>NC_133586.1:2986224-3310193 GCF_964106895.1 Numenius arquata | reverse complement strand
CTTCTTGGAAAATCAATATTTAGAGCCTGCCTTCTCTGAAGATGTTGGCCTTTGTTCCTTGCTATTACGGCAATATAAACCCCACAGTGTGATATACTTCTAGGCTGAAAATTACCCCCCTGAACCTGACTGGGTCAAAGGAAGAAAAGCAATAAACCTTTCAGAGCTGTAATTCGGGTACTATTTCATGCTTCCTTGTAAATTTTGAAGTAATAACCAAGAAAGCATGATTTTACACAAGCCCACAATTAATTTGGCCAGTAACTGCCCCTTTCTCCTGCAGCCTGCTTTTGGGATGGGCTGGTGATGCTGGGTGGGAATTTTGCTGGAAACGTCCATTACACCTCTCAGGCATTTGCGTAGTGATTAATCCGAATCACCCCAGAACAGTACGGTCAAAATGGCATCTCTGATCAACAGAGAGGGACAGACAGATCCTGTGGCTGCTGGACACGGGGACGGCTCCACCAAAGTCAAAAAGGCTTCTCCATCTGAGAGCACGGTCCAGTGCAGCATCACCCTGACAGCTATTGGCTCCATCCCCAGCCCAGGGACTGCATGGAACGACAGCCCTATCGTCAACTCCTTCAGTGATTTTTATTCACAGCTTTTAATGGAAAACCCCACAATTCCCTACGCCTGAGCCTTCATGCATTTTTCATTAACAATTATCTGCTATCCCAGAACTGCTTTTGATTTTTGCTAATCATCGATTGGATATTTTGTTCCCACACAGCTGGCATTTTCAAAACATAACAACCACCTCTGGAGAGGGCACAGCAGAAGGCTGATCTTTAATGCTAATGTGACCAGAAACCGTCAACACATCAGGTGATGAGAATTCACATCTGAGGGACCACAAGGGAAGAGGTATTTATCGGACGCAGCCTGTGAGGCTTATTTTACCACGCTGAAAGACTGGAAGTTGCTTAGCAAGAGACCGTGTGGTGTCAATCACATCCAATCTGCAGTGAATCCAGTCCCAAAGCTGCTGTCCCATACAATGACGATGGGCTTCTGAAGTCTCCTGACCTTGAGGGTTTGCCCTCCTTGGGCTTGAAGTTACGGCATGAGAGAGACAGTGTGGGGCGACGTAGACGCCAAAGGGCCCCTCACAACTTTGTGCAGCAACAGTTTGATGGATGGATCTTCCCATCCCGCAGGATGCGATGCCTCAAGCTTGCAGGAGCAGAGCAGCACCTCGAACACACCATGTTCTGCAGGTCTGGACCTCACTTCTAGCTCTGTTTGTTTACACGAACGAAGCTGCTCATAACAATACGTTTTGCAATCAATTAGCACATGATATGATTTGGGATGATTTACTCTTTTTTTTCCAAAAACCCCTTTGGGGGCATTCAGACCTTTATTGCCATATTAAGCAGAGTTTTAATCCAAATGAATTTTCTAGGAAACCGTGTAATCTAATTAAAAAGCTCATAGTGCAGTTTAGTAGCTCCATTACCAGTAGATTCGAGATCCATCTTTACACAGACAAATATTTTCCAAGTGCAATAGACTGATAAATCCAAGGCATAATCACAAACTGATTCTGCCTGGAACTAAGTGGGTTAGTCATGCCCATGGGAATGAAACAAAGGACAACTTGAAAAAGCTCAGAAGAAAACCCAGTTTCCTCCAATGCCTGGAGCACCCAGCCCTGCTGTACCAGCGAGGGCATTTTTCAGACTGACAGCTTTGGAAACTACCAGGCATGACCACTTGCCTGAAGTTGGGGGGGTCAGAATAAACCAAGACTAGCGCGAAAGAAGCCTAAAGTTCAACATCGTGGAGCACGATGGCCTTAGGGCTCAGCTTTACAATCGCGTTACTATAGCTTGAGACGATGCCACATGTCAGCTGAGCCCCTGTCACTGGCTGAGCTCCCCCAGCCTGTGCCAGATGCAACGTAATCTGATCATTTAGAGCTGGCAGTGGAAAAGACTGACGCTAAATTGCATTAAATGATTGCCATAAGAAAATGATTACAGCAATGCTCACCAAGTCGCAGTTCACGTGCACGTATAGCGCAGCTCCAGGCACAGGGACCTGGCCAGGAGACATGACCATGACCAAAGACCCTACTTTTACTTTCCTCAAACAGTGAAGAGGAATGATGTCGCAGGCAAGACATCTGGGCACGACGCAGAACTGGATTCGGTGTGAGTTTGTCATGGATTTAATGACCACTTGTAAAAGTCTTTGGTCACTTCTGAGTCCGCTTCCTGGAATAAAAGCGGATGGACTAATTTCTCTTCTCCCATTTCTGCTCTGTTCATATCGTATGGGCAGGCATACCTCAGAAATTCGTGCTGTGAACTACAAGATCACAAGCCTAGACTGACTGGCATCTGTCTGTGCACACACAAAGTTCCCTGAAGCACTAAAAACTTCCAGCTTGGAGAAAACCTCCAATGACTGAGAAGATTTTATTACAACTCACACCTTATCCTTCTTGCAATTCACATCCTTCCCTCCCTCATACAACAAAGCTTTAAAAAAGCCTCAAACCTCAAAAAAAAAAAAGCCGTATTATAGAGAAGCTTAGAAAAATAAAACCGCTGCTCTCTCCTGAGGAACAAGCCATGGCGCCTGCACAGTACTTCCCAACAGTCTAAGCTGAAGGTCTGAACCCTCCAGCGAGGTTGGGATGTTGCATTCAAGAGACGCATTTGTTAATATGGATAGCAGCTATATGACACCATAGAGTACAAATCTCTATCAATAATTTAGGTTTACAACGCAGGTACTATTATTTTTCAGTATACTGTTCTGCGCTATTTCCATAGAAACTGTGTTGTCAACTTGTAATTTTTACACTAAGTGCATCCCACCATACCATTTCCTCAGTGCAAACATCCCCACCCTCTCACACGACAATGCAGTTACTCAGTACTCAGAGAAAACGCTCTTCCCTGGTGAGATAAAAGGCTGAACTTCAGCTTAAGTCATCTTACATGCAAATATCGTTTCAAACATTTTCAGGGAAAAGCGTATTTGCATTTGCACACTCAGGCAGGTCAACAGTCAGGGGTTGAAGTGTGGTTCCTCCACTCTGAGTGTGGTCCCTGTCAACTCCAGAGACAACATTTGGTCCTTCCAGAAATACCCAGATGATGATTAGGACTGAAGACAAACTTTTGCTGGGTGCCTGCATCATCAGTTAAAGTCTAATGCTGATGTCCTGGTACAATAAAGCACAAAATGCTGAAATGTAAGCCTGCAAAGGGCAGCCAGTAGGACTGGGGCAGAGGTTTAATGTATCAAAGCCCAAGTTAAATCCACAGACTTGCTTCTGAACGTTGCCGCCTTCACATTAGCTCTTTGCTAACGCAGAAAGCAAGCCAACATCTCTCCCACTTCCCTTTCCACTGGAGTCTAGATAGTTCAAAAGAACGGCTTTTAATTTAGGCCCCCTCAAGAGCAGGGTCAGGGAGCTTTGCGTGAGAGAAACCCACCTTGCCTGCTGAAGCGGAGCCGGCTCTAAGGCACTCCCTTTCCAAGGTGCTCCAGCAGGAGGGCTGCAGTCGTTCTGGATCACTCATGCCCATCATGGTCTCGAGCACATCAGCCACTGCCCAGCAGAACAGGGCTATGGCAAAAGCAGGGCTTGCACAGCTCACCAGGACATGCTGCAGACCCCGCTGCTCTCTGCCAGCCTTCACCCATCAATCCAAAATGAACCACCGCACACAACTGCCTCAAATCCACTGCCTGCACAAAAGCTGAAGCCTGTGTGAGCCAACTTGCTCTTTGCCCAGGAATGACATCTCTGGGGGCAGCTACTTCTGGACCATCAGGTAGGTGATGTCACAGAATTACAGAATGATATGGGGTTGGAAGGGACCTCTGGAGATCATCTAGTCCAACCCCCTGGCAGAGCAGGTCGCACAGGAACTTGTCCAGGCAGGGTTTTGAATGTCTCCAGAGACGGAGACTCCACCACCTCCCTGGGCAGGCTCTTCCAGGGCTCTGCCACCCTCACAGGAAAGAAGTTCCTCCTCGTGTTTAGATGGAACTTTCTAAGTTCAACTTTGTGCCCATTACCTCTTGCCCTGTCACTGGGCACCACTGAAAATAGACTGGCTCCACCCTCCTGACACCCACCCTTTAAGTATTTATAAGCATTGATCAGATCCCCCTTCAGTCTTCTCCAGACTAAAAAGACCCAAGTCCCTCAGCCTCTCCTCATAAGAGAGATGCTCTAGTCCCCTCATCATCTTCATAGCCCTTTGCTATACCCTCTCCAGCAGTTCTCTGTCCTTCTTGAAGCAGGGAGCCCAGAACTGGACACAGTCAGTCCTCCCTGTGTGCAGACTGACACTGGGGAAGGGCACAACCCACCTGTGCATCTCACACTGTCCTCCAACCCACAGTGCCAGTGGGGCACACAAGGACTTACCTGTTGTTATTCTTCAACTTAATGTGGTCGCTGGTCTCCAGGATCTGCCCATTCCTCAGCCAAGTGATCTGTGGGGGCGGTTCCCCTTGGGCCACGCATGTGAAGATGGCAGTAGTCCCCACGGGCCTGGAAATGGACTGGGGATGCTGCACAAACTCTGCAGGGGCTGCAAGGAGGAAGGAGAAGGAGGTTGAGAAAAGTCATGATGATCCCACTTTATCCTGATGCAAAGAGCAACCTCATAGCTTGGGCTTCAATAAGACTCATCTGCCTGGGAACACGGGGTACTTGGCCAACCCACAGCAGATGATTATGGTTTGGATGGTGTGTCCATCCTGGTTGCCCATCCTGGAAGTCACAGCTTCACAGCAGGGACCTGGAGGTCAGCTCAGTGCTGCAGGGAAAGCCAAGGTGAGTCCTGCAAGGTTGAGGCAAACAGCATCAAGGTCTAAGCCCCCTCACCTCTCCCTAGTCTCCCACCGAAAGCAACCCCAATGCTGCAAAATAATCCGTATCCAACAAAGGTTATTTAAAAATGCATCCTGCCTGTTAGGGGAGCAGGTTGGAAGGTCAGCAGTCTCCGGTCATTTGCACATGGATAAAATGGAAAGTGCGTGTAACCTTTCGTAGTGCATGGCACCATGCAGGGCCACAACCCTGGCAGAAATGAGCCCTCTGCTTTGAGGCTTTCAAAAATCAGCAGATATTGACAGTACGAAGAGAGGTGAAGAAAGAAGGCTGCGGTAAATGCGGTAAATTATAGTATTTGCGGTTGGGAAGATCTGCTGTTTCATCAACGGCAGAGCTAGAGCAACGTCTCATGGCTTCACACAAAGGGCCCGTACGGCATTAGAAACTGCTTGCAAATGGAAAGGAATGTGCAGATGTGCATATAGCAATCTGGCGGGTTGTTCTTTCCCCAGTCAGATTCGCTGCTGACTCTCCTGGTAGCAATAGACTGGGGAGCCTTTTGTACCCCAGATCTACAGCCTGGGACCCTTGAGGTCCTGCCAAGCCTGGCAGAAGACCATACCGTGCCTGTAACTGCTGCTGACCTCGTAACCAAATGTTTTTACCTTTAACAATAACATTTTTAAACAGAAAGCAATTCCGCTCCTTCCAGCAAACCATAATAGTTAAAAAATCATTTATCAGAATAAAACAGTGTACCAGCCTACAGAAAGCAGAGCCCGAAAGACACTGCCGAAGAGGTGAGTTTATTCAAGCAGTTACGCTTCAAAGGGCAAAGTGATAAATACACTCCACGTTGCTGCTGAGACCTAAAATCAGGTAGAACTGGCAGCAGCTGCAATGAAGACAAAGAGATGAAAGGCATGGGCCCGTAATGAATTTACTGACCAGCGTCACATAATGGATGGCTGGTGCTAAATTTTTCCAAGAAAAGCAAGATTATCCAGAGACACATGCTCAGTGCCACTCTTTGGCATTTTCCAAGCATGGGGCTGGTGGGCTCTGCCACTAGCAGAGATTCGGGGATGGGAGAAGGGAGCAAACTGGTCCAGCAGAATGTGTTGTGTGGTGGCCAGGCTGCAAGCAGGAGCAGCTACGGAAGAGCAGAGCCTTGTGGTTCACGGCCAAAAAAATACCCTCAGGCTTTGCTGCAACAGCAAGGGGTGATAAAGCTCTTCCCCAGAGAAGAGCATCGCTACTGCTGCAACAAGGCCAAACCGCAGCCGAAGGTGCTGATGTGTGAGAGCAAAGTCAGGCATATTGTGAGTCCCGCGAGCAGAAAAGACACAGAAACTCACTGAGGAGCCCGTCTACCTCGAAGGAGCCCCCTCTTTCATTTTTAATAATCAAAGGGAAGCGGAGCATGGCAGGTCTGACTGATGTTAGCGGTAGGGGGTACCCGCTGGCAGAGTTTATTGTCAGGCCACTTCTGCCGGCGCTCGGGTCTACTAATGAACCTGATCTCAGCAACCTAATGGACACATATTTCCAGAACCTCCCGCTAGACTTCCCCAGGTGCCAATCGATCCCTTGTCCTCCTTCTTCCCCCTCCTACATTTTTTCCCCCCTTCTAGACTTATAAATTAAATTCAGGATGGGCTCAATAAAAGTTGGAAGCATGGATAAACAGGGGGAAAAACCCCTCTTCCCTGCAGTGAATGGTGCCTTTGTGGAGTACAGTGAGAGCATTAGAGACTTGATTTTCAAGACTTCCTTAACCTCCCGCCCCCCGCTTTGTGCTGGCGCGGTTTTGCAGGAGCAATTATTTTGCAAGTGGCTGTTGCACCTCCCTGCTTTTATCTGGGTTCAAGAGTTGCACCCACAATACTCGCAGGTGCACAACCACGATGCCAAGGAAGGGCACAGCCATCTTCCCAGCTCCTCGCCGAAGCTTCATTAAAGATCCCGCCGCTTGGCTCTTTGCCTCTGCCTCCCCCACCCCCAGCCCTGCCCCGGCTTCCCCAAATCCCAAACCCGCCGTTTGTTCCAGCAGAAACAAAGTTTAAATACGGTAAGAGGCATCCGGCGTAACCCTTCTGGAATCGCCGGCTCTCCTTATCCTCCCTTATTAGCCCGTGTCAAGAGGGAGTAATTGGAGCGGTGTCGCGTGTGACTCGGGGGTAACGAACGTGCAGCTGTGGCCGCTGGCTGGGCGCCAGCGATGCTATTCAGGACGGCGGCCCCTTGGGTTCCTCAGGTCCCCGCTTACCCTCCGCCGTCCCTCCTCTTCGCTGTCTCGATAAACACCCCCAGCCCCTGTTTAACTTGCTTAAACTCTCTGGGGAGCAGGCGGCCACTCCTTCAAAAGGCTCCCACCTCCACTGTGCTGAGCTGTCCCTGCTCGGTGGCACCCCTCACTGCAAGACACGGGATGCTCTTCCACTGCTCCTGCCTGGCTTTCTCCAGACATCACTCTGTCCTGCTCAGGTCTCACCCTCCTCCTTTGGGTGCAGTGTGAAGCTGTAATGGCAAAAGGGCTCAGGCTGCAGCAGAAACCCATGGAGTTAAAAGGCTCCTTGTCCCCATCACTGGCTTCCAAAGCATCAGAGAAAGGACATGGTCCAGGTGCTACCAGGGTCTCAAGTTGGGGATGGACATTTACCCCTCTGCTACCCCAGACCAGGGTGCACCCAACCTGGTGTTCATACCAGGCTGGGTGCCTTGAGATGGGTGATCTGGAGTGAATGGCTCCTTTCCTGGACAGGAGAACATCTGCTCTCCTGCCCCTGGGTCCTCTCCCTGCCCTTTCAAATGATTTAATCAGGAACCGAGAGTTTGCCTCCCCTGGCCCTGGGTTAGCAGGAAAGGAGCAGAAGCAAAGCCCTGCCTTCAGCCAAGCCCTGCCTTCAGCCAGCCCTCCCCCCGCCTCGTCATTCATAATTAATAGAGCATCTTGTCAGTACTCATCTCGCCCTGCACGGAGGCACAGCAGCCTGAACGCCCCCCCCTTCCACCCTACATGCCAAAAGGCTATGGCAGGAGGTGAGAGGAAGCGTCTCTCAGCCCTCCATGAGGATCTTAACAAATATATTAATGAAGATCACAGTTAAGAGAAGAGGGTTCAAACCTGGCAAGGAGGAGCAGGAAGGATCCAGCCCTGGCTTGTGAAGCATTGATTATTCTGGACTTAATGGGAGGGAGGGGATCATGCAGTTTTAATGAATATTTAAAGACGTGACATTGGTATCAAAAAGCAATAACACTTAATACCACCCCTAGAATCGTTAACGAAGTGCTTCAATAGCTTTTACTGTGCTCAACAAACTGTGATAGCATGAAGACGCACTGTAACTGCGGGTTGTAACGGGAGACCCGGATGGGCTCCAGATCTTTAGGGACATCTCATCTCAGCAGTGACCAGGCACCAGTGTGTTCCCCAAGATAACAGGGAGCTTGGCTGCCCTTGCCGTGAGGTTGCGGCGTGGTGCCAGCGGCAGCACCCGACAGCTCACTGAGAAGGGCTGTCCTAAGGATCGGGGAGCGCTGAAAGCCGATGCACCGGCGCCAGACGAATCCTTGCACCTCAGTATGAAGCCACCATTAATTCTCAAGTAGCCAGAAAGGCAGAAGGAGGGAGGGAGGCTGGGGTGAAGAGAAGAAAGAATAACATGGAAACAACAAAACCTCATAAATTAGGCTACCGGAACCTACCATAAGGGTATAAAGGAGAAGACAGGTCAACGGGGAAGTCAGTCAAGCACAACATCAAATGATGGGAGATTTAAGACAAAGAACTGCTGCCCGCTTGGCTTCTCTCTACTGACCAGAGAGGATGCCCTGATGCTTACGTAGGTAACTTCAACAGTTAAGTTGCAGAGCTGGTGGGATTGTTAGGGCCAAAGGTGGAACCCGTGACTGTGTCCCTGGGAAACAGGCAGAGACTACTCAAGGAGGCTGTGATGGAGGCTGTCCATCAGCCCTCGGTGGGTATCATGAACTTCTTGTCCCGGCAAGGTGCAGGGCTGAAGCTCTGCAGCAGTGGGATGCATTCCCATGTCACCTACCAGCGTATTCCTGGGAGGATGCTCCAGAGGGCTCAGGCACCCATAACCCACTCCAGCATCCTGATGGATGAGATCCAAGTGCCTATCTGTCCCTGCGTGGTGGCTTTGCTTGAAAAGGAAAACATAGGCAGGAAGGGGACTGCTACACAGGGCCACACTGACCCATGCAGCATGTACTGAAGCTGTTTTTGCAGCATGAATTTAGGGCAAAACTCGAGGATAAGCCAAGTACCACAGAGCCAAGCCTAAAACACAGCAACCGCCATACATCTGCTGATGAATTCAACCCCGCAGACAAGGCTTGCAATGCCAGCGAGCAAGAACGATGGAAGAAACATCAGGAAACGCAGCGGTGGCTGGATCTGCTGGACCAAGGAGCGCTGCCCGGTTCTGGCAGCAGAAAGCAAGGCGAACAAGGCAGTCATTGTCAGCAGAGCCTTCAAAAACGTGTCCTTAAGATGGGCACTCATTTATGAGATGGGATCTCATTTTTCTGCATAGCTTTCAGGAGGAAATGAAGCGTGGAGTGGAGAACACTGGTGACCATCTGGCCATTCACAGCCCATCAGTTTGTTATGACACCAAACACATAATAAAGCACAAAAGATTGCACAGGAGGTAGAGAGAAAGCGCTTTGAGATACTTTTTTTTTTTTTTTTTCCTTGCCACCGAAGCCTGCTCTTCCCTTGCACCACACGCACGCACGCCCTCCGTTTCAGCCGGCGATGCATTCGGCCCTTCCACAACTCCCCCCGTGAGACTTTCATTCGCAGCCCGGCACAAAGCAATATTCAAATGGCTGTGCCGGGATCTGAAGAGAAAATGGAAACTTTCTTGTGTGAGAACCTTACAAAAGAGATCAAAGGAGCCTAAATGGCCAGGGGAGGGCAGGGAGGGAGGGAGCGGGGGATTGACGCCTTCTCCTCTGAAGGGAGGAGGAATTCCCAGGAAGATAATAAGATGGCGTTAGATGATCTGAAGGAGAGCCCGCAACGCCAAAGGACATTACTGCCGGAGCAAGAGCAGAGCCCTGCACCAGGACACCTCTGTCCGTGCGGCTGCCGTGATGGGGGATAAGGATCACCGCTGGCAGCAGGAGGGTGGATGTGGTCTCAGTCCCAGCCTCCCGCTAACTCCTTGCCTTACAACAGGAAACATCACTCCTTCTCCCCCAGTTTCCCACCTATAAAACTGTGCCTCCTTCAAAAGACAGGGCCAAGTTAATTTGTGCCTCCAGGCACTTCAAGGGCCCCTGCATAAAGGCAGCAAGTACCTGGCCTGGTGTGCTTTGAGGATGCTGTATTGTCCTCGCCCTGTGCTAACTTCCTCTCCAACCAGGCTTTTGATAGCCCGCTCTTTGCTTTTATTCTCTTTACGGATGTAATTTGCATCACTGACATCTTGACAAAGATAAAACCCACAGTCTCCCATGTCAGTCATTATCGGTGTTTTCTTCCCAGACAAACCTGAACAGCAATCATTTGTAGCTCTCAGCTGGAAAATTTAGGCAAAATGAGATTCAGAGGAAGGAAAAGCTGCTTCCAGAGGGAGGGTGAGAAAACCTTGGATGAGTCCAGCTGCCTGGCCAGAGTACGCCACTAGCTCCCCTGGGGAATGACAGGCCCCGAAAAGCATGAAGCATTTTATGGATGGGCAACGCAGGTTGGGGTCCTGGACACCACAGCTCATGTCTAAGGGCTACACCAAGGACACACTGGCCATGTTTCTCCATACCGCTGCCAACTTCTCTGCTAATGCCGAACTCAGGAGCATTCCCCTCCCACAGCGAGGCCGGGCTGCGATGGCCCTGTAATTACCACTTTAGGGACAAATTCTCGTTGTGGTTCCCCAGGTGAAAATCCACAGTAAATCAATCCCAGATGAACTCCAGCACTAGATCAGCTGCTCAGGGGCTGATGTTCAAGTCTCCAAAGAGACTGAAAACTGCCCATCTGTAGCAATGAGAAGTTGTGCTACCTTTCCCTCTCTCATCCAATTGCAAACAGGAGCAGTCAACGGTATTCAATAGCTGTATTTTTTACAACTTCATAGATTTCCCAAGTAATTTCTTCTGGCTCTGCCTGCCTGCCTCCTGTACATCAGCTTTGTGTGTGGCTTTAGTAGACCTCAGCTCTAAAGGGTTTTTATCAGTACAGCAAGGTAGTTCTTAACGTCTGGGCTTGTGTTTCTTAATAAGGGGACTTACAGGTGTGCCATAGTGTCAGCTGCCTGACGTTTGGTATTTTGTGTGCCAGCTGGGAGGCCCCCTCCTTGCATCGCTCCCCCAGAAACCCAACAGCAAAAGAAACGGCGAGTTTCCACCTCCTGCTGTGTCTGATCAGCACATGGGACTCAGAAGGCACGAGCATATTTATAAGCATTTCTACCTTGTTCCTCGCTGCTCCCAAGGCAACGGGGGAAAAGGGATGGCAGCGCCCAGGGACCATGGCTGCTGCACAAGCGGCGTGGTGCCGGATCACTGCCAGTGACTGCCGGGACCTGTCAGGTGAGCATCAGGGCTGGAGCAGGGCACTTTCCCCATCGCCAGCATGAAAGGTTCAATTAGCTCACTCCGGCAGGAGGTGTATAATTTTAGATTCAGGATATCATCAGTCAATAGTTAATGAGTGAACTGATGAGAGCGCGAGATGCTTTAAGTGGACTAGCTTGAAGAGGAGGTGAGTGCCTGTAATCAGGGGTGGATTACTGCCATTCAGAGCACACTGCCAGCTGGGTTTGCCTTCTGAAATACTTGCCTGGCTCCCCTCACCATGGAGACTGGTCGCACAGAGCATGAGGAAGGGATTTGTTTGGTTTCTTGAGTGCTGATCTCTACTCCGGGCTGGATCACCCTTTAAAAGTGGCATTTCAGGACAGTTGGTGTGGGGAAGGGGAGCAACCTACATCTTCCTACATCTCCCCCAAATGTGCTTTATCCACATCATGGCAAGGGGCTCAGTGTTGACTGCTAAAGTTTTGGAAATAGTTTTAGACTTCCTAGTGCCATTTCAGCTGGAGAGCAATACTCTGAGTGATACCCACTCTGGGATATCACTGCAGGAGTGACATCTGTCATGCAGAGGGGTCCTGAGAGGTCAACAGAGCCCCTGTCCCCATATCACTAAGGACCATACAGGGGTGAGAAATGAATTTGGCTGATAAATTCAGCCCAGACTTTCTGCTGAGATGTATTAGTGTGATAACAAGTAACAACTGTGCCTGTTAAGCCACATAAATGCCTGTAATGGGGTGGGAAACCATCACAACCCATGCAGCTGAAGCCTCAGTTGAATGACACCTGGTTGCTACTCACCTGCGTAGAAAACCACGTGCCTAGAAAAGAATTCCTTTGTCTTATCCCCTCAGAGAAGCAAAGTCAGCATCTGTCCGACCCAACCCATCCCAGTGTCCAGGCAACATGCAGAGCCTGTGCAGATGGGCACAGCGAAGTGGGCATCACCATTCACTCCCCAAGCCCCAGGTTTGCTCACCTTGTACAACAAGCCTGCCCTGGGCGGTCCTCCGCACCCGAGTGCCAGGTTTGTTCGCGGCACACACGTAGATGCCAGAATGCTGTACGGTGAGGTCTGAGATCATGAGATTTCCCGTCCCCAGCACCTGGATCCCCTCCACGCCGATCGGGCGGCCATCTGAAAGAAGGGGAAAAGGGTAAGAGTCACATGTTGGAGCTTTGAGTGAGGTTCTCCCTGGCACAGTCCTCAGTGAGGTCCAGTCTAAGTACTTACGGAGCGGTGCCATGCTCTGTTACTGAGATTTGCCAAATAAAGTCAGTAGGTTTTAGCTGAGGCTCTTAGCAGAACCGCCTTCTGGAGAAAACCAGGATTCTCACTTACGGGTTTGTCCAAAACCATGCTTTGTGCTGCTTGAAAAACCAAGATACGATCACGGGAAATGTGAAAGCTTTCAACCACGTGTTCAGATTAAGATGAAGCACCCAGAACACTTCAATAAAGTGGTTAAACCAAATTAAATCATATCAGCTTCTGTGAGCCATTGCCTGGGTTCTTATGTTAGACTGACCGAGGATCCAACCAGCCTGTTTCCAACAGAGATGCTCTGGGAAGGAGAAGACCAGCCAACCTACAGCAGTGCTTCCCTAATGCACTCTCCCAGCAATTTATGACTTGGGGATTTCCTGAGCCAGAAGTTATGCCTTTTTGCCTGCTAACCTTTGATGGATTTTCGTGGCTTCGGAAACTCTATGAACACTGGATTTTCGACTCCTTAGCTCTTGAGCACACAATAGCTCAGGGCCAAGGAGCCAAACTCTGAGCTGGTGGTTAGATCTTGCTCAGCTGGGCAACTGGAAAGGGCTGCCTCCATCCTGAGTGCTGGGTCTGAGGGAGGCTGGAAGGAGAGCAGCAAAGTTTCCAAAAAACATGCCTGGGCTCTAGCACAAGGTCTTCAGAATTGAAGCACTTAACGCAAAATAGCTCAGTATCAGGGAATTCACCTTTTTCCAACAAAGCCTGTTTTCACTGGAAAATTCCCAGCCAGCTCTAATTACAATGTGTTTCATTAGTATCAGGCTATTGCTTTTTATTGTTTCGTTGGTTTGTGTTTTAAGACACTGTCTGACAAAGGCAGCTCTAAATCAGTCCTCGCATGTGTCAGGGTGTCAGAGCAGAGGGGCAAGGCAGGGGAGTAGTTTTACTGGAGGAGCAGTTAAAGGGTGCACACTTTCATCAGATGGGAAACAGGAACCCAGTTCCTCTCTTGCTCATGGGGGAGTTTAAAGAACCTACAGAAATGGGAGAAGCAAGAACCAGCCCTGGTGATCTCCCCACCTGACCATCCCACGAGCCCTCCATACACGAGTGCTCCACAACAGCCGAACAGCCTGTGTCTTGTGCTTCAAGGTTGTGGCTAGTAAAAGGGAAAATTCATCTGAAAACTGCCTCCTGGAAGTTCTGTCGGTCTTTGCCTTTCCCTCTTGCAAGGGAAATGGAAGAAGCCAAAGAAAACCAGAACTGCTCTGTAGGAAGGAATGAATGATGGGGGAAGACCTGAAATGCTCTAGCTGGTTTCCACTCCTGTGGGCCACCTCCTGAGAGATGCTAGGTAATGGCTGTTCAACGCGTTTTAAAATTTATTATTATCCAGTGGGCAAAACAATTTCCAGCGCTGTTTAGCGCTGAATAGATTGGGGAAACATGAAGACAAAGCGGCACTCAAGGAAAGGGACAAATTAACCATCAACCCAGAAATGCCACTTTGCAACTTGCTGCCGAGCGAGTGGTTGGATGCCCGTGGAAAGGCACGTGATGGGATGGAGAGCAAGTGTCTCTGGCAGCGTTAGCGAGAGCAGCGCACGTCCATCAGCTCCCAAGCCTGGACCATACGAGTGAGGGATCCCATGTCAGATTAACGGCAGCATCCTCTAGGAAATGCTGGCAAAACTTGGATTGAAAGCTACAAAGCACTTCCCAAACGTATCTCCTGCCATACTCCTTATATATCGTTTTTCAGGAAATTTTTAAACTTAAAGGTTTCCTTGCTTCATTAGGCAGGCAATGCCAGACCGCTTCATTATGTGCATTGCAAAGCAAAACGCTCGGGTCTTTTAGAGAGAGAAAAACAATGTCATTAAATGATTAAATGATCACATAGCTGGCCAAGACACTGCAGCAGCAAATGGCTCAGTCATAAAAAGGACAGTAAAACATGACCTGTCCCACATTTAATGAGCAGTAAGAAGGAACCATTCCTTTCAAACATCATTTGAACTGAAGTGTAAAGAGGTCTGAATTAAATTCAAATTGAACTTGATTTCATCTTTTAAACTAGACTTTTTTTGGAAATCCATATTTATAACAGACGTAAAAATCAAATCTCTCTCTCGAGGGAGGGGCAGGACCAGTGAAAGATGCGAAGTGGCCATACCTGGATGCTTCATCACATCATTGCCTTAAGAAATACCACAGAAATGTGACTTGAATGTCAGTAGTTTTACTGTATTATTTATAACATGCTACATAATTTAAGCATGCAAAGACCCAGCCTGCAGCAGGTACTCCACACAGTGCAAATACCATCGATACGTCCTCAGTTGCCTCTCAAATTCCAACTATTAATTAGAGGTGTGGTGGTCTGAAGAAACGTCTCCTGTCAACCAAGCATCTTTCATTTCCCTGAAGAACAAAGCTCTCCAAGCTCTCTCAGAAACCTCGAGGGATCTGCCATTTGATCCAGGGAGTGTGGCCACCTCTCACAGCCAGCAAAGATCATCCAGTATGCCTTGTACTCAACTCCTCCCTTCCAAAGAGCGCTGAAAAGGGCTTCTAGAGAAATATCTCTGCTTTCCCAGCCTGCTCCATCGTTCCGACTCCACTGCCTCACTCAACCTGAGCCATCCCTGTGATCGGTTAGAAGCTCTTCAGCCAATATCAAGTCCAACTTAGTAACACTGACAACACATATAAATAAAGTGCTGTGCAGAGCACACCTGCATTGCAAAGGTTGCTACCTATTTTAACTCTGTTTCACTTACACAGAGACCTGAAGAGTGGCTTGGATCAAGGGATCCAAACCCTGAAAACTCACCTTCCTGGCACCGCTTTCCATCACCAGTTCATCTCTCCATAGAGGAGATCCAAAAGACTGCCAAAGCTAATATTGTTTCTCAGTTCCCAAAACTCCCAGGACCCACACAAGCTTGAAACTGCTGCTCATTTAACATGACGTTCTACTTCTTTTTATGAAGTCAAAAGCAGAAAAAGCGCCGGTCTGGGTGGAAACGTCTGACAGATTCCCTCTGTCGATCCTCAATTGATTAGGGCAGAAGGGGGAGGTTCAGCTGGTTGTGAAGAGCTGGCAGGCAACCGATTCATAAAGGAGACCATTCTCCAAATGGGAGATGCTCCCAAAAGACACCTCGGCTATGGACAAGTAGAGGCTTCCAGGTCCCCCACTGGGGTGAAGTCGGGATGAAAGATGCCTGCGGTTTGGGAGCCACATTATTTATTTTTCCAAGGTGTACGTGATGCTTTCTGGAGTCCATTCTCCGCCTGCTAACCAAGTGATTGGCACACCGGCACCAATTATGGAGACCCGTTAAAACGTGCCAGGCGATATGAATATGCAACAACACGAACGCCTTTCTTTTATAAGTAGCAAGTAGAAAGAAAGTAACAACTTTCTAATGTTGATCATTTAGGTCTTTTGTGAATTCTTTGTATTGTGCCATAGTAGCCTTCCACTTTTTAGACACATGGGTCTCCTGCTCCAGCGGACACTGGGCACTGTGGATTAGCATATTTAGAGTACATTGCAACAGTTGACTATTCAGTATGTGAAGTGGTGAAATTTACTCTATTATTTCTAAACACTTACGGGAACGGTGCTCCTGTCAACCAGTCAGCCATCTATTGCAAGCTTCTGTGTCCAATAAGTTACCAATTAATTGGCTCCTACAATTGTTGTATAGTTTACTTCTTGAATGGCTCCCTCTTTAGTAATTTCCTTCCCATTGTGCGACCCTTTCTGACAACTTCTGTATAACGCTATCAGATAATCACTGTCTTTTCTCTCTCGCCTCACTTTTCTGTATCTCTCTAAATAGTTTATTATTCTGCCTTGGTACCTTTTATGGAGGCCAGCTCAGTGGCCTGTCAGTTAAAGGGTAAGGATACATTAAAATAGTCATTCATTCAAAAGGCTTTGCAGTAAGTGCCCAGGATATTCATTTGTGCACACATACAGGTCCAAGCCTGAAGTGCGTAGCTCTGAAAGGAAAAACCCTATCTTCCCTGAACAAACCCTTAATGATTTTACATTTCTCTCAGAGCCTGCTCTCTAATGAATGTTGACATTTCATGCACGGCGAGACACAGGAATTCTGTTTGTGGTCAGGGGCTACAACATATTCCCAAGGAAATTAAATTCAAAATTGATTGTGTGACACTCAAAAACCGGCCCAGATTTGAATTATTTCCTTCAAGCAAAATACAGCTGCCTTTCCTGCTAAAAACCAGTCAGCTTTTTAGCAAAGCCAAAGCAAAAAGTGCAAATGTTGTAAAAGCAAAATTGTTCTTTTGCTCCTTCCTTACAGATGAAATGCCACAACGTCAAAACTGTGAGAAAAAGGGTTCAGAGAGACGCTCCGAAATGGCAGTGTGTCCTGTGCAAAGTCCTGGCGTTATGGCAATAACACGACTCTTCTTTATTTCAGCCTGGCAAGAAAGAGGTCATACAATTGACCTTTTTTGTTTAAATTAAGTCAGGCCTATTGCTAAATCCGCTGCATCTCTCTAAGACTTTGTGGCTATGGACTTTTTTACTTCTGGGAGTGGATTAAAAGTGTTTTTCTAAGTTGAGTAAACTAACTGGTTATTTAAGCTGAACCAGTTCTGTAGGAGGAACTTCAGGAAGGAGACCCTCCATGGGAGGAAGCC
Source organism: Numenius arquata (assembly GCF_964106895.1). NCBI lineage: Eukaryota > Metazoa > Chordata > Aves > Charadriiformes > Scolopacidae > Numenius > Numenius arquata. The sequence goes on along the minus strand of NC_133586.1, from coordinate 3,292,902 downwards.
ACATGTACAGACAACAGATGCTTGGAGGACCTTCCCATCCAACATAAACCCCTCCACCTCCTCCTGATCACAGAGATATGGAGACATGAAAGCACTTCTGAAATGGCTACAAAGAGATGACAGACCCACCAACTCATCAGAGAGCCTGTACGCCACATCGCTGTTGAGGCCAGTATAATACTAAATAAGATCTCGCAATGTTTTGGACGGGAAACATTCCTGCTGAAGGGGAGGAAAAATAAGGGGATCTCTTTCCCATTCAGTAGCTCTAATTCTGCTGCTGTGCTGCGAAGCAGCGTGGAGAGGGTATTTATTTTTGGTGGAAGGCAACGCTGAGCTCAGACCATCCAGACAAACATCGCACGAAGCTATTACATCTTCATTATTGTACTGCTCTATAGAGACAAGTGTTTTGAAGAAGGTAATAAGCACTTATAATTAAGGCAATTATAAAGTAGTTTATTATAGTTGAGCGCTAACGTAGAGCCGCCTTGTGTCCAAGAGAACCAAAACAGTGATACAGCCTATCTGGGGAATTTTTAAAACAGCATCAATCTGACGGTTATGGCTCTGGAGGAAAAAAAAAGCAGCTAGTGGCAGACACCAGCTGATTTTACAAGGCACCAGAGGATGCAAGCAGGAGGGCAAGCATGGAGAAATGCTCAATTGATGCTGGATTGGTGCTGGATATGTGTCCTCGTTCCCTGGCAGACAGCTCTGGAGTGAGACGTCACCCTTCCCATGAGCTGGACCCACGGGGATGAAGTCGCACATCCAGCACAGCAGCACGAGACAGGATTATCCCTGTTTGTGCTTCAGAGCCACCTTGGGGGACTCGGGAAGATTAGCATCCCAAAATGACGTGACCTCGCAGATCACAAGGGCTTGGGAAATACTAACTGAACCCAACCCCACAGCGTGCACAGGCGGAGTTACAAGCTCCGGAAGATAAAACAAAAGCCACCAGCTCTTTGCTCAGCACAGATTTCTGTAGGGGAATGGAAGTGTCACTCTGAGCAAAATAGTTTCCAAGTTACTATCACAAAGTGAGAGCCTAAAACAACCCTTGCTTTCAGACTGGAAGAAACACGGCACTTTGCTCTTCCTTGTTTGTATGATGCCATCAGACACTGCCTTTGGTTTCCCTGCTGATTAAAAAAAATATCACGGACCACAGCAGCAAGCATTTGTTTTTTCAGAGCTTCAGACACGCTACTTTAAACACTCTCTTCCCCTCAACATTTTTTTAAAGCTCCCTGAACAGGCAAGTTTCTTTTAAGTCTGTTTTACGTAAAAGATGTGTTTGTGTATGATTTTGCTTCTCTAGGCCAACAGTGGTGATGTTTTTGATGCAGCTGAAGAAGATGCTGTCACTCGAGAAAAGATAAAATTATCACCTTTCACGAAACATCTACAGGTTTAACCAACCCACTTCACTCACAGGTAAAAACAGGATCTTGGCAGAGAGAAAAAACAAAGCGTAGACGTGAGGATAAAAAAGCACTTCAAGCCTACAATTAACTCCAGTGGGAAGGGAATGGGTGAATCACTTGTTGCATAAAATAGTCAGTGGCACCTACCTATTTCCCACACGATGGCAATGGAGAGGAGGAGGAGGAGGGAATCCCAGTCACCCCTGGGGCTTACCTAGGCGGCTCCAGGAGACGATGGGCCGGGGATTGCCCGTTGCGATGCACTCCAGCACAGCCGTCTGGTGCACCGTCAGCGTGAGGTTCTCCGGCCCGACGAGAATCATGGGGTCCTTGTAAACGGTGGAGTGGGAGCCTGCAAGGACAGCATCATCATTAAAAGGCACCTGATTCTCTCTTTTTTAATGGAAACGCCAAGGGCTTCATGCATCCTCTAACCACAAATGATGTGGCTGGTGTAATCCTCAATAAATCTGAGACATACATGAAACAAAAGGAGCACTATGTTTTCATGACAGTCACGTTGTCTGACCGGGTTTCAAGTTTGCGCCGATATGCCAGGGGAAAAACCCTCAGCCAACTCACCCAAGCACAAGCAGCCCTGTTAACACCCAGGTATGGGCAGCACAAAGAAGGAACCACGCTGGAAACTTCAGCGAGCAGATGTGCAGGAAAAACATGGTATATAGGGAGGACACAAGCTGCCAGGCCAGCTCGTGCAGACAGGAATGCAAATAAATGAAGGAGTTGCTTTATCTTTCAGCATCTCAAGCCATAAAGTAATCCATGCAGTCCACAACACTTAAATCTGCCTCTCTACAAGCATCCTCTCATGCTGTTGGTGTCACTTGCTCCAAAAGCCCTGTCCTAGGACATGGAGAGCGATGGAGGTGCCAGTCCCTGACTCCTGCTGAGGATCTCCTTGAGGATCTCCTTCCCTTGAGGATCTCAGGGGAATTCCTCTGACGACTACAGCCCACAGGGGGGTCATCTCCCCTGTCCTGGCCCACTCTGGTGTAACTGGGTGCAGGGAGAGGACGCATCACATTGCGCTGATACAATCGTGATTCATTGTTCACGATGCAATCACTCATCGTTTATTTGCACTACAGTAGCACCAAGTGGCAGCAACCAAGAATGAAACCCATCGTACAAGATGATACACAAACCTTAATAAAGTCAAGTCCTGGCACAAGGACTCTGGAAACCAGACAGGCACAGGACAAGCAAAAGAAACTACATTTCACCAGGCAGGAGGAGGCTGTGGGACATAAACATCATCCTGTGTCAGGTACACCACAGCTGAACCCGCATCTCCTGAGTCCCTAAAAAGTGCCTTATCCCTGGGCAAAAGCTCCCTTCAGCCTTCACTCCGTTTTGTTGGGAGCAGGAGAGGAGGAAAAAAAGGAGAAATTCTCATTTCTCCATCAGTAAACAGGAACACTGATAATCTCTGCGTTAGTTTTCTCCCCTTTTCCAACGAGAGCTCGGTTATACTCCAGAAATGCTGAGGTCAAGCAGTGTTTAAGGAATTTCAACAATCTGACAGCTGCTGCTGGCAAAAATGCTCTGTACACCTGCAGAGAGAAATACTTGGGTCGGTCGTCTGCCCCCGAGCAGGAGAGGGGCACAGGGAGGGCTGGGGAGCTGAGCTCTGCCATGGGCTGGGCTTTGCTGTGGGGACCGTCCCATGCTGACTCCCGTACACGGACTTTCCGATGTCCAAAAGGCTTGTTAAAGAGAAGTGATCCATCAAAAACTATCTGCTAGGGCTTTGCTCCAAGCCCAAATTCCTTTTTTTCCTGCACTTTGTAGCGTTACCCTGTCACAGCAGCTCAGGGGCTGAAGTCAGGGTGTTAGCAGAGGGATTTCGCAGCGGTCCAAGGGCAAGCACAGATCAGAGCGGCTCTTTGTTAATCGTTCCTACAGGGGCTAAACGAGGAGCGATAAAGCGACCGAGAGGTTGTGTCTAAATGGGCAAAATCCAAGAAAAATCACCGTGTCAGTGTGACTTAAGAGCTGACTTTCTCACTAAATGCATTTCACTGCAAGCCATAAAATGCAGATTTTTTGATGAGAACCAGAATGCACAATAAATTCATATGACCGGCTGGTTAACCCCAAGAGATCTGAAAAACAATACCTTCCCTCTCAGTACCTCGGAGCGCCTTTAAAACCCATGTAGATTTATTGTTCTAAATCACAATACTAAATGTTCACGCTTAGAATAATACGATATTATCATCGTATTATACAGTGATTTCAATATTTCAAAACACAGAGAAATGAAATGAATTGTCCAAGGTCACCCAAGAATATCAGTAAGCGGGAGCTGAGACCAAAGCAGAATTTTTAAAGCACTCTATTTTGACAATAAAATATAAAAAAACCCACATTCTTTGATTTATACTCTGAGTCTTAAATAGGCATTCAGGTTTTCGGGCATGGGCTCAGCTCCCCGAGTTTGGCCAAACCCTGCCCAGCTCTGGAAGTGGCATTTCCACCACTGCTCACCTTCTCCTGCAAAGGCCACGTAACGGACCCGTAGCTTCGCTGCCAAGCCCAGTGCCCACAGCAGTGCCAGCTCCAGGGCCAGAAGGAACGGTGACCCAGCAGGAACATGCTGATCAGACACCGGCGCCATGCAACGGGGTTGGCCATGCCCAACCATCAGGGAGGAGGCTTCTTTCTCCAACCAGAAAAGCTCTTTGATGCAGGGTCAGGAAGGAAGGAGTGACAAAACGAGGGACTTGTGGCAAGTGAGCACTGCTGGAGCACAACAGGGTTCAGGGCAACGTGGGGGGGATTTTTTTTGAAAGGGAAAAAGGCTCTAATGATGCACGTGGTCCCCAGGGACCCTGCCAGCAGAAATCTCTGGGAGGATGGGGAGGTCCCCAGCACTGCCAGGAGTGACAGGCACTCTAGCAGGGACGGCAGCGTCGCCACCACGGGCTGTTAGATCTTGATCAAAAGGAGAGCAGCAGAGAGAGACGCAGCTCGCGCTGAAAAGGTGTCAGCGCAGAGAGGCAGGCAGCCCCTCGGGAGCATCTCCGCTAAGCAGGCACTTGAAAATAATCAATCAGTAGGGCTGGAAGACATATCCGTGCTGCTTGCTGCTGGCAGCCCCACCACCGCTGCCGGCGAGAGGAAGGAGACTGCTACAAGCAGGCTCCTTCATCTCCCTCAGGCAGCCACCCTCCTCCTCCTCCTCCTCTCCAGCCGGGCTGTGGCAGTGCCCTGCAGGGCAGCCGCTCCCAAAGACCATCTCAGTCCTCTCCATCCCCAGCCAGGGCTCGGTTTGGAAACCCCAGTGAGGCAGAACCGGTGCTTTTCTGTGGGTGAAGCAATGGCTGAAGTTGCTGCCCTGTTAAGAGGAGAGGGAGCCCTCCTGCCATGACAAAGAGCAGGGAGCACCATTCCCTTTACCCCTCCACACAAGAGGGAGACAATGGAAAGATTTGCAAGATTACTGCTCACCCCATCATGGCGAACGCCATGTGCACAACAGCACTCACATTAGTTCAGTATTTACTGACACAACACCCACACCAGTGAAGCAACGTCCCTGTGCTACCTCTGTGGCACACGGTAGCCTCTGCTGGCATGCCAAAGCCTAGGGTTAACATGCTAGCACATACCTGCAACATGCTAGCACATACCTGCCATCCCGGTCTAACAGATACAGGTGTGCTCTTAGCAAACACCACAGAGCACAAACCTTTTTCACTGGGGTTTAACCCAGTGCAAGGGGTTTTCCACGGGCTGAGAGCATGCAAACGTCCCGTTACGGCAGCACTGCTGACATGCAGTCACTGAAGCGTGGATCAAACCCTTCAACAGACACTTACACATGGTGCCCGTATTCATCATCCGACTGCTTTAAGGAAGAGAAAAACCACAAATGTTTTACAGACAGGAAACCTGGAAAATATCCATCTGAAATGAGGGATGGTCAGATGAGAACAACTAGCACTTTCTGTCCTGGGAGAAATAATAACTCAGACCGGTAAATTGACACAAAGAACTTCACCGCGCTGATAATTTACTGTTCCTTTTTCCCTCCACGTGGCTACTGTTCATACAGATCAAGAAAACAGATAAGTAACAGGCATCAAAAGCTCCCAGGTCTTTCAGAACCAGTTAACCTGCTTTCTTTCCCCGTCAGAGTTGATATATACAGCATCGCTCTTTCCGTAGCTTCACCCCAGCTTCACACAAGCTGCTTTTTTACCATCGGTAGAGGCTATTCTGACACTCGTTACAGGCATTAAGTCTCCCGCTCCAGAACCACTGGCCAGGCAGCTGTTTCGGAGGGTGTGAGATACGAGCGTACGCTGGCAAGCCTCCAGCCACTGGCTACCAACAATCATGTGTATCTGATGGACAGGAGGATCACAGCTCATGGTGTGGTGGGGGGAAAGACCCTTTGCTGCAAATAAAAAAAGCTCACAGAGAAACACACACCCACCCAGCCCTATGCAGACTTCCCTCGCCTCTTATCTCCACAGCTGTAATCTCCATTTCCACAGGGAATCTGGGATGGTTGCCCAACACAGAGACACGGATGCTATCACAGGAGACCACAGTGGGTACCCACCGTCTCAGGGCAGTTCTGACCTGCCCAGAGTCCTTTATCTCAGAGGCCACCCTGCCAGCAGGACATAGCTATAATTTGCAGGTGACTACTTCTTTGGCACTCTTATCTTCTCTGAAGGTAACCCACAAACACTCTGAAGTCCAGGAGAAGCAAGCTGTCCTGTTTTCAGAAAAGGAGGTTGAGCATATCAAAGGCATTTCCAAGGAGAGGGCACAAAGGTGTCATTCACTCCTGGCTGCTTGATCCAGCTGGGTTGTATGATTTGACTTAATACTTCCCACTTCCTCCATACTAGGAGCAGCTATTGAAACATCAAGAGAGACTTCTGAAGCTAAAAGTGTTTCAAATTAAAAAGACTGACAAACAAAGCAAGCCTAACTATAAAGTGACAATCTAACGTCAGGTTTAGAAACTGGCTGCTGAGTTACTGCTCAAAGGGGCTCCAAGAGATCAGCTTGGGTCCCACACGGACAGCAAGCAGAGGGATGGGCAATGGGCAGGGCGGCGCAGGGCAGCACAGCTATAGAAACCTGGTAGTGTATTTGCACCCTAATCCCTCCTTCACTGTCCCCAGGGTCACTTGCACATGTCCTTTTGTGTGCTTTCACAAACAGGTCAAACTTGTGCACGTGCAAAGCATGGATGCAGGTTGCTTTGGTTTGCCCTCACGGCTTCATCACGTCCTGCCTCCGGCGGCATGAGACCAAACAGCAAGTATGTGATTTTGGCCCTTTTTTTGGAGAGGAGACCGTAAGGCACCGTCATTTCTTCAGCTGGAGCTTTCAGGGGTGAAAACCTGTTTCTGTCACTGACTTCAAATGTGGATAGAGAACAAAGTTAAAATTCAGCCTGGGGTGCTCAGGGCTTCTCCTTCTCACCTTCCAAAGCAAGGTTAGCCTGCATCGGTCACAATGCAATGCTAACAGCCCACAGAACATAATTCCCCCATTAGATAAATAATTGATCACCCTGTGTGCTGCAATTACTTCCAGAGTGGGCAGGTCTCATAAGGAAATGATGAATCTTCCATATTTCCAAAAGAATTTATTTAATGTAAAGCTGCTGTAACTCATTTTCTCACCGTCCTTCCTCTGCCCAGAAACTGGCACTAATTTAAAGGCAGAGAGACAGATTTATCTGCTATCAAATGCACTGATCTGGCAGAAACTAGTAACAATTCAGAATAAAGAAAGTGCTATGGCTGGACAGAGGGAAGCTTCTCAGTGCCATTAGCCTGAAGCTCTCTGTAACTGTCCTGATCCAGACCAGCAGTGGGAAGAAAAAGATGGAAAGACAGTCAGGACAGCGTTTACTGGTACTAACCTGACACAGTGAGTCTGGCCTCCCGGCTGAACTTCACATTAGCAATATTGGTAGCAACGCAGTGAAAAATCCCACTGTCTTCTGCCCTCAGTCCTGTAATCTGGAGGACCCCCTTAGGAAGCAGCGTGTATCTGTGGGAAGAGAAAAGCAGAAACAAAAACTCGCAAAGCAGGACATGATGTGAAAGCAGGCTGCACTCCCATGCAGGTGGGGCAGGCTGGCTCCCCACGTTCCGCTGCAGAGGCACCAGTACCACCCAAGTGACACAGCCCCCACAGGCTGAGCCCATGCTTATCCCTGCATCAGTTCTTCATTTTTTTTGGATATTTGAGCCTCTCATCTTCTTTTACAGGGGGTTATGTTATAGAATCATAGAATGGTTAGAGTTGGAAGGGACCTTAAAGATCATCAAGGACCAACCCCCCTGCCATGGGCAGGGACACCTCCCACTAGAGCAGGTTGCTCAAAGCCCCATCCAGCCTGGCCGTGAACACCTCCAGGGACGGGGCATCCACAATGTCCCTGGGCAACCTGTTCCAGTGCCTCACCACCCTCACAGTAAAGAATTTCTTTCTGGTATCTAATCTAAATCTCCCCTCTTCCAATTTAAAACCATTACCCCTCGTCATATCACTACATTCCCTGATAAAGAGTCCTCCCCATCTCTCCCGTAGCCCCCTTTAGGTACTGGAAGGGGCTCTAAGGTCTCCCCGGAGGCTTCTCTTCTCCAGGCTGAACAACCCCAACTCTCTCAGCCTGTCTTCATAGGAGAAGTTCTCCAGCCCTCTGATCATTTTTGTGGCCCTCCACTGGATCCATTCCCTTTCTTTATCTTCCGATGCATCTTTGGGGGACTCTTTGTCAGGAGATGTAGTGACAGGACAAGGGGTAATGGTTTTAAATTGGAAGAGGGGAGATTTAGATTAGATATTAGGAAGAAATTCTTTACTGTGAGGGTGGTGAAGCACTGGAACAGGTTGCCCAGGGAAGCTGTGGATGCCCCATCCCTGGAAGTGTTTAAGGCCAGGTTGGACGGGGCTTTGAGCAACCTGCTCTAGTGGGAGGTGTCCCTGCCCATGGCAGGGGGTTGGAACTCGATGATCTTTAAGGTCCCTTCCAACTCTAACCATTCTATGATTCTATGACCCTTGGGAAAGGATGACTTTTGCTGGAAGGCTACAAAGTAGATGTTTCCCATTTGACCTGTGGAAAAGCTTAGGCAGTAGATTTGCAGGTGAACGGAGCTGAGGTGAGAGTTATCACTCATCACCTGAAGCATGGTGACCATGGACAAGCATCAGGGGAAGTGCGTGCTCCACATTCCCAGCTCCAGGACTCAAATCCACATGACCTTAAAACCTCAAATGCATGGGAAGTCATGTTTAAAATGTGTATTGAGCAGGCGCACATAAATATCAATAAATATTTTATATATTTAAAACATAGGTACATTTAAATCATGCATGCATACACACATATATGTATACATACATTACAGGTTGCTTGGCAACCATGTGTTTAAATTGGCTGGTAGTAAGTCATTACACTGTGATGAGTTAATAATCCATTTCCGTCTGGAAGATGAAGAATATCTTTTTCCATATCAGCATATGGTTAAGTGCCTATAACCTGCTCCCTGCGCTGGGTTCCAAACGCGCGGCTCGGTGTCAGTGGCAGCGTGAGAGCAATCAGTTTTACACGTCCCGAAGTTGATTGCAATCTCTCTGGGACTTTAAAATGCCCATTGTTTTGGATGAATTATACCACAAGAAGCCTTCATTTTTGTTAACAATCTGCCCACAGCATTAGAAGATTCAATTCCAAAGCTATTATTCTGCCTTCAAAGCCTCCAAGTGCAAGACTCAGCATACAAATTTATATACACTTTATACGCAGAAATGCATCAAGCGTGATTAATGCAGAAATCCAATTCAGTTAGAGAAGCAACCCTCATCACCCAAGCCCGTTGGTGTCAGAGATTAATCTACTGAGCTGACAATAAAAACCTTTCCCAGTAACTTTACTGCTACAAAAATATGTTCAAAAATATGTTCAGGACACTGAATGTAGGGAAACTGCTCCCAGCCCACGTCCTCCATGGCTTGGGCAAGCTCTCTGCCCCAGAGGAGAAGCAGCTTGGGGCTCTCTGGGTTGGAGAGCCCTTGGAGATCCTCAGTCCCATCAGCCTTGGAGCTCTTCAGTCTTGGAGAAAAGAATTCCTGGTCACACTCAAATCCCTGCCACATCTCTGACCATCTCCACGCCTGTGACCCTGGGCTCAAGTGGAAAGGAGCAATAAGGCATGAAAGACTTCAAAGTAAATTCATCTGTCCTGCAACATCTCATCAGGATGCGCACAAGGTGTCAGGCCCAGTTCTGCACCCCTTCCTTCCACTGACAGCACCTCAGATCACTTGCCCTGCTCTGCCACATCCCCAGTTTAGCACTTGTGTGAGTAAGGAGCCTTCAGAGGAGATCAAGTGTAACGAATCAACCCTGTGCTGGGCTAAAAAAAGCTCAGATGAAAAATGCAAGGAAAAACAAAACCTGACAGTTGCAGTTTTCCACAGCAGGGCTGGGCCTCTTGGGTCCTTCTACTGTAAGTTCACCACAACGCTGAAAAGGTCAGGCATTGTTCCAGCCCTCATGTTTTCTCCTGCCTCCAAAGCACCCAACTACCTTCTGCTGCAGAACTGGCATTTTTAAGAATAGGGGCTTTCAGGAAAATATTTACAGCTTCCTGGTTTCGCCTATTCCCAACGCACGGACGTCAGTTCGCGATCGGGGTGTGCTGCGGCCGATTGTCTCCCACCATCGGTTGCGCGGCTCCCGAGCCGCAGCTGGGACCGCCGGAGGCCGCCGGCACGGAGCACGGAGCGTTTCCTGCCACCTGTCCTCCGCCGGGCCCCGCTGCCGCTCAGAGGATCAAACCGTGATGAGGGACGTTTCCGACGTGAAAGGAGCAGCCTGTCAAACACAGGAAGCGAGGACGTGCCGTCCCAGGTCTAGGCTGGGGAAAAGGGGGGGCAGCTGGGGTTTCTCTTTAGGAGGGTTGCATGGGAAACGGCAGCCCAGGGTGCTGCGGGATGCTCTCTGCAAGAGCTTCCCTCCTGCCACACACAAAGCACCGCAAGGGAGTCAACCCGGGAAGGAAAGTTGAGAAGCCACAGTGCAATTCAGCACTTGCAAGAGTTCAGAACCCCCATGCAAGACCTTAAGTCATGGATCCGGCTTGGAAAGAGCTGCACAAAGTGGATTCACAGAGGGATGGTGGATACCAAAGATACCCCAGCTCTGCTAGGACTGCTGGGTGGGCTCCTCATGCTGGAAAGTAAACCTGGAGGAGGGCTGATCAGGGAAGGTCAATGCAAGCCCTTGCCCCCTCCAAAATCAGCCATCATGCTTTATCTCCTGGGAGATGCGGTGTTTGTACACAGTGTTTGGCCAGAAGGAGCGCAGACAACCCACAACATTAACTGAAAGAGTCTTCCATGGCAGAAATGCTGGCCAAGACCCTCAGCTCCCGATCAGTTGTGTCCTAGCACAACTGAGAGAGCAAGAGCAAGCCTGGCCAGCTTATTCCACCTGGAGAAAGGACAGCAGTACATGGTTTGGATGTGTCCTACCTTTCGTTGTCTGTGTTGACTGGCATACGGTTCTTTTGCCAGAGGATGACTGGTTCAGGCAAGCCATGGATCTGGCACTGGAATCTGGCTACACCACCTTCCTCCACCACTGCGTTCTGAGGGTGGATGTGGAAGTCAGACATCGCTGGAAGACACAAAGAGAGACAAAAATATTCACATGTGAAAAGAGATCCACTGCCAACAACTTCCCATGACCTGGAAACACCCCGATTTCCCAGAGACAGCAAATGGGATTGTAATGCAAGAACAGAAGGCTGGTTTGCAGCCTAACCTCCTGCATGGAGAAGCGAGAGTAGTGGCAAGTTCTTGCTTTCCATCTGCCTCTGCAGGGCAGGAGACGGTGCCAACACCAAAGTGCAAATACTGCATTGGCACTTATCAGAGGTCATTCTCAACAGCTTCAGCAGACTTTGGATCTAAGCTCCAGCTCATTGCCTACTCTGCCTTCCAGCACCACAGAAGGAACAAGGAACGGTCACATCCCCGCGCTGGGGAGCAACAGGCTTCAGTGGACAGAAAGATCAGCTGCCAAGAGCTCAACAGCTCAACCGAGGCTTTTGGGGCTGGGACCACCCCACAGCGAATGACAAACCTCAGCGTGCCCACGCAGGATGAATACAGACCAGCCCGCTTCAGCACAGCCACAGCTGTAACCATTGTGCGGAAAGACTCTGGCATGCTGTTAGAGCTACATAAATAATACAGTAATTATTACTATTAATTAATTGGAAGGTGCTGCCTGTTGACTCTGCAATAAACATATTCGAAGCTAATAAACATCCCAGTGGTTATTTAGCTCATGATTCATTTATAGTGCCGCATCCGCAGGAAGATCTCTCACATTATCATACAAAATAAACTCTAAGAGAGCCCCCTGCTCTGCCACCCCAACCCGATAATACCCCTCTCCCCAGCGAGAAACCCTCGTCCCCTTTTACATGCGTCAAGTGTAATGAATGTACCTCTGCTAAGGAACAAGCTGCCTATGTGTCAGGGCAGCTTAATCATTCATCTGCAAACTCCAATTGGGCTCAGGCAGATGGGAGATGGCCATTAGCAATCATACATTAAATATGTGTTGCATTAACCCGCCCTGCTCCCGCAACCACCGCTCTCCACCCACCAACTGTAGATTTGTTAAGCTGATGGAGTAACAGGGAGCAAAGCTCCGGCCCCCCACAGCTGTAGGGTTGGGAAGGTTTTGCAGCCGTGGGATGAGCAGCCAGCCCCACGTCGGGGTGCGCCGATGGGGAGCAGGACCAGGAGGTGGCCGTGCAATGCTCCAGCCAGAGGGGAGCACACCAGCCCAAGGTGATAGATCATGCAAAAATAGATTTCCCTTTCCCAAGATGAAAATAATGCAAATATTCTCTCCGGCATATTGCGTGGAGCGCAATGGCGGAATGGCAATTTACCCAATTCATACACATTTAGCCTTGAAACGAGACTGCACGTGGCCCAGAGCACTCAGCCATGTGGGAAAGAGCCCAAAGGCTGCTGTGAGGGGATCTCCCACACCAGGCAATCCCCATTCCAAGGTGGCAGGGGCTGCTCCAAAAAGTGGGAGGTCTGGGGGAGCCCGCGGCAGGAGAGCTTGAGGCAGCCTGCAGAATATTCCAAGGCTGCCATTTGGAGCTCCAGGCCAGGGCGAGCATCTTGCAACCAAAGCTTATGAACTCTCACCAAGAAATGAATCCAAGAATTAATGAGAACGACACAAAGCTTGTTAATAAAGGGAAAGAAAAAAAAAAAAAAAGAAAAAAAAAGGGAAAAAAAAAAAAAGCAGATTCATATGCCTGCAGGAAAATTCCTTTCAAATGTACAGATGCTCAGTGCTGAGGTTTTTCGGTGGCTGACAGGGTTGATAAGAAGAGGGAGGTGTGAATGAGAATAGCCCTGGCACAGACTTTGCTCTGCTTGCTACAGAATTCATTGCCATTCCTTTATTTCAATAATATCACCTCTTATAGGTAAAACTACAGCAATAACCTCTACTCTTAAAGACACTAGTATTAATATTTATCATGAATAAACCATGGGAAGTTATAAATAATTCAGTTATGAGGATGTTAAGTAAAATATTACTCTTCAATGACCCTATAATGTGGCTTTGAAGCACAGTTTTATGTTAAATGCCTAGGAAACACTGTGACCCTTGCCAAGACCAGCTGGTTTGCAGAAGATGCATTAAAAATTCATGCACCGAGCTACAAAATGCTATTTTTAACACAGGTTTACGAGTTTATTTACAGTTGCAGAGACAAAAGCTTTTGTAGCATCTCCTGTAAAACAGCAACAAAACTGGAACGCGAGTGACTACCTGGGATGCTGTTTTCAGCCTGGAAATAAATCACTGGGTGTAAGGAGAGGAGAGGGATAGGAGCACAACTGCTTCACAGGGCATGGCTTGGAGGGGCTAAATCTCTGCTGACCCACGTGAGATTTTTATATAGAATCACAGAATCTTCTTGGTTGGAAGGTACCTTTGAGATCATCGAGTCCAACCACAAAAAAATACCCAAAAGAAACAAACCAAGAACAAAACAAACAAACAAAAAAACCCAAACCAAACACCAAAAACAAAACAAACACCATACAAAACAAACACCCACAACCACACACCACACCCACCCACAAACAGACGCAAAGCAACAATCTCGGGCACTAGAGCATGCCATGAAGTGCCATGTCTACATGTTTCTTATATACCTCTAGGGATGGCGACTCCACCACCTCCCTGGGCAGGCCGTTCCAGTGCCTGACCACTCTCTCAGTAAAGTAATTCTTCCTAATATCTAATCTAAACCTCCCCTGCCCCAACTTCAGACCATTTCCTCTGCTCCTGTCATTATTCCCTTGGGAGAAGAGGCCAACACCCACCTCTCTACACCCTCCTTTCAGGGAGTTGCAGAGGGCAATGAGGTCCCCCCTCAGCCTCCTCTTCTCCAAACTGAACATGCCCAGTTCCCTCAGCCTCTCCTCATATGACTTGTTCTCCAGACCCCTCACCAGCTTGGTGGCTCTCCTCTGGACACGCTCCAGCAGCTCAATGTCCTTCCTGTAGTGAGGGGCCCAGAACTGAACACAGCACTCGAGGTGAGGGCTCACCAGTGCCCAGTACAGAGGCACGATACATCCCAACTGACTGTCAGAAACTCATACAGAGGAGCTCTCGCTCCTATTTGTCACTTGTCTTTCGGCAGCAAACACCAGGAGCCCCATTATCAGCCGGGCGCTATTGTTTCAGCCGCCGCAGAGAAGAGCTACACCACCAGCCCCGGTGGGGTTGGCCAGCATCCAGGGAGCTGCATCTCATTTCTATGCTAATGGCCATAATCATTTTAAAAATAAATACATGCAATCACAATATTCACCCGTGAGCTCCTAAGAAGGAAGGCACCTTCTAATCCATCTGCCTGTGGTCTCTGTTGTCCAGCAGTGCAGCGTCCATGTGCCAGTGGAGGGACTGGTGCTGCCCCAGGCCCCTTTTTACTGTCATCAGACAGGGTGAGTGTCACCCTGTTCCCATTAAACTTCCCTCTGCCATCTCCATGTGTAGCACAGTACCATCCACACACACAGTGAGCATAGGGTACTCATCAATCCATAAAATCAGACCCAAATCATGCGCACACTCATTGCTCCATATTGATGCTCCAAGCCACGGTGTCTCAGAGCTTCTGCTATCATCACACCTGGATTTTGGCCACACAAAAACACACAGACCAGCATGAGGCAGGGAGAACCAAAATAAAATGGGCTCCAGCAGATGGGGAATGGTCCCAGCAGCCCTCCCATGCTGGAGGTATGGGTGCAGCTTCTCCCGAAGACATTGGTCAAGGCTAGATTCAGATTGAGTTGCTACAGCCAGACTGACACATAAGGCAGAGGAGTTACTCTTCATCTCTTCTTCCCCTGTGGCGTATCATGGAGGACCTCAACTAGGACGAGGTTAGATGCCAGGTGTGGCTCTTCCCTAAAGAGAAAGTCATGCTTGGGATCTCCCACCACCTAACCCTCACCAGGATGCAATTCCCAAAGGCATGAGCTATGGACACAGTGCAGGTGAGCAGCAGCTCTTATCCTCATCCATATTCACAGAGGATTCGTTCTAGCAAACGAGTTTGCTGCGTCTCCCCTAATCGAAGTGCAAACACTCTCTCCACCTTAACAGGCCCCGTGGAAAGGCCAATGGAATAAAAATGAAAATAGCTATCGAGTGAAATTTTCTTTACTCCATGAAAAACTAAATTGAAACCATTAGTGGCCAATCCTTTTTTGCTCAGGACAGCATTAGTGCTAAGCTGGAGATTGACCTAGATTTGATATAGAAAAAGAAAACATTAACTTGTTATGTCAAAGCAAATCCCAGTCCTGTTAGAGTCATTAAAACACAAACATTATTATCAACTGCAGGCACAAGGGGAGGGAGAAGACTTGAAAGGTTCCATGCCAAGCCTGGTGTTAGGAGAGTATTTGGGAAGTCGAGCTAGTTCTGCAATCACATTGCTTTTTGCTTTTAAATTAGGGGGAAGCAGATACCCAGGTTGGCTCTAACACGAGAGGATGCTTGGGAGGAGCTGAGCTTCCTCACTGCCACTGACACCAATGCAGTTCACAAACAACAGGCTGCAAGCAAAGACCCTTTCTCCACATTGCTGCCACCAACCTGTTAAATTCAGACCTCTTCCAATGCAGGCATGTGGTCAAAAATGCCTCAAAGTTGAGACAGTATGAGGAACAAGAGTTTAATGGGGACATGCCTCCAGTACCTGGGCTCCTAGACACCCCTGCCAAGGAGGACAAGCTTCATTAGTTCCATTACAACTGATGAAGGTGAGGCCTGGGAGGCAAATGAGAGAACAAGCCATGGGCAGAGCCAACCCCTTCCAAGAGTGACTCCATCCTGATGCTGGCAACAGCTGCTGATTTTCATACTGAATTTTCCAACTTACCAATAAAATCAAATTTCCCCTCGGGCCAGCAGAAGTCAGGGTTGTTTTTAAAACACAACAACCACCATGCCAATTAAACCCCAACCTAAACCACTCTCACGTCAGGCTGACAGCTCCAGCAGAACCAACCCTCAGTATCTGTGAGATTTATTAAGCCCCCATCTTCCTTGGCACCGCAACTCCTTCCCAAATGCTTTCCCTGCCCCAAAGCAAGCAGAGGGATTACATCCTCTTCCATTCCCTCCTGGCTTAAGAGACCTTCACCATTAAGTTAGCAACCTGTTGGGGAATGTTTTCAAGGAGGACGTCAGGTGAAGGCTTAGCAGACACAGGTATCGTATTTGCTCTTCTCTGTACTCTGGAAATGGAGGATTTCTCTGCAAGAAAGAGCCAGCACAAAAGATGGGGGGCGTATGGACACCACAAATCCCATCCTCTCCTCTCTTTCCCCAGCTTTCAAACAGGCACGCTTTCCCAAGTCTTTAAGAAAAAGACCCTGCATCTTCTTTCTCTACATCTTTTTTTTTTTTTAAATATGCATTTTTATAAAGATAAAAAAAGCCCACATCACAACAGCCCGGTGGCTACTCCAGCTGCAGAGCAGCCCCCGCGCCTGCGAGCCGGCCCTGCGTGTCTAATGATGCTATTGTGCGAGGTTGTTGCTGAACTGCCATGAGCCCAATTTTGAATGCAAGTTGCTTTGTGTATAGTGAAGCGTGAACAACAGCGCCGCCCATTTATCTATTTAATTCTTCAGGAGTAGCAGGAGCGGGGGCCTTCGCTCACATCTAAAGGGAAGAAAAATCGCCTTTCTCTCAGCTTTGGAAAGGGAGGGAAATATTAAAGACCAGCCGTGTCTCTCCCAGCACAGAGGAAAATCCCCTCTGCCTCTGCCCACTAATCATAGGGGTGAAAATCCCAAATCTCTATTGTCCGTGCTGGGCCTCAGATCTCAAAAGAAAATAGGCTGCGAGATTCAGGAGAGTTTGAAGCAAAGAAGACATTTTGGAAGAATGTAGCTCATTTAAGAGGAACCAAAACACGTGGCGAGACAAGAGAGGGAGGAAGCCCCATTTTGCTCTGTGCTGGGCAGGCGTAGAGGGAAAGAGGGTCAGTCCTGCACACGTTTTATTTGCAATACTTGCAAACAAATGCTTATTTCTCTTTTGCTTTGGCTGTGGCTTCTCCCCCTAGAGCTGGTACAACTGCTCAGAGCAGGGATGGAGGATGGTCCAGGCCCTCCGCCCTCTCTGCATTTTGCATCCTTGCGCCTCCGTTGTTATCTCAGTCAATCAAAGCAGGGAGAAATAATTTAAACGAGGTTGAGAAGATGCCCCATCAGACGGACTTCTCTGGTTGAGGAACAACAAGTCTCCACCTGGCCTGTTTTTTCTTCCCCCTGCCCTAAGCCCCTGGGATGGGAATGAAAGGGAGACAACCGAGCTAATGCCTCACAGTGGGACATAGCAGCTGCCCACTGGAGGGAACATGCAACAGATATTTTACAAGGCGGGGAGGGGGAAATAATCTACCGCTTTGTGACTTAAGTCCACCAGGAGGCAAATTGCTGCCTGACCTGGGACTGTGGCTTCTCAATTTTTTGCATAACACATGAAATGACTGCGAGCCAAATCCAGCCCAGGTCGCCTCCTGCTCCTGCAAGGAGCAACACCGATGGACTCATGATTTACTGTTTGTTTTGGTGCTTTGAGAAGCAAGTGAAAAAACAGCACAGAGCCCTACGGGGGCTGCTTCTGTGTAGGGATGATAAATATCCTCCAAAGATAATGAACACATCTCCACTGCACACTGACCGGGTGGCAGAGGGAACGCGCTCAGGGGTCCCTGGTTGCTCTGCGCGCCCTGCACGAGTGAAGGATGAGGGCTGGGAGGAGGAGGATGGGTTGTCCCTGCAAAGGTTCCTCCAGGGACTTTATTGTGGCACCTGGAAAACCTTCAAACACTTGTGCTGCAGCTCCACTTCTTTTCCTGAGGCTCCCTTGAACGCCCTCCCCACCACCAGCACACCACAACATCTCCCGCACGATCACACGTGCCTCCAAGCCGGTCTCCCAGTCCTAAAGAACGTTTAGTAGATTTATGGTATTGATTATAGCTCGCTTATTGGAAAAATAACTACACCACCATCAGTTGTTGATGCAGGGGTACTCTCCCATGAGTGGGAAATAATTTTTTCTGGATAAATGCAGTTTCTGCACCACGCATGGAAGTAACAGGGGCCGTACACCCCAAGGGCTATTTTATACTGAAGTATCTCACAATTTCTATAACGCTCACAAAGTGTTATCCCTCTGGAAAGAGACTGCACCCACATTGTCCTGATACAGCACCCCCAACATCCGACACCCCACCACCCTCACTGTCTTGACCTGGGAGGATGGAAAGCACCAGGGGAGCTGCCAGTGCCAGGGGAAACCCCCTAAAGCGGCTGCCCTTTAATAGTGCAACAGCACTGCCCAAACGCCGCCTGCTCAGACCCACAACCTCCTGCAACTCAGCTGCAGCCAGAAATTATCCCAGCCTGGAAATAAGGAGTAGCAAGTGCTGGTGCATCAGTGTAAACGCCCTCTCTCAAGCCCAACAAGCAACCAGGGCTTTCAGAGCATCCGCAAACCTTTCCTATAAACATATCGGTCATTTTACAGAGAAGGGGAGAAAGGCACAGAGGACACAAAGTGACACCCAGGGTCACAACTCAAATGCAACATCATCCCTCGAGTACCAATGGTACGCTCTACCCGCGAGGCAACGCTGCTCCTTATAAATCACTGTGAAAGATGCACCTCGGCAACCCCACAGACCAAATTTCTCACTTCCCTCCGCATTCAGAGCACACGGCAGCACCCCATCACGTTACCCGCTACGCAGAGCAGCACAGCAGACAGCCCAAGGTGGTTATTCGTCTTCCAGCACCCTCTTGTTTTGCAGGGGAATCGAGTAATAAACAGCCCCTTTAGCGCTTTCAAATTGGTTTCAGGGAGAGAAGAAGTTTCTGGCGAAGAGGGAGGCATCGCTGGGAGAGACCTTTATCAGGCAGCGCTATTGCAGTAATTTTTCAAGACGAAATTGCTCTCTGGCTCATGACAGCGTTTAGTGTATCCTGAGGCGACCATTTGTGAAGCCAAACCCATGGTCCTGCCGCCCTGCTGCTGGAGGGAAGGGGGAGTATTAAATGTCATAAACAACTCTTAATTTGCTTGGGCGGACTGCATATGGGGCCAGCGATTCTGCAGTGCAGGAGGAGGTTATCTGTCATCATTACAGCACTTCGGTACTGAGGATGATGCTGGCAGGGCAACACTGGCCACTGTCATACCTGCCCAGCGGCACGAGGCACCACGAGTCCTGTGTTTCTGCGGGGTGACTTCTTCAGAAACCCCAGCATCACGCAAGGTTCCCCCAACCCAAAGCAGGGCTCCCTTCCAGCGTCACAAGAAGATGCTCCCTCCTGTTGCATCCACAGCTCACTTTGCTTCAAGCATCAGCTTCTTCAGGACCTTCCTACCTCCCAGGCTTTCTTCTGAAGCGCACGTTTGGTCTTTGCAAAATACCTATGAATGATCACACTCAAGTGCCCCTGCAGACCCCTGAAATCATGAGAAAATGAAGGGCAAGCTGTCCAGCAAGCCTCTGAGAGAGGCTGGCTCGGTGAGGGTAAAGCAAAGCGTGCAGCACGCTGCCAGCAGGCAGGGCTCTCCTGCCAGATTTCCATCCGGAGCTCCTCGGGTTTCTCCCACTCCGACACACGCAATTAAGACAAATTACATAGTTACCATTTTGATTTGTTGCACAATAACAATGTTTTCCATCCCTCTCCCAAATATTGATGGAGTTGGTACAAGAGGAAGCTCCCGCGCAGCTGTTTTTGGCCCTGGACCACTTTATTCACAGCCAACTGCTTCCGATACCAAGCGCGGACGAGCAATCCTGCTTTTTACCAGCTTGGAGAGGCAACAAGCCATCCGAGCACGAGGCGTTATCCCGTCCCGTTGCAGTCCTTGCAACACCTCTAGGTAGAAATATCCCTGCTCAGACCTCCTGGTCTGCACAGCCAGCGGCCATCCCTGGTTTTTTGGGCTTGCCAACGAGGGCACGCTGCGTTTCGGCATCTCCAAAGGCAACAGTGGAATCCAGAAAGGTGGAGGAAAGGAAGCTTTTCATCACGACTGCCCACGGAAATGCCATCAAGCCCTGCTTTCAGACAGGGAGCTGTCCTGATTTACAGGCTAATGAATTTTAAATGAGATGCATTTTTTAATTTTTTGTTGTCAGCCCCCATTTTTCTGCTAGCAATCATTCCAATAATAGCTTTAAATTTTCAGCATCTGTTTTTACCAGCTCTCTTGTAATTAGTTTACTAATGTATTTCACTGCGCCTTTGTTATTTTCAGAGAATTACTTCATTCCCAGCTATCAGAGATAGTGCACTTCAGTCTATAAGGAGTTTGGCCTTTGTTCCCTCGTGGTTATTCACATGGGGGAAGATGGCTCAGTGAATGACAAGCCTTTCTATCACCACACATTCTCCATTTAATGTCTTTATACTGGCTCATTAATTACCACAGAAAACTCCTTTCCGAATGGAACCTGTGATTTATAGAAGACTTGGGCAAGGTGCCATTTGAGTCGGGTCGACAGCGAGCAGCACCACTGGTATTCACTCTTCATTTTCCCTTCTGCTGCAGCGGGGTCAGCCCCACCGCGCTGGGAGTTTTGCCTGGGCAAAGGAGCTCAGCAAGTGATCGGTGCTGCCGAGCCACGGCCATCACACTGGTCCTGCACGGCTGGGGCCACCAAGTCCATAGAAAATTGAGCTACAGCCCATTCTGCCTATGTACTCCCTTGGGCAGCGGCTGGATGAGTGCCTGGAGGAGGTGGGACTGCCTCCAAGCTGATGCCCTGCATCTTTTTGTTAAATCTGGTGGTCCAAGGTGTTGCAGTGCATCCAACAAAGCATCTCAGCACTCGGCAAAAGCCCAAGCACAGCACAAGAGAGACTCAGGCTTGTGTTAAGGAGTGGGCAGTGAGATGGACGGACTCCATGGTACCTAGACGTGCCTCTCTGCCGTGTCCCACTACACAGCACGGGCTGGACGGCAGGCGTGAGACTCAGCTGTATCTCTCAGGATCTAAAACATGACAGACTTGAAAACCTCCCAGCAGCAGGGTCCAGCCAGGGGGAAGAGCTGCGCGAAGACACAAGGTACAGGTTCCCTGCAGGAGAAAGATGACTGTCCTGCCTTCGAGAGGGAGGAACCTGAACAACGGTCTCTCTGTCCAACGGAAATTAACTTTAAATCCTTCAGAACAGTATGTCTTTCACCACATCCTTACTTTGTGCTGAGCATGATAAACTGCCCCCTTCTTTATTAAAGAATGAAATAGAGGTGGAAACGGTTCACACATTGACTAAAGAAGTTATTAAAATAGAAAAACAATCACAAAAGGCTGGATTTCCATCACTTAAAGCAGAGGAGCCACCTCGCACCATTGCAAAGGGAAAGTACTCAGCATCCCCTGTCCACATGGGAAGGAGAGAGGAGAGGCCAAAAGTCCCCAGTGCAAACATAGAGCAAGTCAGACACGGAGTTAGCATTACAAAGAACTGCTCTAAAGCTCCTTTCTGCTTATTTTAACTCAATTTCACTCAAATGCAGGTGGTTTTCCAAAACGCAGAGGGGTCCTCTGCTCCCATCCCTTGGCGGTGCACACAGATGCTGTGTTACGATGTTGCTTGATCCAGACTGAAGGTGATAATTTCATAGATGTAGAAAGGACAGAACCACTGTGATACTGAGAAAATCCAGCTTCCTCCAAGGTCTGCTTTTCCTCCTAGCAGCGGCTAAGCCGTTAGCTGTCATCTCATCCCTGTGGCTGAGTTACATATATAAATTCCTGTTCGCTCCTTGGCAATAGCAACAGCTTCCTATTTTGCTGGCAGCCATCCAGGGGAAATTCAAGCTGAATTACAGCCGTTCTTCAGAAAAATAGGCCAAATCCACGAAAGCAGGACACATGACCGCAAACGTAGAGCTCGTCCTTTTTCTATTTATTTCGCGGCGAGAAGCCCCGTTGGCTGAAAATAGCTTATCTCTGGAAGTCCCCCTTTCCGTTCGCGGCTGCCGCTCCTGGCCGCTCGCCAAACTATTACCACCTCAAAGAGAAAGTTCATAGCTCCGGCGTATCAGCCCCACTGTACAGGACGTGTGGTTTGATGTTTTCACCGATTTCTCTCTGGGAGCTCGGAGGAGACGGGGATTGTATTTCTGTGCGTGAGCCAGCGAGTATTAAGTCCTTTCCTGCGCCTCTGTTGGGATGGTTGTACTTGGGGTTGTACCCCAGCATCGCTTGTAAGCACATACACAGCAGCATGTGTACACATGCGTGTATGTGCATGTATGGACACAGCACGGGTGATAACACGGGCTGGACTCCGTGAGCCAGGGTCCCTCCAGACACCCATTCCCATGACAAGGTGACAGCTTACACTTCACACTGGTTTCACTCCATCCAAAAGCACCTCTGCACCCACAGTAAGTCCTCTCTCCTCCCCGCGTACCCCATCTCCCTAAATATAACTGGGGGACACGTGCCCATCCCGAAGCATGCAGACAGACAAACATGAGTGAGGACACAGAACAGTTAAGAAGGATGGTCACAGAGAGGAAGGAAGTAATGGCATAGTTACAAATCTCGCCATCTTTATCTTCCTTGCTATCAGCAGACAATCACCAAATCTGGATGCATTCCAGAAAACACAGCTCTCCAGGGGGGACCGGCTTCTTGTTGATAAGAAGCAGGGAGGCTTATCTCCCAAATTCACAGCGACACCTCACCCCAGGCCCGGTTTACCAAATTAAACTCATTACCTTTGAGGACTCGTTGAAAAGAGGTGGCAGGAGAAGAGTGGTGGGTCAAGGAGGCAACGGCTCCCACTGCCCTGCTGTGTCACTCCCGGCTCAGCGCATCCTTACCGGCACGTGCTGAGCAGCGGTGGTGGCTGGTGGGACAACACTGCCTGTGAGACCAAAATGTCCCAGGGTGTCGCGTCAAGGAAGAAAAGCGACAGAAAGAGTTGATGCACTGATTTACTGTGAGGCCATGGCACGGCTCTGCAGTTTATTGTACGCACAGCCACACCATGCAAGGCCACACTCACTGGGTGTCTTTTCTGCGTGTAAGATGGTCTACAACAGTCGGTTTCTATACGTTAGAAAGACAAACTCACCGTGCCTACAGCAGAGCGATATATCGGTGATTTGCCATCATCCCATCTCCGTGCTGTGTCACAACCAAATGCAGTATTTTGCATATGCATCTATTACCAGCAAGGAGAAATAACCAAAACTCTTCTATGAGGAGTTTTAAAAACAAGCCAAGCAAAACAACATTCCAGCTTTCAACACTTTGCTAAGGCATTCAGATATATACTTCAGATATTTTGTTGTTGTTGTTGTTTGGTTTTTTTATCATAGATTAGGCAAACACTGGTAACCTCCGGTAGTGTCTCGCCTCTCTGCTGAAAGCCCTGTTTATGGGAACAGGATACAACGAGAAGCCCTGGGTACCACGAGGCGAGAGCAGTGAGGCTCGAGAAGCCTTTGAAGAGCGTAATTCCTGAGGGGTGCTCCCAGTTGGGATAACTATTAGTTCACAGGCCTACAAGGAGGGGGGGCTCGATTGAATAGCTGGCAGGAAAAGAGATGGGAAGAGCCTGTATTATTTCCTACTGTGGAATTTGCAAATTTTCTAGCCAAATGAGTTTCAGGACGCAGAAACACATGAAGCAGCACAATGTGGCAGGTCAAGGTGGGCAGGCTGCCTGACTCCCCAAGCAGTGGTCCCCTGACTAGGAGACACAGATTCTCCTGTGGGCTTGTGGCAACCACCAAATAAACCCTCTGCAGATGCACCGGGTCCCTACGCCCTTCATCACTCTGCACCTCTGCTTCCAAACACCCCCTGGGCAGCAAAATTCAGTGTGATGAACAAAAGACAAGAGGAGAACGTGATAAGAAACCCAGCACCCAATGCCCAGCCTGGAGAAGGGCTCAGCACCCACAGCTCCTGCCAAAGGAAGGAGAGCTAGAAGAAAGGCTGGGCACTTAAGCAGCCATGCAACCCAAATTTAAATATCAGCATTTGCCTTCAAAGTCTCTCAGTGATGGGAGAGCCATACAAAGCTGCAACTGCACAGCTATAATGCAGAGGAGGGGTGAGGCCATGTCTCTTCTGTGAAGTCTCCCTGGCTTTGCTGGCTGGGTGGGAGAGGACGATCTCACCTGGGACTTCTCCATCCCCATCCCTACTCATGCATTTGTGACCCCATTTACTTCCCAGCCACATTCCCCATCCAGATGCCAGGGTTAACAACATTTAGCCACTTAAGCTGTTGTCACAAAATTTCATTTTAATTAAAGTTTATTAAGGGTTTGAGATGCGCACATGAATGTGGAAACCTGCCTGGGCTGGAGCGACGCTAAACATCAAGGAATGGCAGCATCGCAAAAGCGATGTGGGTTTTTGAGAGTGATGTGGGTTTTTCCGAGGTCAAACGCTGTGCCTGAACAGTGGGGCTGGGTGTGTGTGTGTGTGTGTATTTTTCCTGGCTTTGAGCTTTGAACTTCAGCTTTGCCCCAGTGTTTGCAGCACACTGGGGAAATCAGAGCCAAAGCCCCCTAAGCTTGATCTTAAGGGGGCCTCCGCAGGGAGGTTCAGCTCCTCCCGCACCGAGCCTGGGGAATCACTCCTCTCTCTCCTGAAATGTGCATCTTCATCAGAAAAGACACTTACACCCCAAAACAGGCACCCCTCTGGTATTAACAAAAGAGATGAAAACTCAGTAACAAACGTGTAACTGTAAACTGTTAGAGACCTGAAAAACTGCTGGGACACCTGAAATATCCAGGATGGCGATTAAATCTGTCTTAACAAAACCTTGTGGCACATAATGGCTCCCCAGGAGACCCACTATGGTGCCCTAATAACTTGTCTATGTGACCAAATTGTCCAAGAAGAGATTCTGTGGGGGTGTGCATACACATGGGACCGCCCACCCCACGTGAACATTCAAGCAGGGAATAAAAGACAGGGAAATAGCAAAGTCTGTAAGATACTCGCGTGGGACAAGGCAAAGGCATCCGCATGGAAAACCTCACCAGCAACTTCACAGCCCTCCCCACCATGAAATAAAATAAATAAATAAAGAGAGCTCCAGGAATTAGCTGTGAGGGTGACTGCACCCAAAGAAAATGAAAGCAGAAGTTTGGGGTGGGGTGGGGGGTGGGGAATGGGTGGAAAAATCCAGCCCGGCTCGCTTTTGTGTTCTCGCACAATGGGGCACGTCAGCTCCGGAGCCTTCGCAAGCCATCACCCACCATCTGGCACCGGGCTGGACCGCTAATGGGAGGCCCCGGCGCCCCAGCTGACTCTCAGAGCCACGGGGGAAATCAAGCTGACGAGCTCCCCACATTAAGCCGTCTAAATTAATGCAGATGCGCGGCCCGCTCGCTGGAAATTTGGCTGGTGAACGGCGGTGAGGAGAGCGGGGTGAGCCGGCCGCAGCGTGCCACGAAGCCCGTGCCAGCTCGGAGTTACAGCCCAGCCACCGTATGGAGCGGGGCCGGGGCGGACGCAAGCCCCCTCTCCTCATTTGCAAGAGGAATTGTCGGCGAGAGGATCTGGAGGCGCAGCCCTTTCCACCGAGCTCTCGCAGCTCAACTGCCAGATGCACAACGCCGGCCAGATGCAAATTCTGCAGCAGCGGGGACAGCCCAGATGAACACCGCCTGCCCGACACGTCGCGCTGGAAACCAGCCTCATTAGCTAATGTTCCTGTAATGCCCTAACGGAGCAGATCAGCTAGGAAATTACTGTGCAGGGGGGAAAAGGCAGGGAAGGGGATGAAGATGTTGATATAAGCGCTCGGGGCCAGGTTCCTCTCCCCAGGAGTAACCCTGCTGATTTTGGCAGGGTGGACACGAGAGGTCTCATCGCCCCAAAGGAACATTTACTGCCCTGACCTTAGCACTATGGTACTGAATAAGGGTGCCAGAGCCCGGCATGGAATCACGAGGGAATATTCAGTGCTGTCCTGGGGTTGTAAAGGGTTGGCTGAGCACCTTGTTGAGGACATGATGTCCAGCTCCAGCCCCTTCTCTTGCCAGCTTCTGCATGAGGAGCAAGAAGAGAACAAGCCATAAGGAATTAAGAATGCACAACACTCCTCAGGCATGGAAATGCGTATTGGAAAGCCCATCTCCAGCCTGTGGGGGACACAAGATCCCACCTCCTCCCCTGCTTCTAACATGACAGTGGGCTTTGGGGACAACGCAGAGATCGGTGCCTCCGCAAGCTCCTGGGGTGCTACCCTGGGGACATCTGGGTATGCTGACCAGTATCTAATGATGTTTTTGTGGTGGAAGATGCATGTTGGAGTTCTCTGAAGGGACTTGGCCCTGGCTGGAGCGTGCAAAAAGATTTGACCCCTCCATCTGGGCACAAACAGAAAAGTCAGCCTTCAGGAAGGGATTTTGCTTCTCCCCTCCATCAGCAGCTTCAGAGAACTGACAGGAACCCAGCTCCGCAGCAGCCCGAGCAGGGGATCAGAGGCAGCAGGGTTAATTCAGAAGCAGGTGAGGAAGAGCCTGGGAGGATCAGAGGAGCATCCCTACGAGCAGGCTCTCATTGCTGTGGTTTCATTAAGGCGTGTGCCCCACGGCAAGCAGCACTGCCTGCCTGCAGCCAGCCCCACACACGCTGCCTCGCACCCCAGCACGACAGAGGCAAACGATGCCCTCGCTGGCTTTTTGCATGGAGCCAGCAGCCTGCTTATCGCCAGCATCAAAAACCAGCCACATATCTCTCCAGGGTGAACTCTCAACCAGCAGAGACCTCCAGGGAATCGCTGTGCCAAACCTCGGGCCAAAGAAAAACCAAATCTTTTGCAACTGAGGCACATTTCAGCATCCCAAGGTCCAGCTGCTGTTGCACAGCCCAGGGAACCTCTTGGGGTGGCAGCGATGCCTCGCAACAAGCATGTATTCGGGGATCCACCACTGTCGCTGACAGCTGAGCTCCTGCTTACAGCACCAAGGGTAAACCCAGACCCTTTCTAATGACTTTTGGACTCATAACCTATTCCCACAGATGGAAAATTTTATTCCCAAATGCACAGAGACCCACACGGCAGCAGCTTGAGTGATTACGGTCTCTGCTCTGCGGAGCTGCTATCCTTTGCAGGGAGGCAGCAACACCCCCATTTTACCTAAAGGGGAGGGTGGTAGCATATGGTAAGTGTAGGTTACACTCAGCCCCAGGAGCAATGCTGTAGCTCTTGCACAGCTCATGCCACCTCCGAATCGCATTCCAGGTCCACAACATCCCACTAGAAGAGAAGGAGAATATTTGCTGGGGTGGGAGAAAACCTCTCCATGCAATTAATTTGCCTCCAAATTCAAGCTAGTTGAAATAATCTGTTGGTAAACACAAAACACCATTGGGATAACAGCTGAGCAGAGGCTTATATTAAACAAGCATCTTCAGATGAAAATATCACTCATCTAAAAGGCATCACCATTCATTCATGCTCAATAAAACACAAAATGGTTACAGATAGAGCTGATGGAAAATGAGAGAGAGAAATGGAAGTAAAGGTAAAGCTGCCAGGCAGGAAACAGCACAAGGAGGAAAAAAAAAACACAAAACCAAACCCAACACTATGAAGAGGTTGATTTAGCATTCTGCTTTAGGAGAAATTTCAAAAGCGGGTTTTAATATCTGATAAAACTTCACTGCTGGTTGCCATGCTGCCCGACGGAAGCACAGAAGGGGACTAATAGCCCTGGCATATGACATGATAAAACATTTTAAGCTGCATAGCTTTACTTGGACTTGCTACTTTTAAGGACATTTTATGGTTCACTGCTATCTCTCAGTGTCTTACCAACAGCCCCTGAGCACGCACAAGCTCTCATCTACCCGCCAGGCAGGTATTTTCCCCCACAGCTGAGTTTTCCCAGTCTGCAGATTGTTGCCACAGTTGAATATTAGCACTTGGCTGCATTGCTGCAAGGAACTGCAAAGGGGCTGAGTGCAGGACCACCCAGGCTGGTAGCTCTCGTCTTCTTGCCTCACATCTGGCTCCTTTGGGGCTCTCCAGGACCCCCTCGAAGCCCCCCGTCATCCAAACCCTCCATCCAACCGGCTGCATGCTGCTGTCTCAGCATTAATGAGAGACATGGGGGCTCGGTTTCAAGTACACTTCTGCTTTATAGATGATTTCCCAATCTAATAAAGAGACAAAACATTATCTGTCTTTTCTTCTCTTATTTCCTGAGGAACAACAAGGCTGGAAACATCTTTCTGCTTCACTAATAAAACCTTTATAACCCCCTTCCCTGACAGTCCCTGAGCAGGGGGGTTCCTTTTCCCAACGAGGAGCCTGGGATAAGCAGGGGAAGGAGCGGCGCAATCTGTATTCACAGCCTGTCCTAGCTCAGGTGGTGGCGTGAAACATCAGAGTCACACTTGGATGCAGGCTGCAAAAATACTCCCCTTTGCCGGCTGCCCAGGGATTGTTCTTGCCAGTCAAGGCAAGCAGAAGGCTTTATTGGACACAGCACAGTAGAAGTCCCACTGCCAGAATTTAAAAGCTATCTGGCCACTCCAGAAAAAAAAAAAAAAAAAGGCAACTAAAAAAATAAAGGCAACTGAGATGGGATTTGTTGGCTGGTTTGAGTCCTATTTTGTTTAATTTTTTTTTTTTTTTTCCAATGGTCTGGTACCAGCTTGTATTTCCTGGCAGCCATCCCGCCATTTTCAGTTTGATTTTACATTAGGGGAAGAGCTGAAAATCAGGCAAATTTGGCCATGGGATGGCCAGGTCTACCTGCACATCCCTCTATACGACCACCAGTCTCGGCACAGCGCTGCCACACTGGTGCTGCTGCCAGGACAAACTGCTCCGGTTACCGCACAGACTGCCTGACATCAGGACAGAACTCTTCTGACCCACACCTCTGCCTTTCCAGGATTGCCAAACTGCTATAGGTGCATGGGCAAAACTGTTGTAGATACCTACAAGGTATCTACTGCCTTGTAGATACCTGGAGGCAGAAGATGACAGCAAGTTTTCCAGAAAGCATAGTCATCAGTGCAACAAATAAACCCAACAGGTTATCAGTAATTTCCACACTATATTTCCAGCTGGAAGGAGGAAGAATCAGTCCAAAACATGCTGTTTGCAAGCAATAATCTTTGTCGTGGTCTTCCCTGTGATGCTGCCCAACACAAAGTAATACTTTATAAACGATGCCTCCCCTCGTGGGAGACAAGCCCAGCAGGACGAAGGAGAAGAGGGACAAACCCACTGACTCACGTCACAGCTCTGGGGCTGCACTAACTGCGAAAGGACAGGGTTGGCCAAAACAGGTAATTACCACGAAGCCCTAATTAGGATGGAGAGGAAGAACGTGGAAGAGGAAAAATACATCCAATGCAATGTGGCTTAACCACCCTGGAGGGGTCTTCCTTGATGGTCCGCTATTGCCTCCATCCACACGTGGATATCTTTTAAGACTGTTCTTAAATCCAGGCAACCTCTCCTGGCCACAAGCACAGGGTCAGGAAGGGGAAAAAAGGAGGAAGAAAGCTACTGAGGAGGAGGGCAGGAAACTTCTTTTTTTTTAAATCACATAAATCAAGCCAAAGGAAAGACTTCATGCCCCAGAAACCCAAGGCCAGGTTACTCATACATTCAATCATAAACTCCAGGAAGGAGAGGTCTCTCCTTTCTTTCTGCAAAAAGCTGTTTTTATGTCAGGAATGGCTTTAATTAGCATGCCCGAAGCTTGAGAGCAGCTCTGGGAGCTGAGAAGCCTGCCCCATTAATGGTCTTGGAGAAAGCTGAGCACCCCAGCAGGAGTCATCCTGGCTCCTGAGGACAACTCATCCTTCTGGCTCCAAATCGGAGAGTGGGCAGGAAAACAAGGCATGGAGTAGGTGTCCACGTCATGAGAGATAGCCAGGTTTAAAAAGGCCCTCACCATTTCTTGGGAGACTCATAGCGAACTCCAGGTATGGCTCTGAGCAACACCAGCCCTTTCCTCCCTGCTTCTGAGACATTTGCAGAGGTCACCACAAATACCCCTAACGGGTTCTTCACCCGGTGCTGCTTCAGGTTAGAGCTTTCCACACATGTCTGAACGTTGCTAAGAGCTCCAAAAGCAGGTCCTCCGATTGCAGGTCCTGCTGGGCACACCTTGCCTGCTGAAAGGTCCAAGCCATTTGCAGGGTACACATGTGACACCCACACACACTTGGCCTGGACCACAAGTTTGCTCAGATCCTGGCTTGGCACACGGCAAACAGAAAGGGAAAAGCTCTTTTTGAAGATACCATTACCATTTCCCTATACTTCTTTAGCCCAACCGATGATAATAACCACTCATTAAAGCAGAGTCTTGTTTAGAAGAGCACACACCACCTCCCTCTACATTAAAATAGCAACCCGACCTCAATAAAGTATAAAACAATTAACTTACTAATTAGTCAACAAATAACTGTTTCACCCAAGTAGATAGTAAGTTGTTAGGAAATCTATTAGCATTTCCACTGTAATTTCATGCTTTGCTGATGATGAATAAAACAAAGTTGAATGGGACCTATTCACATCCAGAGCACAATGCCCAGTAGCTGTAAGATAGCTAGTGGGAAACTTCCTCAAAAGAGCCAAATACCGGGACCAGAACCACCGGCTGGATGGTGTCACCGACACCACAGCAGCACCGAAACCCAGTGGGGACGGTGTGTGTGGCCAGAAGGAATAGCACAGGCTGAGAAGGTGACAGGGAAGAAGCAAGATCTGCTTATGTGTAGGACAAATTCACGCACACTAGTGGATTGGGCCAAAAAACCCCCAATATTTTGCTTAAATCGATTGTTTTAAATTCTCCCAGCCAGCTCTACCACGGGCAATAGAAATCTTACCAAAAAAGCTATTTTTTTGACACATCTCCATGTGCCCTTGTGCTGTGGTCAACAAGCAAGGCCATCAAAAGCCACCAACCCACATGCATCCTCCTCTCCGCTCCCTTCCAGAGAAACCAAGTGCCCCTCGAGCATAAGCCAAAGCTCAGCAGACTGCACAAAACCCCCTAATTTACAGCATGCTGCCACCAGCCCTTCCACTTAATGTGGGTAAGGGTTAATATAATTGTCTGTGCTGGTCCCCAGGATTGGGGTCTCCCAAGTGACATCCATTCGCAAGATCCTCTTCCCACGTCAGGACATGCTCCTCGGTTACCTTCTGAAGATGCAACAGGGGAGATCTGAGTGTCTTCCAGCCCTCCCTGCCTTCTCGCCAGCTCTGGCTGTGAAACCTCAGTGTGCAGGCCAGATGGGACCCCATCATGGGAAGGGACAAGGACACAGCCAGCTCAAATGGTAAGTCTACACAGTCTTGGATGAGCACACACGTGTCCAAAGATGTTCAGAGACAGCGATGATAATAACTAGGGCCAGAAGAAGGGGCAAAGCGTGTTAGCTGCTGTTCAACAAGACATACTAGAACACCCTTAGGTCCGTGGTCTCTTTCTTACCGGTGGACGAAAACCACCTAGAAGACGAGAGTGGAATTTGGATCCAATATAGTGAATCAACAGGTGCTTTGGACCGGCAGCCAGGCAAGGCATGGTCTGTCTGCTAGGGGTACATTCACAGAATCACAGAATCTTCTAGGTTGGAAGGGACCTTCAAGATCCTCTTGTCCAACCATCAACCTAACTGACAAAAATAAACACCCACAAAACAACAAAATGCAACACCATCACTAAACCATGTCTCCCAGCACCACGTCAACCTGTCTTTTGAACACTTCCAGGGATGGTGCCTCAACCACCTCCCTGGAGGACAGCACACACAACTGGTTTCACAGCCGTTTGCTGGGGAGGGGAAGGAGGCTGTAGACTCAAGCTCATTCACACCGAAGCACCCGGATTATCAAACCCCATGGTAGGGACCTTGTAGGGAAAAAAAAACAACTTGAGTCACAATGCTTGAATTAGTGAAATATTCTACAGCCATACACAGGTCTCCCCATCCAGGCAAGGGCTGCTGTTTAGTTGCATTCAACTGACGCTTTATTCACCCAAAAACCAGCATCACTTCAGGATTCCTGGAGAGCTTCTCAGAGACCTTGCAGCCAGAATCAGGGACACATCCAACTGCCTGCAGGGTGCCCGATTCCACCCGTATAGCCTACACCCGGGAAACGCAGCCTCTGCCTTCCTTTTAACCTAACGTACGCTGGCTTTGGAGAAAATTTGCATGTTAGAACAATTAGATGTGAAACATTACATGCCTTATCTCAATGATATTACATAATTGGATTTGCGGCGTATACAGATAATGAAAGCCAGAGCTTCCAGCAGCCA
Organism: Numenius arquata; assembly: GCF_964106895.1. Classification (NCBI taxonomy): domain Eukaryota; kingdom Metazoa; phylum Chordata; class Aves; order Charadriiformes; family Scolopacidae; genus Numenius; species Numenius arquata. The sequence goes on along the minus strand of NC_133586.1, from coordinate 3,260,496 downwards.
GAAATATAAATCATACACTGGATTCTTTGCAGTTAAAGTTAGGAATATTTTAAGAGGCCCCAGCAAATACGTTGTTTATATTAAGAAATCGAATCATGTTATTAGGCCCTCCATTTATCTAGTAAAATCTTTAAAAAGCTCATAAACTTGTTACTTTATTAGTTCAGACTTATTATATGTATTTGAAGCAATACTCGGAGGTATTGTTAAGCTACTGCAGGCAAGGGTTACAGGTCTTATGTATTTTCCTTTTGGTAGTACCAGATGTGTTGGAGGCGGTGGCTGTGCCGGGGGCTTGTTGGGAAGCCCACTGCTCGGAGCCAGCCCAGGAAAACTTCCGTGCGTCGCTGTGCACCGGAGACCTCGGGCACATTTAGCACGCGGGCAGCTTTGCTTTTTCCATGGGTAACTCCTCACCTGCCTGCCCACCCCTCCAACCCATCCTCCCCCAGCAGGAAAGGCCACCTGAGAGCTGTCTGTGCAAAGGCAGCTGTAATCCTGCTCCAGAGGTAACGAGGCCTGGACTTCTTGCACTAATTAACCCAAACGAGTTCCTGCTTTGCATCACCGGAGCACCCACGGAGAGCGTGCAGGACTTGCCTATCAGGGAATCATTTACAGAGCTGCTCTCACAGTAATTCATCTCCATCATCCTCTCGCATCCAGAAGATTTATGCAAATAGCTTAATGTGTTAATTTACATATTTGATGAATATGCATTGTCGTGCCCATAGAAGTGACAGCAAACATCCTAATTACCAGAGCACAAGCCTGATTGGGCTGCAGGATGGAAGGAGCTTGGGAAGCAGAGCTGTGCCATGTTTCTGGCTGGGTTACACCAAACGCTGCTCCGTGCGCTGCCTGGAGCTGCTGCCCCTCATATCTCAGCTCCTCCATTGCCTCCCGACATGTGTCATCCACTGGAGCCCTCGGCTTTCATAGGGGCAGGTCAAAGAGCATCTGATCCCAGAAGCCTCCCGGTATTGCCAACACATGTGCTTTCATCTCCAGCGGCCAGCACTCCTACCTGACCCTGCTTGCGGGGATCTGCAGGAGGGTCTCGGCTTGGATCGGAATAAACAAACCCGGCCACGGTGTCTGCAGAGAAAAGCCTCGCCTGGGGACCCCAAAACATCCTCAAGGCCCAGAGTGCAAAGTCACAGAACCCCAAGATGAGGGGGATTTTTTTTCTTCCTTTTTCCTCCTTTCCTTCCTTGTAATTTTTAACACACTCTCTTGATTTCAGAGGGTTGGATGTGATTCAGGAAAGCTTAAGGCTATCCAGAGCAGGACATATGAACACAAGGAACCTTGTGACCAGCCTCCCCAAAAATGAGCATCCCCAAAAAGTCAAAACCATGCTCCAGAGTCTCAAAGAGACATGCAGGACCCCATCATGCCATTTTAGGCAGAACTGCTCCAAGGGGACCATGCTTTTAACAGCTGCTCTAACCCACAGGCATTGCTTTGCACCATCATCCTGGCACCGCAAAAGATCATGCCCCCAGCACAGAACCCGCACACCAAATTTGGCAGGCTGTGGGGTGAAAAGCATCAGCAGTATGGTTTTCCCCATCGTTCCCCCTCTGTCCCTCCACTTTCCCAGGGCTCCTTCCTCCCAGAGCAGCTGTGCACCAGGTGAGCTGGCCCGCGGGGAGGCTGGACAAGGGGCTCGCAGCCCCCCATGACCCTGCAGCTCCTCTCCCCCCCCTTCCTGATCCCTGACTGCCTTTGAAGCCCAGCTAATGACAAAATGACATCCTGCTCCCTCCACCTTCCCCTGCCCGCTAACGGGGGGCCCCTCGCCTGACCTTAAGGTGTGATGGCTCCTGAGGTTCAAAGCAGAAAGAGGATGCTCGGAACTGAGCCCCAGCCGGCAAGAGCGGTGCTGCCTTCGGTTGGGAGGGGTGAAGGGGCACCCCACATTTCAGCTCTCCCCTCCGACTGCTCCTCATCGCCTGGCTGAGAGGAAACCAGCCATTTCGCAGCCCCAGATGGAACAGCTCTCATGAACATTGCAACCCACCGTATTTTTCCTTTCACCACGGCCCTGAAAGACTCAGGACAAAGCTGCTTTTCTCCAGCTCCTTTTTGCCAGCTGTTGGCAGATTCAATCACTACATTAGGAGTTTTCACCTGGAAATCAAGCCCTTTCCAGGTGATTGGTCACCACAGCTCCCTGTGCCACCAGAGTATAAATACTTTATAAGGTCTAATTATTGATGCAGACAGGGCACTGATCACTCCTCAGCAGTGTTTCAAAGAGGGATCAGATGGGACCTAGCTCTCTATTTGATATGTCATTAAATCAGGTTCCCTTTACCTGCTCCTCAGCTCAGACACTGGTGAAGAAAGACGAGACTATTTCTTAAAGTGTTTCCTATCTTCTCTTAAAAAACAAAAAAAAACCCCAAAAAAAACCCCAAGACTTGAACAAAGCCCTCCCAAGCTTTCTAAGCAGATGGGGAAAACATTTTTAATCTCTCCCTCTGCAGTTTAATATCAGCAATCAGTTACCATAGGCTCAGATTTATTTAATGGGATGTACAGCATGAAGAACCAACTGTCTACTATTAGAAGCTGGGGATGCAAAACTCCATCACTGGTGGCTGCAACCGTCGTAAAAGCCATTAAGGGAGCTAGTCTACCTAAATGCACATAATCAGCAAATTTATGGCCTGTTTCTTTTGTTCAGTGAGGAATTGGTAGAAGCAACAGAGACGTGTGATGCTGACAGCTTACAGGCAGGGGCTGGCGTGCAAGCTCGGAAATACCGTCTGCACGAAACCTGCAACAGTTTGGTGTACAAACGTGCCACGCATCTCACGACAGCCCCATCGCATACATGCACAAAGCTGCCCGCTTCAATTTAATTGATTCCCCCAAGGGCTTTGGTACGGGTTTTATAGTGCATAACTAATACTGATAAGCAGGCGCGATAAGGTAGTGTTATTACCCAACTAATGGGTCACTTCATCCACAAATACTTTCTAATTTAATTGAAAACAGGAACACAAGCTGCGAGCAGTCAAAACCTCCGGTATCATCTGCAGCAGCATTCCCGGCAGTTTTTTTGCTCTCCCCTTCCCACCTTCAGTAGCCGGTGAACCAAGGCAGATGTCACAAAACCGTGTTTTGTGGCTATGGATTCACAGCTGAAGATCTCTGGATTCAATTCAGCCACGCAGCGAGGAACTGCAGCTCCCAGGAACTTCAAAGAGAACTGCATCCATCACTTTCAGCAGGGCTGAACTGGCCTTTGCTTATACCTACCTCCCTAGGTCTGCCCTGGAAAGGAAATTCCTTGAATAACTTTCATGTGCTTAACCCTTCGGAAATGGTAGGCATTAATAAAGCCCCTCCTCAGCATCCGCTTGCCTGGCAGAGGTTGGAGGCCATCCGCATCTGATCAGCAGAGATGTTTGCCGGTCATTAGCAGAAAAACGCACCTCCGCATTTCCATTCTGCTGAAAAAAGAGCGTGTTTCCAGTCTCTCCCGAGGACATTCCTGAAGAGCACAGCTACCATTAGGCAAATTGCTTTTACGAAAGCCTGGCCTCCTCTAATAACAGCTACAGGACCAGACAGAAATATCAGATGAACTTCTCAGTTACTGGGTACTAGAGAAAACCGCAATGACTTCTAATTCACAGAGATAAATAAAGTATTTTCTACATTTTCAGTTGGTCTACTGCTAGCCCTCCTCTTCATGGGGAATTTTTGCCCGTTCTCACTGATCCCGTGCTCAGTACCGTGGGGTGTTACCGCATTGCAACACTTTAGCTTGGCTCATGCTTGGAAATCAGCCCAACGCCTATGGTTGGAACTGAGAATTATTGAAGTATTAGTGATTACATCTCCCCCTTGTGCCTACAAACTCTGTGAAAGGCTACAAGCCCAACTTCTGCCACTGTTTAACATCAGATGTTTTCTTCAACTAGGAGAGACGGACCTTAGAGCAAAACTGAGCCCAGTCCAGCAGCAGAGGGCAAGGGCTCGACGCGGTCCGAGTACCAGAGCATCGCTTGTGCCGTGGGTGGGCACATAAGTGGGCTCACACTGTCAGTGCACACCTCATCCGTCAGAAAACACTGGGTTTTCCAAAGCTTTGAAAATAAAATGCTTCCCAGCCCATCCACGAGTGCATTTCCCTTCATTAGCACTAAGATCAACAATTTAGCAGGAGGTAGCTAGGGGATAGCAAGACCAATCCAAACAGTTTTACTTAAACTCTATCTAAATGAACCCAGTTTTCTGGGCTTTTAGCAGCGGAGGGATAATGTATGCCTATTAAAGAGCATGTCAAAGCCCCAGTCACACAGTCTGGGCATTCAGTTAAAGCGAAGGTCACAGATCTGTGCCCTGGGGCCAGGGGAGAAAGGCTCAGAGGAAGAGGAGTGGCCATCTGGTCCCCCCTCTTATGCAGAGGTCACTGCTTTCTGTCACCCCCCCTGTGGCCTCTGACTTCTAGGACTCAAAGAGGGGAGGAAAAAAAAAAAAGCCAGGCATGATGAAAGCGGGGCCCTGATGTGCTGAGACAACTTGCTAAAAGAGCTCTAACTAAAAACAGCCACATGCTCTGCACGGTTAAAGGGGCAGCTCTCCCTTTCCCAGCGCCCGCCACAACGGTGCCTCCTACACAGGAGCATTTTTCCACGCGTGGAAAATAGCTGGAATGAAACACCGGGCACGGTAAAAGCCTACCAAGCCATCAGCACTCCAGCAGCTCTAACGGGGAATACCCATGAATCCAGAAGCAGCATAATCAGGATGGAAAGCGAGGGGCAAACCAGAAATACAGCCTGTTTGCAAAGCTCTCTGGAGTGCCAGATCCTTGCACATGCCTGAAAAATAAGATTGATGCTATTCATGCCCAGCTTGCTTGTTTCCTGCTCGGCAATGGCATGTGCACTGAGTCGAATCTGCTAATTGTTCGTCCGCACCACGATTTGCAAACTAGATGGCTTAGGAGCCAAGGGAAAATAAATGAGGTGTTTATTAGAAGGAAGGCTGGTTTCATATTCTTCATAAAAGCAAACCAGCTCTGATTCTCAGCACCGTCTCCAAATCGCCTTTCTGGTTGAGATGTGACTTTGAGCTGCTGGGGCTTTTATTCCTCCGGAGATACTCATTCAGCATTCAAAGCAGAAAGGCATTATAGTAACTCTGCCATTTATTTTCAGAGTAAACAGGTTTCTTGTTCATTAATTACATGGGTCTTCAGATAACACACACAATTTCCCATTACCTGGACTCGGTGCAGTTTGTTCCCTGCATGCCAGAACACTGTAGACTTTTTATCAAGCAATTCTGCTTCATTTTAATCTGTGATTTATCTGAGGGCCCAGAATCGGTGCCTGAAGGGTATTGTTTAAGGAACAATACTGATGTACACATTCCCACATCAAATGTCAAGGGAGAAGAGGGCTGCTCCGGAGGATGCATGGACTCAAACAAAATCATTAAAAGCCACTGGCCTGCAGAAACTAAATTGTATTCAAAAAGAAAAACTAACAACAGACAGGAAGCTATTGGCAACCAGGCACGGCTTAGGAAAGCAGCTCTGGGGGGAATAGCTCGGTTTCCCCTTACAAACTCTCATCGTGGCCCAGATTTCTTTTGTAGAAATTTAAAAAACAGACACAAATTTAAAATCCAGTTCATACACACAACCCCGGTGCGTGGATCAGTGTAATTTGGATTTAATTCTTCTTTTCCCCCAAACTGCAGCAGCATCACATCACATCCCATGATGGCAAACCTGCCACCAGCCATGGATGGAGCCAGGATTTCACCAGCCTTCCTTGCTCCCTGCCAGCTTTGAAGCCACTGGAAATTAGCGCAGCCCCATCAAAAGCAACAACTCCAATTAAAAGCTGTTGAGAACCTTTCCCACTTTATATCCCAAATGTGCTCCTGTTAAAGCACACCCTCGAGCAAGTGCAAATCAATCTCAGGAACGCCGCAGTTTTGTGACAATAGGAAAAAGAGATGCTTCATATTTGCTGACTCTTCCTATATTTGCTCAGAAAAGAAGTATTTATTCCTAGGATGTATGCAATCTGCAATTGATTTAGAAGCTACTTTTAAATTAAGGGAAGGGTGCAGTGCTATGTAAAAGGCTAATCAGTGCAATGCTGGGAGAAAGCAAACCGCTAGTTTTGTCAGAATAATTTTTAAAAGAGCAAATAAAGCAAGACACGGTTCTTTCATCCCTGTTCCTCAGAAAAGGTCAAAAGATGCTACTAACACGTCAAGGGTGGAGGCAGCTTTCAAAGGTATTGTGCAAGGAGTCCTCAATCCAGCAGAGCTGTAAAGCACCTACACAATTTACAGCTGAGAGTAATGCCACCAAGTGTTGACTTTGTGGCCTAGATCCTAGAAAAGCTAACGTTTCTGGAGACCACAAGGAGATGGGTAATACAAGCCCTCTGGAAAGCCAAGCTGTGCATGTTCCTCCAAGGAGGCTGGATTGGAATCTATGGAGGATAGAAGAGAAGAGCTGCTGGGTTTATTTTTTCAGTAACAGATCACGTTAACGAAGTCTTGATGCTATGGAGGTCCTCTGCAGACGTGGAGGAGCAGCGCCAGGGAGGGGGACCCTGGCACACAGTGGCCCCATATGCCACTCTCCACAGTCACATCTTTTCAATGAGTTTCCAGCCCCATATTCTCTGAGGGAACGGGGCATTTCAGGGAAGAATTTGGGGCAGGGCTTTGAGCCCCAGCATCATCAGCTCTTTTCCTCCAGGAAGCCCAACAGCTGTGCAGATCTTCAGGAGCACAGGGCACAAAGCTGTCATCGCTGAGCTCTGGAGCACATCCCAAGATAAAGTAGCTACAAAGGTGCTGTTTCCATAGAAAACCGATACAGAGCAGAGGGAGAAAGGGAGGATGCCTTCTAAAATGGCACAGATCTAGGCACCACCGAACTTCATTAGCAGGCAAAACCACAGCTGCTTTCATTTCACTGCTGTTTCACTGTGTTCTGTTCAAAATCAGATTGCATTTTACTTTACCAGCTCTCAGCAAAGCAGCTCCAGAGGTCCATGTTCCTGGCTCACTCATACGATGGTGTCTCCAGCAATTAGGATTTAGCTCACAAGAGTGAATGAACACAGCTGGCCTGATCTGGGCCCAATTCCGGAAACATCCCATCCAAGAACAGCCTGATTTTAAAGGGTCTTTAAGCCCACACCTTGGTGCTGTCCTGACTACGGATGCTTTCCAAGAACTACCATCACAGGAAAAATGTCATCTTGCACCATCACCAACATTTTACTGTGGGCCATGGGTCTCTCCCAACTGAAGGACCGACAGCTCAAACCACTTGCACAACTCCCAGCTACTTCTTTTCCTGCCATTTCTCTGCTTTGGCCACCTCCAAAATGTTGTCACGAGCCTGCACTCGCAGCCCATGTGAAGTCCACCAGCTCTCCATGACCACAGCAGCTTGCTAGGAACCAACCTGGACTGCAAGGTCCCAGGGACACACGGTTTTTTAGCACTACGGGACTCTTGGTGATGTCATGTCTGAAAAGCAATAGCATCGCCAGAAATGCCACTCACCACGCAATAATCGATAAACATAGCTGTACGTAGGGCGGCTGCACCGTGAATTCAAACAGCAGCTCCAAGATAAGCTGGAGATGCAGCAGATCTCACACATCTCCTCCCAAAACAATACAAAATACCGATGTCTTCAGGGAAAAAACATTTCCAGTGTGCTTCACAATAAGGAAGGGATAGAGGAATTAGATGCTAATTCATCTGCAAATATAATTAAACTCCGCAACACTAAGACTTCATTGTTAATTTACTTGCACGTCCATGTCATATGCGCAACAAATCAGAAACAGGCCTATTAATTTACAACTTTATGTATAATATATTCGGAATGTAGCATAAAATGGCAGGAATACAGGCAGTTCCATCTAAAACTCTGCAGTTGGTAAATTAAATCTATTTGCAGCAAAGTAAATTGAAATACATACTGAACTTATTACTGTGTCTAGTTTAATATCTACAAATGGGTTGGATTTCTCCAGGTGAATATTAGCCATATGCAGTGAAAGAAATTTGGCTGTTTCCATCTCTCTGCTCACAATATCGCTCCCATCCTGGAGGGGCTACTTAGCCCTGGGGGCTTGGGGTGCATGCTGGGGGTGGAGTTGCCAGCAAACAAAAGTTTCAAAATTTGAGTCTCCTCCAAATAATAATAGGAATAAATATTGTCTTTTCAAAACATGGCAGTGTCTTGTAGTGTCCCTGCAAGATGTCTGACACACAACTGGAAAAAATCAAGGTGTTTTGCTCCTTCACAGAAGCATTTAGATGTTTTCATACCCAGGGGACCATCAAACATGCACTCAGGAAGGTCAGGGATGTCCCACAGGCTATTGCAGCCGAGGCTTAGGACACAATTCAGGGTTGAGCAGAAATTTGAAAGGGAAGAAAATACTAATGTGAAATCTTTTTTCCACCCAAGACAGTCTACAGGACCCCTTTGCTCCAAAGACAGTTGGACCAAACATCTAATCGAGACACCCAGCCTGAGCTGTGCAATGATTTCCTAACTTTATTTAAAGAAAACCTGAACCAGCACATGAGACTGCACTTGAATTTAATTTTCAGGAAAAAGAAAACATCCCCTTTTTCCATCCCCACCACACTGCTCCTGCCTAACGGGCTTTATTTAAACAGGACTCACCAACCGCTCTCCCCCCACCCCCTTTAATACTTTCAATCCATAATGCCTGAAAGGCTCTTTCCCTGGACCTTACACGGTTTATAGGGTTAATTGAATGCACACTGATCTACTAAGTGTCCATAAGAAGAAGCGCTATTCTTTAAGATGTCATTTCTCCCGCCAGCCCCCTCCTCGGCCCCCCGGACAACGCTGTGGGGCTGTGCCTGGCCAGGCTTGGCCCCAGCGAGGTATTGTTCTCCGGCCGGGGGGGCTTTGGAAAACAAAGCAAAACAAAAGAATCCCTGACATGCCTAAAAAAGGAGACTTCATGCCAGAGCTAACCTTTGAAGATTTATTCCCCGCTGCCCTTGTGACCCAATTCAACCTCCATTACTCAGGAATTCCCCAGACAAGCCCCGAAAGGCAGAGATGGAATTTCGGACTTTCTAACTCATTTGTTTGTGCAGGACAGGGTGGTCTGGCAACCCCAGCCAGACAGGGAACTCGTGTGCTGGGAGAGGCTTTATATAAATATACATCTGTATTTATAGGTACTTTAGGTATTATATGTAATTATCATGACGATTCCCTCTCCCTCCGCTTAAAATTGCAAATCCCCACCTTGCACAATGCGACTGGATTGTAATAGGCTTTTGTGCGGTTGCTTCCCTCAAGCCTTAGAATTCACCGCCTACTTTTGGGGCTGGAAACTGGAGAGGAAAAAAAAAATATGGGAAAGAAGGAAAAAAAAGAAAAAAAAAAGAGGCTCATCTACATTATAAAACTGAAGCATGTTTCTCTTGAGAATATCTCTAGTGGGGTGAGAACTTGGGAAATGCTCATTTGGGACATCTGCTCCAAAATACCTCTTGCAACAAAGCCTTGGGAGGACTGCGGGGTAAGCAGGGTACGCAATGTGCCGGGCTGGGCGGCCCTTCATGCAGGGCCATGGGAGATGCCCAGAGATGCATCTATGCCTGGCAAAATGTCAGAGAAATCCTAAAGGAAAGATGTAAGAGCCATAAAGTCAAGACAGACCCACCCCCAGGAGCGTTATCTCTGCATCACTCTTCTGTCTGCAGATGGCTTTCCCAACAACACCGGGGGGCTGGGGGGAAGAATCCAATTTAACACTACAAACTTGGAGGAAATAGCTTGGGAAGGAGTCATAAAAATGTCACATATGCCTAGTCTCATTAGTCCAGCAAGAGACATGCCCCTCCCACCGTGCCGAACGCAAACCAAGCCGGAAAGTGTGATTATCCCACGTCCAATTCAAACCTCCGAAGGCCTTTTCCCAAACACGAGCTCCCTCGGGGGACAAACGCCACAGCCCCACAGGGTGGTCATGGCCCATGGGAGTGAGGTGGTTGCAGCCACTGAGGTCCAGGGCAGGAGCTGCACCCTCTTCGGAGAGTCCGCTTTCTCTCCCTGCACAGCAAAGTAACGTGCGTGAGATTTTTGGCCCGTGTTTTGCTCAGGGCTCACTAATCAGCCATGGTTACCCTTGGACCCTTTCCTCCAGGACAGCAAGAGGGATTTTGCATGCCTCAGGTGCTGGGAACAATGAGGTCTCGCACTCTGGAGGCAGGGGGAAAATTCTCTCCCCATGGGTAGCGGTAGGTGACAAAACCTGGCTGGACAGAAAATAACTGCCTGGCTCTCCAGCTGCCCACCGGTCATGTCCTGCAAAAATAGCTATACTCTGTCTGCAGAATTCCTCAGCTTGGGAAAAGCTCAGGCTGAGGCATCTCTGCTTCAAGCCAACATCTCCCAAGGTGGAGGGGGACCTCCCTAGGGAATCAATCGTCCTTACCCCAGTCCCACCGCATTGTACTCGGAGAAAAAGTAACACCATTAGAGCAGCTGAACCAAGAAGTCAACAGAGGTTTATCTGCAGGAGACCTCAGAGATATTTGTCTCAATGAGACAAGGTGCTCCACGCTCCCACAGCAGGAAATACTCGCACTGCTGCTTCCCTCTTCCAAAAGGCATGATCCTGCCTATCTACCTGGGCAGCAAGGCAGGACCAGAGAGCACTCGCAGGCCATTAAGCATGACATGAAAATATTCTGGGCTAAATGGAGCTTATACACAGGCACAGATGTGCCTCTCTGGAGAGCAGGCAGCTCTTGCCTCCTTGCAGCACCATCCAGCCTCACCAGCAGGCAAAATCCCTGCTCTTCACTTACAGAGCCAGAAAGATTTCACCAGCTCTTGATACTCACAGACACATAGTGTTTAATCACTGAAGTTGGTTAAGTGCAATAATTAATGATCTTGCTGCCATTTGTGTGTTAAAAAGCATCAAATTAGAATGGCACCTTCTGATGTTGGCTTTGAAAGAGCAGGAATGACTCCAGCAGAGCAAGGTCTGAATTCCTCTCTGGGCAGGGCACGCAGCCCCAACGAGGGACTAAAGGCTTTCACGCTCGACATCAGCTCTGCAACAGAGCTCTGGACTGTCTCAGCAACATCCTACCCCCTTCTGTTCCTTCGAGTCCCCTCTGAAAAATGACAGTGATAGCATTCACCTGCTTTGCCAGCCCTGCAAGAATTCCCTCCCTAATCTTGGCGCAGCCCTTTGTAGATAGAAGGCTGTTCTCAGCTGGAGCTGTGCTGATACGGGCCAGCTGGAGGTCTGTCCCATTAAGGGGTAGGTGTTGCTCGGGTCTGTGCTCAATACCTAGGAAACAGGCTTGAGAAATGAGGTTATGCGCACAGCATGGTGCTGCACGTGAACTAGTAAAAAGAGCTTTACTTCTGCCTAGTTGATGCAGCCCTGAGTGACTGGCTGATTACTCCATCTATATACAGTAAGGCTACACTGTAAATATGTCAGCATTGTGTCAAACAATCCTCAGAAGTGGTAAGTACAAGGTGAGAGTCTGGAATGTAAAAAAAAAAAAATAAAAAATCACTTTTTTTTTTTTTTTTGCCAGTATCTGCTAAGTAGGTTGCCTAAATGTCTGAACTGTTATAGGAAAGAACTTCAAAGTGACCATTGCTTAGCACAGCACACATCTCACATCTCAGATGTATGCGACACAGCCTGATGCACCACACCAGCCAGGGAAAAGTTGCCTGCAAAATTCACTATACCATCATCCAAATTGTTTACCAAGTCACAGCAGACATACTAGGAAGTCTCCTGGATTTCTTCTAAAACCTCTCCCCCTAGGAAAGACTTCAGAGGGTATCAGCATTAAATCCCAGGTAGCCACATCATCCCAGCTAAAAAGCCCTGTGGACCCAAAATGTAGAGATGTCTCCTAACCAAACACAGGGTGGGCTGAAACACCCTCACTAAGCAAAACTCCATTAAACTCCTGACCCTTCTCATTAAGATAAACGAGGTCTGACTGTCACTTTACCTTGCCACCCTTTCACTTACAGCTGAGAAGCAAGCAGATGCTTAATTAGCATCTATCATGGGTGTTCACAGGTCTTGGTGTAAGAAGTAAGCAATCTGCTGCTACTTAGAAATCCTGGGTGACATCCTCCACCCTACAGCGCTGCACACTGCTGAGGTCCCTGGAGGGATGTCTGTGTATCGCTGCAGGGGACGGAGGGACAAAACTCCAGCTGTGAAACTAGAGCTTTGCTAGAAGCTCATCTCTAACTTTCACAAGGCAGCCAGATGCCTGACTCAAACACCTACAGCTACAAGCTCTGTATGATCTCTGTATCTGTGGTTAAGCTTTAAGATTTTCTAGCTCTTAGCCAAGATAACTTATCCACCCCCGTTACAGACCCAGGAATGGAGTATTCTACAGTCAAAAATCCCATACACTATTAGGTGTGCACAAACTCCTCTTAGCTGGGGCAAGGCTGGGTGGTGAATGAGCTAAACTTGGCTGCGTTACAGAGCACTTGCTTTGTTATTGCTGGAGACTTTCCTACCACGGACCGAAAAACTTCCAAATCAAGGAGCACTGAAAGGTTTCAGGAGGAAAAAAAGAAGGAGGGGAAAAAAAAAAAAAAACAACCCAAAACCAAAACAAAAAACCTCAAATCTATTTTTTAAATAGCCAGAGTTTAAGCTGCTCATTGAGGACCAGCAGCTACAAGGAGACTCTGGCACAACCTAAAGGACCCAAACAAAAAGTGATGTGTATACAACTAGTGGAAAGCTCCAGACTTTTCAACTCCACAAGGACAAGTTGCATTTAACACAACCACGAGCTACCCTGGTCCTTCTCCCTGTAGGAGACGCACAGATTCTCAGCTAGGAGATAACCAGAGGGAAGCAGTTTGCACTTACGCTAGCTCGGTCCAAGGACGTGAAAAGCCAGTCTGCTTTAAGCTCTGTTCGCAGCCCTCGCGCCTTCATAACACTTTGCAGCACCCGGGGACATCATAGAATCGTTTAGACTGGAAAAGACCTTTAAGATGATCAAGTCCAACTGCCAACCTAACACTGCCAAGTCCACCAGCAAATGATGTCCTAAGTGCCACATCTGCACATCTTTTAAATACCTCCAGGGATGGTGACTCAACCACTTCCCTGGGCAGCCTGTTCCAGTGCTTGATAACACTTTCACTGAAGAAATTTTTCCTAATATCATTTAAACCCTCTTTAGTTCTTTGGGAACTGGTGCCGAGCCCAGTCTGTTTGCCCACTCAGCCCCAAATTTGTGTGGGTCAGCAGGCATCGCATCCTGCTCGGGTGTGCCAGACATCGGGATAAGGGTCCAGCCTCACGTGAGCTTCAGTTTCCTGGGCCTTTGTCGTATCTCGCCATGGTCCACCTCGTCCCATAGTCTCTTTGGTTGAGTTCCTTTACCCAAAATGCTGCAGCCATCAAGAGCTACCCAGCTTCTCCAAGGAAGATAGGAAGAGACAAAAGTATTTCTTTGAGAAAACCAGGAGGAAGGGGACCCTGGAAGAAAGGCACCAGAGCAGCACTGCAACGAGACCCCAGAAGGATAAGAGCTCCATGTCCAAGGTGGGTCCTCATGCTGTCGTGCAGGGGGTCATCTCACACCACCTTCTACTGAACCACAGGAACTATACTGCTGCTGAGATGGGACTGTGACCCAGAGTTTGCATCTTCCAGCACTATTCACCCAAATCTCAGGCAGGAGTTACTACAAGGAGCACTAACGAGGAATAAGAAATCCCCAAGGTGCTGAGATTGTCTAAATAAATCACACTCTGAGGTACGATTCAACCATTCTTTTTCCACCTGACAAGACACTCACTGACTTTCCTCCAGTGAAAATACAGCAAGTCTCCAAGTGAGAGAGAGCAACAGATTAGACCCCTTAGGAAAAAGATAAAATGGACTATTGGCTGGTTAAGAGCCCTTGATTTGAGGAGGATGGGATTGTGGTTCAATTTTATCAGCTACTCAATAGGTACATTTAATGAACTACATTGCTGGCGGTCTCTCGACTCAGATGAGGATTAGCATTAAACGGGAGAAAACAAAGCAATTTGATGGAAAAACACATAACTGGAGGAAACTGGGACAGAGACTACTTCGACCTCCACCATATCATGGAAATTTGTGGCTGAACCCATTAAAAAAGTCCACAAATACCCTGGATTAAAAATTAAAATTCCCAGAAGTCACCTTTAAGCAATCCTCCATTTATTCCCCATTAAAAACTCCTGCTTGTGTAAATTGGATTCAAATGAACGTATTTACATTTGCAGTAGGAACCTGAAGTCGAGCTGTCAAAATGTCACTCTGTCACTCATGTTTTCATTGCACCCCGTCACAACACTGAGACATTCCCCCCCCCTCCCACCGCCTCGACAGGCTCCTTGGACACAAGGGAATGAGTGGCAGGAAGGAAGGACGGCTGCTGGGAGGGTGTCTCGTAAGGATGCTGTAGTGGAAAAGTGTTATTTGCCTGTGAATTCTGGCACGCCGGGCTCTTATTGTCATTGGCGTTCAGCCAAGCACTGCCAGGACACAAAAAGTCAATTTATGTCGGGATTTTCATTGACTCACTACCCCTCGTTCCTCACGTTTTTGGGGCAACTTATTATGAAAGCTGGCACTGGCCATGTGTGGAGTTTTCACATAAGCGTTCATCCTAATTAACAGCATGCCAGGATGGAGCGTAAATTACAGTGGGCTCGGATTGTGTTCACTGTGAAAAATAGTGTGTTATTAATCTGGGACAATCTATTGTATGTCGAGGATTACATGACTCCTCTCATTTTTCTTAAAAAAAAAGCCCACAGGGAAAAAAAGAGTCTTTAAAACCGAACAGTTTAGAGCCATAAAATTCCACTCTTCTAAGTGAAGTTTCTGAAGGCAGTAAAAATCTCCAGAATGAAAATAAATTCCAAGTAAGACCAAGATTTACCACTTGAGGCAAAACATTCAAGGGAAAGCATCAGTAAGTTATTACTGTTCGTTTCATAATAGGATGCTAATGGTACAGTGCAGATGAGGACTACATTTACATCAGCTCCTACACAAGGACAGGGCAATGATAAAAGGACCTAACCCCATTTTGTTTGTTTGAAAGAGCTCTTTCCAGGGTCTCTCTCCAGGCTCTTTGGGTAGCAGCTCCCAAATATTTTGGGACTGACTTTCTCTTGGGAAGACAGGATGGAGCTGCACACAGGATGGTGAGAGGAGAGCAGCATTTTAGAGGAGACACTCGCGCAAGCCAGGGGCAGAGATTCATCTCCTTTTTGGCTACTACTTGATAGAATTCTTGCAGAATGAAGCAAAAAAAAAAAAAAAAACCCACAAACTGATACCACTCCTAAACAGAAGTCAGTGCTAACAAAGCTGGAAAATAGACCTGTAGCTCTAAGCACCAATGACAAAGTATATGAGCTGCCGATGGAAGGAGCGGGTATGGTGTTCCAGCTCCTGCCTAGGTGCTTAGGCTAGCAAACTGCTCTGGCAAGGTTTCTGGGACCTATGCCGTGAAGAAAAGCTGGAAAATGGGATGCTTACAGTCTCCAAAACCAGGAGACAACCCAAGATATCTCTTAGGAATGACCTCTAAGACCAGATTTTGATTTTTAAACATAGCTGCTCCCAATCCAGAGCTGGAAGCACACCCCATGTACCAGAATATCCCAGGTTTTACTAATCAGTATGAAAAAATTAAAAATACTCATTCTCAACACCCATGTCTTGTCCTTTTCTCTGAACCAGCTGGTTTGGACCCTGTCAGAGTCAGGAGACTGCATTAACCAGAGCTGATGTACTAACCCATCAATCCCGCACTCCTCTGAGATGTTTTCTTCGAGCTCATTATCCAAAGCCTAAATTGCAAAGAATTAGATACCTTCACTCCGCATACCAGCAGGAAAAGGGGGGAGAGAAAAAAAAAAAAAAAAAAGAGAAAAAAATCAAATAAAATTCACAAGCCCACAATCTAATTAGGAAAAAAACTTCCAGTCCTGAAGCATTTGTCAGTTTTTCATCCTGCAAAATGCATACTAATACCCTCTCCCCTGCACGCTGCGTGGGACTGCCATTCCGCTGCTTCCATAACATGCCAGAAGTGATCAGCATTAGGCCTTCCTAATGTGTCTCAGAAACAATAGCAATTACAGAGTCGTCCATTCATATCTAAAGGCTTACCAGACTACAACTTCCCTCAGGAGGCTAAAGACATTTCATCGAAGCAATTATATTTATGTAGCATTAAAGTACTTTCTTTAAAGCCCCGGCAGTTACCTTTTTGCATCAGAAGCAGAGCAGTAACGAGGAGCCCTCTCACCCCATACAAACTCCTCCAAGCACATTTTTTGCCTGTTTAAAGATTGGTAACACACACACCTTGGGGTTTCTGCTGACTTTTTTTTTTTTTTTTTTTTTTTTTTAATGTTATTACACTCCCTTACCCAAGGGATCTGACATGGAGATTGGAGCCTATTTACATGACAAGGGACCAGAATAGAAGAAGCTCATCAGTTTATTCAGCTTTCCCAGCTCTCATCATGTCATCAAGGACCTTGTGATGTCTGGCAATGCCGAGAAGCTCCAACTTTCAGCATTTCGCGGTTCTGTCAACCTTAGCTCTCGTTATGTTAAAAGTGAGATGTTTTCAAGCTTTTTTTTCCCCTCCATGAATCACAAATGCTGGAAACATGACTTAAGTTTATCATAACAGCTAAAAGTAAATAGACGACCTAAACGAACTAATAATTTGGGGTTTTTCAATATCAAGAATTCAAAACAAGTGTTACGATTTTGGGAGGGGAAAGTCAGCTCAAATCAGGTTTTTAAAGCTGGAAGCTGTCAATATAGCACAATATTTATCTACCACTTTTTCCCACCCTTTTCCTACAGGAAGCAAAGCAGCTCCCCAGAAATATTCCACCTATGAATTTCACAGCATGCATTGAAAAAAATCGAAACACGAAGCCTTGGCGTGACATCTCAAATCTTCACCATTCAACAGCTGATGGTATTTTCCCTTTGAGCTGCACCAGCTGTACCCACTGGCATGCCTGGCTTGCACGGAGCTATCAGGAGGGGCTGGCGGCAAGTTCAGCAACCGGGAACCTGGCTTGAAGTGATGCTTCCTTCAAAGCAAACACTGCACCCAGCTCTGATATACAGAGGGGACTTTTTTAGCGCTTGAAGCACTGATAAGAGGAATAGATTCCTTGTGTTTGACCAACATGTCCTTGGATCTGTGCTCTCCATCTTCCTTCCTGAGCTCTTTGCATTGGAGAGCAAGAGCTATCATGACTCTGCACTCAGGTGCTGCCCAGCTCAGGATCCCAACAGGATCACCCAGCACCTCGCCTGTTCTTTTTGGGTAGGAAACCAGCAGCCCAAATTATGCAGCTGGCAGAGAGCATCTTGCTGGCACAAAACCTAACCCCATCCCTCCTGCCTCCCTGGGTCCTTCTGGGGATGCTGCAAGGCTGGCCCAGCTCCTGGCCTCCTTGCCACGTTGCAGCCCAACTGTTTGACTGGCCTAAGGATGAACTTGTTGCCATGGCAGGAGTGGAAGCATGCGTTGCACTGCCGGCATGGCAGCCAGCGGCAGCACGGAGCGCCGGCTGCTCCTCCACAACGGCTTTTTGTTGTTCCTTTCTCACCGAGGCAGCCCCGCCACATTGCACCCATCCTCTCGCCACGCTGGAGCAGCCTGGCAAGATCCAGCTGACCGTAAAACACAGCGGCACCATGGCCGAGGGCCCAGCATCGCGTTTCTCTGCTGCAAACTCTGCCTCTTCCCTGCCTGCTGCAGGGCACACCGTGGGAAAGCAAACCCCACAGCACAAGATGAGCTTCCCATCGCAAAGACAGGACATAAGGGGACGCCAAAGTTTTGAGGCAGGAGCTCTGTCCAATACAGAGAAGGAAATTTTAAGTGAGGGGAAATAGCATCACTCGAAAAGGAGGTTGTCTCCAGCAAATGCCATTTCCTCACTGCTGCTGGGATGTTTGTCACAGGACAGGCTTAGCTGAGCTGCTGGGTAGTGGTGCCTTTTAAAACTCCCTTACAGCTTTGATTAGCTTTGCTAAAACTAAGGGCATCTCTCATTCATACCCTAATTAATGGCAGGCTCAGAAGAGGTTGGTATCCCTCATCGCTGCCGATTTTAACAAGGAGAAATACAAAGGTAGACTTAAAAATAAAAGCAATGCTCCTTCCTGAGCAGCGGTTTCAGTGCCTCGGAGATTACAAGCCAGCCCTGCTCTGCGTGTCAGCAAGCCTTTCCAAAATAATGAGCCTGCTTCCGTCCCAAGCAGCTCCTGTTGCACTGGAAAAATGAGCAGAAAGGTATTATGGGCTCACACTCACCAGATGGATGTCCTGCTTTGTTCTCCGCTTACAGAAAACCCTACACATACAGTTTGGATTATCTTCATTGTAATTCTAATCACCACCTCTCTGTAAGGGAGGGAGGGATCCTTGCCTCGGTCAGGAGAGCTAATTAAAAGTTGTGAGTCATCCAGACTTCTCCGCACATTGGAAATGCTTTTGGAAGATCAGGTAATCTCTCATTCTTGGGGGAACCTAGTTAGCAAAAGAAAAATTAAGCAGTCCCCTTGGGCAGGGAGCTGTACAAAACCAAATCCCGTTTCCCCTGTGGGATGTGGCAGCAGGAATCGCAGAGGTGCTTCAAACGTATGCAAACTATGCTTTAAAACAGAAAGGCTTGCATGTGTTCCCCAGCACAGAAACACAAACCCCTCCTGTCTACCTAGACCCACACTGGCTTTTAAAACTCATTGTCTAAGAGACTTTTGCATACAAATATACGATGCGGCGATCTCTGTCCTCCCCTAAAAAGAACTTCTGAACCCTTTGGCTGGTGACTGGGTGGCTGGGTACAACCTCAAAGGTCTCAGAAAAGCCAGACCCATGAACCTCATGAAAATCGATGGCCGGCAGCAACATGAGGGCCACGCAGCACCCCAACTCCTCAGCCCCGATTAGCCACAGAGCAATCAGTGCGCCCAGAGGGAACTGGCCTCCCCAGACCCTCTGCGGTGGGAACGAGCTGCTGGTGCTGGTAACAAGCTCTGACAGCTTCAAGCAGGGTCAGGGCACCCCCCCCACCAGCTCAGCACAAACAGGCTGTGGGCAATGGGCCCCCACACCTAAAGGGGCTGGGAGGAGCTGAGGAGCACCAATGCCCCCATCCCCAATTCCTGGAGACACAAGGGCATCGGAAGAGTTGCTCAAGGTCACAGGGGACAGCAGGAATGGACCCAGGCTTCCCAAGGCATCAACCACCACGCTGCTTCAGCTAAAATGGTCGAGTCCGAATCCTTAAAACTAGCACCCAGATGTTTACCAGTCCCTGTCATTTAGAAGTGCTGGGTGACTGCAGAGCCTGAGACCTCGCAAAGGTCTAGAGCACCCATGGCTCTCCCAAGGAACAAGGAGGCTGTTTTCTCTTTGGCTACCATAAAAACAAAAAAGATTATTTTTGTTGTCATTTTTCAAAGGGCCAGTCCAGCACGTGAAGATTTTTTTGTCTCTCTTCCCTCCCTTTTTTGAGAGAGAGAGTTCGAGCTGACCCCCTTAGGGCCCTGCCTGTCCTCTCCCCTGGCGCATTAGGATCACTCATGAAAGACACAGTGAGGACTCTCCCTCCCACCCCTTTACACATTGCCATGGGAAACCACAGTGAGCTGGACGTGGATGCTGCTCCGACCTAACAAAGTGCCTCAGGCAGTACCCTCACCTCAGCAGGAGCCATGCTGGAGACCAAGGGTCCACGGCCTCATTGCTTGGCATTCAGGGCAATGTCACTGCAGAGAGCTCAGGATGAGAGCAAACCCCTGGACCAAGGCTGAACATCCCACTGCCCTCTGGTGAAGATGCTGGGCTGCAGGGGAAAAAACTGGTAATGGGCAAACCACACCAGGGAACCAGGGGAAACAGGGGGCTGCTGCTTCCAGCTGATCATTTTGGAGGTTCGCTCAGCACCATAAATCAGTTTGGGCTCAAATCTATTTAGCCTTTGCTTCATCTTGGCAAAAGGATGCTCCAGCAGATGCTCCCACCTTTCTGCCGAAGGCAAATCAAACCTTAAATAGACACGATGCACTTCTACTACCAAAACGATTTGCAAACTGATTTTAACTGCCACAGCTTGGGGACCTGGCCATTCACAACCAGCTCATCCCAAATACACATTAGCTCTGACTTTTTGTTGCATGTGAAGGTTTGGGCAAACCTGAATCATGTTTCTTCAATGCCCAGTGAAGCCATGAACCCAGTTTGTGCACCCTTGGCTTTCCCTTGTCCCTCCTGCTGCATCCATGACATCCTTGTTGACGGGTGCTCACTATCCCTGTTCCCTCTTCGACACCTCCTCCAAATCAGCGTTTCTCTAGAGTCTCAGCAAAGCAATGCAATGCCTGGTGGGGCGAGCAATGGCCTGAGATGAGGTGAAGCATTGTCCTGCCCAGAGAGAAGGGCAGGGAACGCAACGCACTGCGCTCAAAACCCACCGGCTAATTTGCAGTGCCATGCTCCAAGATGAGCAATGCACCTGAAGAAACCACAAGCTCCTGCTCCTGGCCAAAAAACATCTCGCAGGTATCAACCGTGACTTGATCCGGCAAGTTTGCTGTCCCTGCCCCTCCTGGGCACAGCAGGCAGGAAAACACTTGGTTTTTCCTCAATGAACAAGCACAGAAGTATTGATCGAATGCAGCGGAGCACAATGCTGCAGATGAAGTATGCACACACTGAGCCTTTTCTGCTACCGCAACACTGCCACTCATTTACACACCAGCAGCCTAAAACTATCTCTTTTGTACACCCAAATTGATCCTCACTCTTAATTAGTGCTCTCAGTTGCAGGAAAATTTCGTTTGTTTCTTCCAAACGTGGCCTGATCCATTGTCCCTCTCCCGTGACCTGTAAAAATTAGTCATTGAGCTCAGTGACAGTGGTAAGTGCGAAATGCAGCATCAAAGGGACATAATGGGGGCCTCTTAGGACTGACAAAAAACCACCATTAATCAAGGCATGCTCAAGAGGTGCCAACTTACTGAGGCACGTGAGTGGCACTGGTCCTGAGTGCGGGCTCTCCTGTGGGAGGCTGGAAGCAGAGGGGTGTGCGGGTGCAGGAGAGGTCCCCACCGCCCCGAGGACCACAGCCTGCCCCAGCATCACCGCTCCCTGGGCAGATAGTTTCTGCTCTGCATGTCCCGAGGATTTGCCCACCTCCTTTCCAAAGCAGGTCACGGAGCCTCACTTTTCCAGGCAGCTCCTTGGTTTAGAGAGTGGGGACGGAGCTTGTCTCTTGATACCCAATGCACTGCTTTAACTGCATCTACTACTGCCAGGAGCGATGTATGGGACGCCACACCAGATCAGGAGGAAGATGTCAGCATCTCCACCTGTGTTTCCAGAGCTAACACAAGAGCCTGCAGGCTCCCAGAGCCAAACACATAACATCGTCCGTCCAGCAGCACCCTGCACTGACCCCCAGGACCAAGCTAAGGGGGAAGGCACAAACTGCACAGAGAGACCAGAGTGGTGTGGAACCTGCAGCAAAATCACCCAGGGAATTATCATGAGGATCGGGGCCTGAGATCCCTATGGACAAAGCAGCGCAGGTACAAATTCAGGGCAGCCCCACTCAGCCGATGAGACCCCATCAGGGCAGCTGAAAGGGTAAGGGACCAATCTTAGCCAGTCGGGGCAGAGAGAGTTTTAACACCATAAAACCAAAGCAAAGAGGTAAATCTGCAAAATTCGAAGCTCCATAGCAAAGCAGTGTTTTTAAACCCTCTCCGGCAAATCCATGTCATTAAACAGAATAACTTGGACTCGGCAAATCCAAATGACTCTCACTTTCAAGGTCCTGCATTCAGAAGCCCACAATGGAGAACAATGAGGTAGAGAAAAAGCCGAGGATCTTGACGCCGCATTCAGAAGGCCATCTGGTCCGGCCGGCACAGCCAGCGCTGGGAACGGGCAGCGTCGTGGGTTGAGATTTAATCTGAGCCACTTATTGAGTGACCTCAGGCGAATCGTTTGACCTCCTTTTGCCTCAGTCAACCCAACTGTAAAATTGGGTTTAAAGCAAGAACCTCTCTGAAAACCATATGCTGTGCCTAGGAGGAGTGGGAGCAGACTCCCTTCCCACCAACAGGGCTGCAATGGTGGGTACAGACAAAACCAGAGCAGAAGAGGCAGTGCACGGAGCTGGGATCCAGCATACCTTGGTGTTGGGGTGCTCCACCTGACAGCTCTCCCAGGTCTCATCCCACCAGCACCGGGAAAGCAGCCTTGGGCCCCGGATTTGTGGGGTCTGCCCTTGCTTCTATCATTGCTGTGCCCATAGGCCCCAGACATTCAAAGCAGGGTCCCCAAATCCCAATCTCATAGCGAGCAGGCTGCGGCGGGCAGGGGTCAGCACAAAAGACATGGCCCTGACAAAATCGGGTATCTTTCTCTGCAGCTTCTGTGCCCTTGTATTTATTTACATATTTTGCTGTTTTCAGTAACTGTGAGTTACAGCCATGACCGGAGCTTCAAGGCAAACACAGCGATGCTTTCCTTTAACTCGCTGGTTACCCACTAGATCAAGAGCATTGATTGCTCTGGTCAAACGCCCCCCAAAATCGATTCTTACTCACAGCCTTGCCAATGAACGGTGGCAGAAAAGCAGCCCCCCTTCTCACCTGGGCACCAGCTTTTCCCTGGCACTGTGTGCCCTTCGCCTCTTGGCAGGCTTGCAGGGAAGCAACGGCGCAGATGAAACACCATCCCTAGCTAATGCAGGTCCCCAGTAAACACAAAATAGCAACTTTCCCCCCCACAAGGTGCTCAGGAGGGTGTGCAAATGATGGCACTGAGGGTAAACCCACCCTGGGTTCAGAGAGGGGGAAACTGAGGCACAGCTGGTGTGTGGATGTTACTGGCCACACGATGGCCAGCTGGGACCCTTGTAGGGCAGAATGAGAGTGAACACCATATATAACCATCACATCACCACCAGCCTGCTGGAAAAACAACCGTATAACTCGTGGCATTACAAATCCTTAAGCTGAGACAAGCCTAAGTAGATAAAGAGCTGCTCCAGGTGACAGCACCAAAGAGATCACGGGGTGATGACTGCAAGCAGAGGACCAAGGTAGCAGAGACCTGCCCTCCCAAATAAAATGACGGAGGAGGGTGGTCCCACGCTTCAAGGAGAGGCTGGAGCAAAGCCGCAGGCAGGGGGACAAGCAGTGTAAAAGCACATGAGGGTGGCCACCGTGCTGTCCCCACAGAGCTGCCTGGGCAGGTACCGACAGAGCATCACCCCGTGTTAAAAAAGCAGGCAGCGAACTCGGGAGTAGCCTCATGCTGCAGAGATGTCAGAACTTCCTCAGCTGTGCTCCAAGAGTTAATTGAGACAAATAACTCAACAGTGCTACCATTAATGAAATTCTTCTGATATATTTCCCCTGAGCTTTCTATAAATGACTAAGTGACATTACTGCCTGCAGTGCAAACCCCTTATATGAGAGATAACATTGCCGGAGCTAAGGTTTGTGCATCCACGTTAGAAGCCTCGCGAAGAAGTGCAAGATGATATTTAAATAACTATCACACTGCTAAGAAATGAGCAGCCAAAAGAAATATGGCCTTATAATGTTCTCAAGTCTCAGGATGAATCCTGGCTGCTACATGCAGACACTGAAATGCGGTGGGTGGTAAGTGACAAACTCTTTTAATCCTGCAAATCTATTAGAATTCCCAGTCAAATCTCTCTGATCTCCCTCCAGTGACTCTTATATTTGTACATTTGTTTTGCAGGACACACAGGGCCAAATACTGCAACAGTACAGATGTGAGATGCAGCATCATGTGAACCAGCATGTCCTAGAGGCAGCCAAAAGAGCTGATGGAGGGAAATAACCCACTCACCCATCATATCCCTCCCCTGGGAACCTCCAACAGTCTTCTTGCTTTACTTAATTTCTTTTTCTTTCCTTTTTTTAGTAATTCCTCACAGGTCTCTTTCTCCTCTGAGACCCACTGCTACAAGCCCAGAACTTGCTCTGGGCTTACCAAGAACCAGGAACATTCAAAGTACAGACAATAAAGAAACATCACTGGGATCAGGACTGAGCCCTTACGCTCAGCATTTGGGCAGAAAGGGCATTAAATCCAAGCAGAGCCACAACTGGGAAAAAAAAAAAAAAATAAATCTTGTTTGTGGATGCAGGCAACTTGGCATGCAACACCAGGGGTTAAACTGCAATACAATGAAGCGACCGTTAGCCAAAAGTTCCTGGGAGTAACAAGACCATGACTCCAGACCGGCAAACCGACACCAGGGCACTCGCTTTAAAAACTAACCTTTACCTCCAGCACGTGTTTCGCACCACTAAAATGTGTCCTCACAAGAGTATCCCGCTTCCGACTGCGGACACAGTTTCACTTCATCTAAGCACAAGCTATAGGTAGGGCTCTGCTGACAATACGGATACTGCACATGCACGAGAAAAACCAAAAGCCAACCCACGTGTTTATGGTCTGCCTTGATGTTTTGAGCCGAGATTCGCAATCTGCATCCAAACAGTGGCGCTGCCCAGGAAATACCTTGGTGACAACTTTGGTGCCACCTTATTTAAACCTTAATTTAAAATGCTAACTTCATAATGAGTGGAACAAAACTGTGTAAAAACATTTCCCACTCTAATCCTGGTTTGATCCCCCCAGTATGGCCTTCTTTTGTAATTACATCCCTTTGTGATCTCACTCTAATGCCTTGTATTGTGACCCATAAAATAATCAGCCCCCTTTGTCTCTCCCTAATCCTTTTAGACTTCCTTCTTGTCTCTACACTCTTATAAATGCTGCCATTATTTGGGCTCAGCAGCTCTTCCCACCACCCCAAAGCCTGGAAAGGGGGCTGCAGGTTAAACCCTGAATATATTCTGTGCAGAGGAGCTGAAATGATGGGAAGATCTTTGCTGCTTTAAACACACTGCAATTCCCAACCTCCTCCCCTGGCCGCACAGCTTGGCAGGGAAAACAACTTGCAGGCGTGCAAATGCACCAGAACTCCTCCTTTTTCATATTCTGCAGATGACCTTGAGACCCTTGGCCTGGAGGTCATGGTGGCCAGTAAGTTTGCGGGGAGAGCGTGCTTGGCCCCAGGCTGGGCGAGAGGAGCTGCTGCTGCTGCTGCCTGCAGGGATCAATGCGGAGAAGAGACATGGCATCTGCCTTGCCCAGGCTATCAATCCTGCCCTCCTGCTGGCACGGTAAGTGCCATGGACATCCAGGCAGAGTGGGATGGAGCAGTGGGATTTGGGGTAGGATGCAGAAGGAAGGCGCAAGGATGTGTTGTGCTATCCTTGGCTACAAAACAGTCCCCCCACAGCAAGGCACAACGAGGAAATCATCTTCACAAGCCCAGATCTCTCCAGAGCTATTCTTGGGTCCCACAGTACTTCAAATATTGGGCGGGTCCATTTCACCAAACTTGAAGAAACCTCTTTGGCTCTAAGTTGCACAACTGATTTACTTTCCCTACTTTCCTGGGTTTTTTTTAATAGCATCAGATCAAACAGGGAAAATTGCTACTCTCAGGCCGGATGCGTGCAGAGCCTGATCCAATACCCAGTTTGATGGTGATTTCCAATTAGTGGTAACTGCTTGTTATTGAGTGATATAATCAATGGGTCTTACTCCACCGGCTGGGCTGTGATTTATGATGATGTGGAGCCAGCTCCATCAAATTACAGCATCAGCAAAAAGGGCTGGAAATGCCATGAGACAACACAATCAGAGTCAAGTGAGGCCAAGTTAAGTGAAGGGTGGTGATGAGGAGAAAGGCGGCTGCGTTTTGGGGAGCTCACCTTCCAAAGGAGTGGACTCTAGCCATTAATTGTTGCTCAGAGGGTATCTTCATCCACAAACAGCAAAGGCGTGCATCAGCTTCTGGCACACACAAGGGAAATACAGCTCCTCAGAGAGACTCGCAAAGACACAGCCAAGCAGTGCCTCCAGAGAACGCTCTGCCTACAAAACTGATTTTAATTAAGACAGCTCAGAGTCATGCGAAATTATGAAACTGTCATTAGGAGGAAGAAAAGATCTGTATTCAATAACCTGATCAGATTATAAAAACATGTTGCATTCCACAACCTTTTAAACTAACACACCAGGGTCTGAACAGGCACAGAAACAGCAAGCGAAAGAATTCCATCCGGCGTGTTTGGCAGAGGGTGGAAATGCCGAGGGCCTCCCCTCAACTCAATCACGCGTGGGCTTCTTGCACACTTGTTCAAAAGAAGGTTATGCCACAAAAATATTATCAATGTGTTTAGCACCTGACCTACCAATCCATAAACCAGCCACAAGCCCTCTGCTGAGCATCCTCAGTTAATAACGACATATAGAAATTCCCTTGAATTTTAGTTAAAGACATTTCATGACCCCGTTTCTAGGATGAAGATTTTAAGTGGCCGCTCCGTGGGGAAGCTGCAGGCACCTCGAGCTCATCGGGGCCGCACGCGCAGCGGCTGAGAGCAGCATATTCTTCCAGTTAAATTTTACTCAATGCCAAGTGTTGAAGTAAATTTGAAACATAAAAATATGATATCCAGCCCACATTTCCTGAATGCAAATATGTACATTCCTCCGAGCCAAGAAGATTATATTCCAAGCAATAATACAAAGCCAGGGTCTGTAACGGTGATATGAGACTAACAGCCTGCCTTTGAAGACAGCAAAAAGTGCAGCAGAGCTCTCGAGGGGCTCCGGTCTGTCAGATCCCTTTTATTCCTCAGTAGCATGGCCTTGATCAACTTTCAAGATTTTTGTTTGTGAAAGGTTTTTATTTTTTCCTTTGCTTTTGTGTTCAGATGTCAGGCTCAGAGGGAAGAAGAGATCAGCATGGGGATGAGGTTTTACCCACCGGCAGTATTTACTCTGCTCCGCAAAGGTCTGCTTAGCAATTGGGGTTTTTTTTTTTCCCTTCCAGGCAGCCAGCACCCAGGTTCTTCGATGCAATGGTCCTGTCATTTCTAAAATGGGACAATCGCCCTTCCTCCTTTGTTTGACTTGCTTATCGGGACTTGGGGCAAGGAAAATCCTTATTACTTGCGTGTAACCACCCTGAGACACGGGGGCTCAAGGGTACAACTGCGATTCATTCTTAGGAGATTTCATCTACGTTTAAGCTGAGTTCTAAGTGCAAGTGTGTGCTCCTGTGGCTCAGGCACAGCAGGGGAGCTCGCCCTGAGCAGCAGGTTACATTTGCCCACAACATCCTGTTTTATTCCCCATTATCCGCAGGCACCTGTGGCATTGAAGGCCAGGTGCCTCCTGTTTTGTGCTGGCTTCACCCAGACCTTTTCTCAGGGCTGGCAAGAAACCAAGCCTCAAGCAAAAACAGGGTTCAGAGCATTTTCAACACGATCCCTTTTTCATTTTGATTCACGCGAAACTAGGGCTACAAAAAGAAATGCTATTCAGGGACACACAGCACATCGCATACATATTGATGCAGGAGCTGAGATAACAGTGTTTATTGACAATCCACTATCCCAAAGGTAATTCCTCCGGCTCTCATGTCTCCTGTTTACAGGTCCGAAAAGTTTGATGTTGTGCTTGTGCCTCAGCCAGCTCCCAGCTCATAAATGCCAGAGCCGTTCACCAAAAGTGCTCCAAGGTTTAGCACCACAAGATTGACAAGTTTGAGATCCAGCTGCTAATCTGGCAGGGCCCCAAAGCCCTTGGCTCCTGGACAATGTCACTTCTTACACGACTGAAAAAGCTAGGTTTGCAGATGGCCACTTCATGCACTCGGGGATTGTTATACACAAGGGCTGGAGTGTTCCCTTGGTGGGCTGCCAGTCGGCCCCGGCGCTGCGGGGAGCGGGCGGCAGCGCTCCGAAAGGCCCCCCCAGTTTGGGGAGCGCAGCCAGGGGACCTCAGCCCCAGACTTTGCTGTAGACATTTCCTGCTTTGCACCAAAAAAAAAAAAAAAAAAAAAAAAAAAAAAATCACAGTGCAATTTGCAAACACAACAAAAGCAGTAGTAAGTGGCTTGCACAGAAAAAAGAGTGGTAGCCATCAGCCAAACAAGTTGGAGAACCCTTCAGTAGAACTTATTTAACAAACCATCATTTGGCCAAATCTCAGGGCTATACCGGACACCTGTCCTCACACCCATATATAAAAGAAACCCAGCAGCAACTTCTGGTCAAAGGCAAAAAGGATTAGCAGCTGCACCCCAAAGCCCCCAGACAGTCTGTGGGCAAAGCTGGCCACCAACACGACAGGGACAGGAACTACCATGACACCTCAGCTCTGCTGCCATCAGTCCCAGGGCAAACACAAAACCAGCAACCAAAGCCGGCAAAGGGGGAACCTTTGCCTGCATGACAGGAGACCCAACAGGACCAACCGCTCTGGCCACAGGGATGCAAAGGTCTATGCCGGGTTATTGCGCAGGGCTGGAGTCAGCCTGCCCCATAATTCTTCCTCCCCCACCTTTAAATTTCATTCCCTCACTGACATTTTCATCTCTCTCCTCTTCCAGGCTCCCCCACCAGACAATCTGTCTGGTGTTGTTAGCCTTGCCCCCAAAGACATTGCCACGCCAGGTAGTAAATAAGACCTTGCTGCCTCCACACTGCCTGCCTTACATAACAAAATGAAAGAAACTGTGACCTTCAGAAGGTCTTTGCCTATGGTTTGGAAAGCGCTGCCTGCCAAGCAGAGCCCAGCCACGCTGCACAGCAAAGGGGCTTCCAAACCCACCGCAGGAGATACATAAACCACAGACTACTTCACTGCATGACTTCAATGTCATTTACCCCTCCAAGACAGGGAATCTACAGCTAGAAGGTGGCTTTCAGTTTTCTCCCCAAGAAGGCTGATTAGCTCTTCTTTTACACCTGGACAGCTACACAGATTAGACACCAGCCAGATCCCCGCACCAGCTCCAGGTTCTTTTTTCTCTTCCCCTTCTTGAATCCTCTCTCCCTGAACACCCAACACGCTTTTCTCCTGCTTCCCGGCAAAGCCAGGGCCCCGTTGCAGGATTGCTTCACGAGGTACAGGTGGGTTGATGCCCGTACTTACTCGCTGCCTGAATCTTCGCCTTCCGGCTCACCACCAGCCCGTAGTGGTTTTGCGCCATGCAATCGTACTCGCCTTCATCCGAGGACCCATCTCCCCGAACCCTCTGGAAACGGGAGACGTAGAGCGATCCGTTGGCCAACATGAAGGCATTCTCGCTGTCCACGATCATCACGCCATTCTTCCGCCACGTGATGGTGATGGGCTGGATGCCCTCCACCTGGCAGTAGAGGATCAAGGGCTGCTCCTGCACAGCTATGTCATCGCTAGGCTCCACAACGAATGCCAGCTCGGAGGAATGGCCAAAATCTAAAGTGAAGATAAAAGGACAGAGTCAGCAGCGTGCCCACAAGAAGCAGCAAGAGCCAACTGCTATGGCAGCTTACAAGGGATGATGAAAACATTTCAGATAGAGTGGGCTACAATAGGGCTACAGGGTACAAGTGTTTTGGAGCAACACAAAACCCTTGGGCATGCTTTGCCTCCCAAGGCTTTGCTATCAAAGTCTCAGGGTGCAATTTCCAAAGGCACAATCACAGGCACAGTCCTTCAAGACCCACTTTGGAGACTCCAGTGAAGGGGACAGGCAGGCAGGCTCTTGCGGTAGCTTGCCAAGCCCCAGCTCCAACTCATACACCCCTGCAGACTGCCTCTTCACCTCCCCATGCAGGGGTGCAGCAATAGGCAGTAAAAACTTGCACAAGCATGGGGCATCGGCTGTTCCCATCCCAGGAGCAGAAGTTTACACGAATTCAAGAAATCTGCTCCTCTCCCCCATGTAACCAGACGGAAGGGGGGCTGCACCATGCCCCAGACCCCTCTGCAGCACAGCCGGCGGGGGCATCGGCAGCTCCCGATTCAGACCATATCGTCACCGGCATCTCTGTGACACTTCTCCCGCTCGGCAGAGCAGGAGGCTGCTTGCCTCTCGCACCTAACACCATGCCTTTCTGTCGTTTTGGTCTCTCTCGGGCTGTAACAGGCAAAGGATGGTGCTATCCAGTCCTTAATGAAGAGCCAGTTAAGCACCAAAATACAAATGCACCATGTTCTGGCTCAGCGACACAAGAGGTGTCTTGCAAAGCACTTACGCTAAACGAAGTCCACGAGAGACAAGTTGTGGCAGAATTTGTACCAACAATAGGCAAACCCTCGCTTCCCATCATCTAGATACATCCTAATTTACTTCTTTTGCCAACAGAACATTTAAATACTATGTCTTCGGCATGTTACGCTTCACTTGGTCCAGCACACCTTTTGAGGGTATAATTTGCCATACAGTCATGATTAGACGCTACAGAAGATGATAGAAATAGAGCTATTGTTCAAAAATTAGCACAAAATACACGTTGACATGAAAGACAAAAAGCAACCAAGAAGCAAGAGTCATATAAATATTTGAAGGGTGTAAATGCAGGGATGGAGGAGAATTTTTTTTTTTTCCCAAAGAGCAATGGAGAAGAAATTCCAGCAGCGTAAGAAAACTACAGTTTCATCCAAACACAGGGAAAACCTTTCTAACAGCTCTCCTGCGCAACAGCCCCTTGATGGGTGGAGGTTTCCAGCTGCTCAAACCTGCAATACAGCTTCTCCCCAGTTTCATGGGCTCAGGGGGACCAGCTCCGCAGCTGCTCACAAAACTGGGGGACACACAGGCAATTTCTCTTGGCAAACACCAGCCATGGCACAGTCTTTGTAATGCTTGTCCCTAATATAGACCCCATCAAGGACAGGATCCCACCGCACTAAGCTCAGAAATAGAGTGGAGGCCATATCATTAATGCATGGTAAAAATAAGAGATGAGAAGAGGCAGTTCTCCTAAAGAAGAAAAAAAAAAAAAAAAAAAAGTCTGTCTTTTCTGCTCTGCAAACCCAGTAAGATTTTTTTTCTTTCTTTCTGTAAATCCCCATTGCTTTCTACGCCAACTTAAATTGGATTACGGGGGATAAACATTGAGTGCAACCTGAGCCGAGGCAGATGGACGGAGAAGACAAAGGCGGCAGGGGTAGTGCACGGCAGGTCAAAGGTACTGCTGTCAAGGTATGAGTGTGTGCAGGGAATGGACAAACTCTACTTAGTGACAGACACCTAAAACATGCTCTTTATTAACCCATTAAGTCTTAAAATGTCAGGCTAGCTCCAGCCATCTCAGTGATCTATCGCTCACTGTGACTTCTTTTTATGAGATAGCCCTGGGGTCCTCTCAGCAAGTTAGACTACAGCCAGCACAAACCCATCAATTACTTTTTTTTGGTGAAAATTAAGGAATTAGATGAATGCTCCGCATTTTTCTGCAAAGTGGCCAGAGTCTCAACAGCACCTACCACGCTGGGGCCCCATTCCCTGCGTGGGCCCTCCTGGGAGTCAGGCAGGGGAAGGACCCTCACGTCCTGACACTGAACCGAGGGGGTCTTTGGACTCCAGAAAGATTGAACAAGATTTCAAGATTTAGCCTAACAGGCAATCAGAAAAAATCCCTAATGAAATAAATGCCCCATCTTCCCCCAGCTCCCCTGTACTCTTAGATAAAACAGCTTATTACTATATGTATAATAAAAGGAAGAATCAACATAATTACATGCCCTTCCCACAATAGCTGTCATTATAATAACCATCATTAAGGCCTGTGATTGGAGATAATCATGTTTACCTCCATAAACATTCGGTCTGCATCCTAACTCCAGGCTGCTCAAGCAGCAGAAGCGATGACACTCATAATTAGGGCTGGTGCCCTCAGACACACACCCGGGTGGGGATGGACACTGGCTGATCCTGGGGTCTCCTGGGCTATAGTCGAGAGCGGGACTGTGCCTCAAGTTGTGACACTGTACAATGGAGAGTGTGCAACTGGTTTGTAACCTGCAGACACCTCGCGGTGTCCAGAAGCACTCAAATTCCTCCTCAATGGATGCTTTTCTCATGGGATGCTTTTCAGACCTTGAAGAAATCCCACTGTCTCTTTCCTAGGGCTTCAGGGCCAGGTGACCAACTAACTGGAGACACAAGGAGAAGCAAACCCACCCTGTCTGGGGATCTGGGAGAAGCCAAGCTCTGTCTTTCACCCCGACGTGGGCTTTCCATTCAAATTCAGCCAAAAGTCTCTCTTCTCCCCAGATACTTAGATCCTGAAGGATGCACAGAGGCATCTGCTGCTCTTCAAAAGTCCCTACGCCCCTCCCTGGCACCACGCGCACATTAAACATCCTAAAGCTGCCTATCTGTATCCTTGAAAAGATACATCTAGCATTGCTTTAAAATACTGAGCTTTGGTCCTCAGGAGTCTTAGTATCCCAGTTTGCAAAATCCACAGGCTCTGTCTTTTGTGGTGTGAATGTCTGAGTCTCACAAATAGGTAAGTCATTGGTGGCACAGTTGGCAAGACCCAAGCTAGCCAGCTGACCTGAGCATGTCTACACCACCATAACATTGCTGGCGCAGGGAAAACTGAGCCCAGCAGGTCCCCAGCAAGCAGAAAGGTCTGAGGAAGTGGCCATGGGCTCTTCTCCAGCCAAACGTCACCTTTAGGCCAGCCCCATTCCCTATGGCCCTCAGCCTCGTGGTCTAATCTAGGGGCACAGAGCAGGTTTGGTGAGAAGGATAGCCCTCTCAACGCCAGGGCATCATGTTCCTGGGGGTTTTCTCAAAAAAGAATGAGGCCCTGCGATGCTGCACACCATCAGGTATGAGGAACTGGTCCACAAACAGCTCAACCTGAGATCCACATAGCCGCTCTAGAGGGAACTGGGTGCAAGGCACGGTGGAAACTAGGCGCCTTACACCTTCTTGGAGCGGGTGCAGCGGAGGGCCACAAAAATGATCAGAGGGATGGAGCACCTCCCCTATGAAGACAGGCTGAGAGAGCTGGGGTTGTTCAGCCTGGAGAAGAGAAGGCTCCAGGGAGACCTCATAGCAGCCTTCCAATAGCTGAAGGGAGCCTACAGGAGAGCCGGAGAGGGACTCTTTGTCAGGAAATGTAGTGACAGGACAAGGGGTAACGGTTTTAAATTGCAAGAGGGGAGATTTAGATTAGATATTAGGACGAAATTCTTTACTGTGAGGGTGGTGAGGCACTGGAACAGGTTGCCCAGGGAAGCTGTGGATGCCCCATCCCTGGAAGTGTTTAAGGCCAGGCTGGATGGGGCTTTGAGCAACCTGCTCTAGTGGGAGGTGTCCCTGCCCATGGCAGGCGGGTTGGAACTCGATGATCTTTAAGGTCCCTTCCAAGTCTAACCATTCTATGATTCTATGATTCTTCCTCCCTTTCTAAATACCTCTATTCATCCATTTGGCCGTAACCATGGCATTATTTGCATTAAAAATGGTTTTCAGGGATCAGGCTTCAAACAAGGACATCGGGATTTGACCTTCCAAGATTGGCACCGTGAAGCTCCAGGTCTCACAAATGCAGAGCTCAGTCTCCCTGGGATGCTCAGGATGAGAGACAAAGGAACAGAGACACTTGCAGAGGAATTTCCAGGGCGGGACAGGAAGGCTCCTGGTGTTTGCTCTAGAGGTCAGCTCAGATGGGCAAGAGGGAGAGCACATCAAAGCAAGGAGGTAACGGGGGAAGAGGGGCAGCCAACTCTGTTAGCATAAATAACTGATTGCGGTTAGCAGTGAGGCACAGAATTTATGCTACAAAGTTGGAAGTAAACGACGTTCCAAAGGCACAAGGAAACAGTAAAAGTGCAATTAATTGAGAGAGACAGAGAGGAAATCACCGAGGCCATGCACATTCACTTGGGGAGTCTGAAAGCCCCGTGTCTCTCCAACGGCTGGCTGCGTATCCAAACCCAACTCATCCCACACAACCTCCCGGGTATCTCCCCAAACGGACTATGAGGCAGCGTGGCTCACAGCCACTCTCTGCTCGAGACAGAAACTGTAAAACTTGGCTCACGGCAGCCGGAGCTTGTAGTTGGAGGCAGGGGCGTCCGGCAGGCAGCTGAGCAGAGTGTTTGTCTCGGCGCCGGCAGGCTGTGCCGGGGACCGCGCGAGGGAAAATTGCTTTGCTTTCTGCAAAAGGATGGAGGAGGAAGCGTTATTAGCTCTGACATAAAGGCCACAAGAAAATTATTGGAATCCTCATCCTACAAGTCTCCTTTTGAGAAACATTTACCATCTCCCTGAGCAATACAATCTGTGACTATATGTGCAAATATTTAACAAAAACTATTTTCCCTATTGATCAAGCAGACAGGCATACTCAGAGAAACCAATTAGCACTTGTGCTTTTGAACCAAGAGATTTATTTAGTGCTGAGAGAAAGAACTTCGAATTAATGTGAAGCTTAAAAGACACTTTGAAGTTCATTTAAAAAAAAATAAGTTTAATTATTTTTTACTTGACACTGTGATTCATGTTCAAAGCTTCAAAAGAGCTTGCTCATACCCTAGCATTGTCCTTTTCCATTTGGGAAACACGATTTTGGCTTTCCCTCCTGTGCTTCTGAAAAATACAGCAGCTAATCTCACCACTCTAATTAGCAGTGACATCCATCGCAAAGGACCTCAGTCACATCACAGCTCATCCTCCTGGACCCTGTCCAGACCCACAGCCAGCAGGGCCATCCCTGCCCCAGGAGCTCATGATCCCGACAGATGAAGCCCGTATTATTACTCCCGTTCTAGACAGGGAACATTAATCACAGGGAGATGAAATGACCTGCCAAGGGCCTGGTCTGAGCTCATGGGGAAGCGAGATATTGCAGGAGCAGCCAAGTCCACCTTGGTCTTCCTCATGCAGCATCACCAAGAGCACTGGTGAGGAGACTGAGGCAGCCCCAGCTCCTCTCTCATCACATCCACAGCACAACGTCCACCTGTAAACAGCCTCTCATGCTCTCCCGAGCAGAAATTTGTCCTCTCCTGATTTACTGTGTTTGCTCCCAGCGTAACACAGCATAAATCAGCAGTGACCCACCGGTGAGCTTTACCACCGCCAAGGTTAGCCACCCAGTCCTGCTTCAATAAAGGCACAAGAAAATGTCCCTGGGCTCCCACCAGCCCAGGACCAGAGGTTTTTATAGAATCATAGAATCATAGAATGGTTAGAGTTGGAAGGGACCTTAAAGATCATCGAGTTCCGACCCCCCTGCCATGGGCAGGGACACCTCCACTAGAGCAGGTTGCTCAAAGCCCCATCCAGCCTGGCCTTAAACACTTCCAGGGATGGGGCATCCACAGCTTCTCTGGGCAACCTGTTCCAGTGCCTCACCACCCTCACAGTAAAGAATTTCTTCCTAATATCTAATCTAAATCTCCCCTCTTGCAATTTAAAACCATTACCCCTTGTCTTGTCACTACACTCGCAGGTGAGTATTAGCATCAAAAGCCTGGGCGCAGGTTGGGACAGCCCTAAAAAAAATGCCTCCTGTTTTTTCAGTGGAAGTTTGGGGTTTTTTGGCATTTTTTTTTTTCCAAAATCCTTCTGCAAATGCGAGGATATGGAAGGAAGAGATATCTGGACCTGAAAGATGTTCTTCAGCAGATTATAACAGGTTTCAGGCTGATGAAATTGGCAACCTAAAAATCCAGCTGGTGCTCCCTTAAATCTCCTTGAGGCTGACCCAGACCCTAAGGAGAAAAGCACTACACTGCAGTAAAGTGCAAATTGGCTCTTAAGGGCATCCAGAAAAATTTACATTTAAAGAAGAAGAGAATAGGCTGTAACAGGCCCAACATCTTGCTGGCAGTAAAGTTTACTAGCTCAGAATTTTTTTTATTCCCTTTCCTTTCAGACGAGAGGTTATATAAAGCGATTTTTCCATCAGGGTGCATAAACCACATCCACTCGTTAAGTGATTGCAGGAGGTCCCTGTCGAGGGCAACGAGACATCTCAGCCACCTGATGCAGAGCCCAGAGACATGCCCAGCATTGCTGCCCCCAGCAGAGAGACAGATTTTAGCTGAGGAAGGCAAACACAGCCCAAAGAGCCAGAGAAGTTGCCCCAAATAATTTTCAGATGTTTGAGACCAGACTGGGCAAATCCCAGGAGGACGATTGTTAAACACAGGGTGGAAGCTGGAAGCATTCACAGCACAAAGACCCTTTCCAGGACGAGCTCCGAGTCCTTGTGGGCTCCCCCATCCCTGAAGACAGCAGGGTAAAACCTGTTGGTATAAGCTGGAAAGGGCAAAAAACCCTTTTCTGAGATAGCCCACAGTAGCTCCATCCACAGCAGCAAGCCGAGCGCAGGATGTGTTGTTATTTGCATTCCCCACATGTTTCACAGCCCTGACCAAATCACAGTCTCACCGCAGAGGGCATCAGTGATACAAATTCAGAGCAGGAAACAACCCGCGCACGAGAGGACGGCAAAGGCAGTGGCCAAGATGGGAAACACCATGGCCAGAGCCGGGGTCCCCACAGGCTTCAGCCCCCAAGGCTCCTTTAATGCAGAATGGGGTAATAGCTGGTTTCAGCCCCCAACTCCGCAAGAAAGCATCAAGGAGGTGGCTGTCCCTGTGTCCAGTCCCTTGCACAGACGGGGCAGGGAACAGACTGGCCACATAGTGAGTGACAATGCTCGTGGATCACAGGTACGTCAGCTGGATGGCACAAGGTTGCCAAGAGAGCCACAAGCACCCTGGCATCACGGTGCCAAAACCATCAGCCAGCACAGCCCCGTCACCCAGCCCTTGAAATTCAGCTTGAGCACTGGCAGGCAGGACTGGCTGGTGTGCAAGGAAAGGAAAGGCAAGGTCCTTCTGGGGGAAGAGAAGTTTCTGTGCACATTAAAACCTTTGAAACTCTTAATTGCATCCAGGGGATTTAAAAGAAACACAGCACTCTCCCCTCCCTGCCATCCCCTCTGCCTTATCACCTCCCACCCTGAAATTCAGGATGGAGGAAAGCATCGCCTCACTCCTCTCTGGCACTGCCAAGCACCTCACCCGTCCCTGCTCCCTCCAAAACCAGAGCCATTTTAACGAAACTAGCACTTTTCTCCCTTTTCACATACTCTCAGGTTTCAGCAGCAAAGACCCTTTTGCAAAAGCATCTTCCCAAGTCAGCAGAATCACCCACCACAACCCGCATCCTCCTAACTTGCCATTAGCTTCATCAACACAATTACACGTCCAAGAACGGGGCTGGGGCTGGGGGGGGAAGGGGAAAAAAAAAAAAAAAAAAAAAGGCAGCAAATCCTTGACTCTGCTCTGAAACTCTGGTTTTAAATTACCAACGCAGGAGCGGGTCTGGGTTATTAAGTGACTGGGCTCCTCTCGAGTGGAGGGTGCGATACAACAGTGACATTTGATATAATAGCAAGGCCAGATCAGAATGCTGTGTGCTTTTTTTCTCCGTGCGCTGGCCTATTTGCCTCTCTCTTCTCTTAAAGTGCAATTATTGACATGTTCGCCTCCTTAACCATCAGTTTTATATGCTTGCCAATGACTCCTGAACATGTGTAAACAATTATTTTTATTTTCTTGCAAAACCAAAATGTTGCATATTCTTTTGGATAAACGGACTCGGGTAGATTTTCATGAGCCCTGCTACATAATTTATTAGTTTCTAAACTCTGTAAAACTAAAAGCTCCAGTAAAGTTCAAATAAGTTTGTGATTTCAAAGTAATTTTGAATGGACTATTCCTGTTCCTGCCCAACGTTATGCAGTTGATTTAAATGGGAATTCTTAATCTGCAGAGGGGGGCTCCCGCATTGTTTTGTTAGATCAAATAAAGGGACAATATCCGGGGTCAGAAGCCCAGGAGCGCAAAGCATGAAATAAAGGGGAAGGGGGGGGGGGAAGGGGGCAAGGAGAAAAGCATCTTCTGTCCCAGATCTGTTAAGGGCTGCAAAATGAAGCACGTGGTCTGCTCGAACGCTCGCTGCTTCGGCGGGGAAAGCCAGGCACCGGCAGAGGCTTCGCACAAACCCCACTGCACGCTGCTCCCCACACTGCAGCCCCACGTCGGGGACCCATCCCGCTCCTGTCAGATTCAGCCCTGGATCCTAACGCTGCAGCAAGCAAGCCAGGGCGTCCGGCCATCCCAGCATGGCAGAGAAAGATGCTTTATGGCAGTGGGATGGGGAGGTGTGGGGGGAGTAGTGTCCCAAAGGTTTGTGAAGCAAGGGGCTGGCGTTGCGTGCGGTTGCTGCTTGGGACTTCACACGCTGCGATGTGGGACTCTCCAGAAACAAGGAAATCGGAAAAAGAAAAGTTAAGAGAAACAGAAAAGAGGGAGAGAGGCTTTCCCATTTGCATATATAAAATGAGAGCAGTTTGGCAGCTCTCCGCCGGACAGTACTGCTGCTGAGATGCTCCACGCTGGCCCACACCAGGCTCATTGCACCAGAGTATCTGGGACAAAACTGGGATTCAGCAGGGAACTGGGTTGTAATCTTGGATCTGGGAGCCTTTTGCCCAGCTTCTCTCCCTGGGAAACCTCTGCCAGCTCCTCAGCGAGCGCGAGAGCTTGCACTGTACAAGGTCCAGAGCCTGACAGGTAATAAGAAGAGGAGCAATTAGACTGGTTTAGGATTCTAACTCCCTGTGCAGGGGGTGGCAAGGCAGATCAAGAGGGGACCAACCTGCCCTATTCCCCTCTCCATCGGCTGGCTTTTAAACACTTAGAATCATAGAATCATCTAGGTTGGAAGGGACCTTTAAGATCGAGTCCAATCATTAACCTAAAACTGTTTTGGCAGTGCGGTGGCCCCAGCAGACATTTGCGTGCCACCAGCATGGGTGGCTGCATGCTTGCACCCCTGCGTGAGCTTCGCAGCCAGCACAGGTCCCAAACATGGTGCACGAGTACCTGATTGTGAGACCACCAGCCCATTTCACGGGCCGCCCGCCCGCCCGCCGCATCCACCACGTGGGAAAACCACGTCCTGAGGTTCTCCTGTTGAACTCCCCAAGAGAGACAAAGCCCAAACGTGGGCTTGAATTTCATACAGTGTCTCTGAGTGTTACTGAGGAAATGATACCTGATACTCTCTATGTATATTAAGAAAAAAACAACAGGGTATTACACCAATTTAGGAGAAAGCAATCCTTTTTTTGCATCAAAAAAAACAAACCAACACAGCCACACAGAGTAGGAATTAGTGAAAGCTTATAGCTTCAATAATTTAGAAGTTAAGCCTACTTAAATATAAATGACGATGTTTAATTCCAAGGCTGTTACTGAGCTGAGCCGGGGAGCCTCTCGTATCCTATGCCTGCCTTTGAATGCCGGGCTCAGCAATAAGAGACAAAAGCTGTCCACCACCCAGAACAAAGAGCTCCAGGAAATTAAAAAAAAAAAAAAGGAAAGAAAGAAAATACTGTCTCTCTGCTGAGCCCACTCCAGCAGACTGACCAGCAGCTCCCGACGCCTGGTTCACAGTCACCCAGGCCAGCATTTTGGGGAGTTTGAAAACCGCAGGGGTGGGAGGGGAGCATCCCATCCCGCACAGCAAGGCACCGCTCCCGACGAGCATCCGTCCCCGCGGTGAGGCTTTCTGCTCCCACACTGATTGACACCGACGCGGGAGGGTTTATTAAATTCAGAAGAGCACAGAAACGCGTTATCTCACTGTTAACCACGTCTAGAGCATATAAACCCACCGAGGGGGGGGGGGGAAAAAACCCCGGAACACAAAAATTTCTAAAGTGCAGTCAAGCACTTTCTAGCGGGACCAGCAAAACACGCCCCAAAGTCAGGAGCCACTGAGCTGCCAAGTCACAGCACAAATAAACACACAGGACAATTTGGACAGCAGCAGGCAGTAAACTAGATAAAAACTCAACTTACTAAAGTTTTGCTTTCAAAAACTCACTTCTTTTCCTTTCCTCCTCCCCCCCCCTCCCCCCCAAAAGAAGTACTTTTCCAGCCATCCTTACTGCACTGTTGCATGCCTCCTAACAGAGTAATGAGATCTGCCTCCTTACATCCACTTCACAGATAACTTATATTTTCTGCGAGTTACACTGGCTTCTCCTCGCCGTGGCTGCTACGAACCACGTGGCGAGATTTATTATGGGAATAGCCCACAGCCTGGTTTCCTAAACACCGCGGCAGCTAATCTCTGATTAATCTAACATACGCTTTTTTTCCCTTTGACCACGCTGGGCTGCTTGCACATTTTCTAAACAACTCCTACTCTTCCTTATCTTTAGGGCTGCTAAGCGAGGCGAGGGCAAGATGCACATGGGTATTTCGCTGCAGAACAGCATCTTTCTCTGCTTCCTTCTCAGATTAGACCCATGCTTAAGCAACGTCACCAGCAGAAGGAAAATATTGCAATTTATCAGCAGGGCATGTGCACAGTAGGTCCAGGGAAGAATCCCTTTGATGTTTTTGTAGTTCGGCCCTGGTCCGATGGGTGGTGTTACCGGTTGCGGCTCCGTGAACCGAGCCAGGCGCTACAGGGCAGCACAATACTTGTGGGTTTAAAGTAGCTCGCCGTCACGCCCGCAACTTGCAACCCAACATCTCTTCTCCGTAGCTGCCACCTTGGGTGACAAACCCGACTCGGTCGCGCCGGCGCTGCCTCCCGCTCCCATCGCCGGTGAGGATTTCGGGTCTGGTCCCCGGGCACGGATGCCCGACCACACCACTGCCACGGCTGCCACCCCATCCCTCCCCAGTGCCAGTCGTGGGGGCGAGAGCCCCACAAACACCGCGGTCCCTTCCCCGCAGCTCCCGGCGAAGCGGGGTTTCCAACTGAAAACACGGCTTTAGGGGAACACTTAGGGCTGCCTTCAGATCACGGCTGATGTAGAAGCCTTCAGCCGAAAGCCACGACCCCGCAGAGCGCCTTCCCGGGAGGGATGCTCCCCCGGCGGGCGACGCGGGCAGCCGCGCATCGCCGCGCTGCACGGGCGGACCCGGGCGTGAGGGACCCCGCAGCCGCGCTCGGTCCCTCCAGCCCCCGCAGCTCTTCGGTCCCGTTCAGCCCCCACGGCGCCCGACGCCACGGGGACGGGCTGAGCGCGGGGCTGGGAGCGACCGGGGAGGTGTGAGGGGTCGGGACCGGCTGGGGACGAGCAAGGCGGGACCGGGACACGGCACAGAGCTGGTGAGGGACGCGGGGGAGCGGCGACGAGCACGGCTCCGGCCACCACGGAGGTGACGGGGGGATGCGAAGTGCGGGAGGGACCGACCGACCGACCGAGGGGCGAAGGCGGCGGGGGGCAGCGCCGGTACCGGGCGCGGCGGCGGCAGGTCCGTTCCCCCGCCCGCTCCCCAAGCCCGCCCCGGCTCTTACCTCCGCGGCAGCCGAGCAGCAGCAGCCCCAGCAGGCAGGCGGGCAGCGCGGAGCCCGGCGGAGCCATGGCATCCCGGGCGGGCGGGCTCGCCTCCCTGCGCCCCACGGGGAGGGAGCAGCCCGCGCCGGAGGGAGGGAAGGAGGGAAGGAGAGAACCACCCCCCCGGTTGAGGCGGGGGAGCGGAGAGGAGGGTGGAAAAAAAAAAAAAAAGGAAAGAAAAAAAAAAAAAAAGCCAAAAAGCGGATTTCAGCGCTGCTCCCCTCCGCGCGAGCACGCCGCCGCGCCGGGCGGGCGGGGGGGCGGCGCTGAGGGAGCGGGGCCGGCGGCGGGCGGGGGCGGGCGGGCAGCGCCTTGCGCCATCTTGCGCATCCGCCAGGCCGCCGGCAGCGCCGCGGCGGGGGAAGGCGGTCCCCGTGAGGGTCTGGTCAGCGACCGCCGCGACCGGGGCCCGCGGGGACTGTGGCCGGACCCTCAGCGGGGCTCCCCTCACCGGAGCCCTGTCACCGGGGCAGCCTCACGGGTCTCCCCTCACCGGTTCCACTTCACGGGGCTCCCTTCACCGATGCCCGCTCATGGATCTCTCCAGTCCAGAGCCCCCTCACCGGGGCTCCCTTCACAGGGCTCCCCTCACCGGTGCCCGCTTACGCATCTCCCGTCAATGGAAGCCGCTCACCAGAGCCCCTTCAGGGGTCTCCCGTCACAGGGCTCCCCTCATCGGTTCCAATTTACGGGGCTCCCTTCACAGGGCTCCCCCTCACCGGTGCCCCCTCACGGGTTTCCCCTCGCCAGGGCAGCCTCAGGGGTCTCCAGAGCCCCCTCACAGGTTTCCCCTCACTGGTTCCACTTTATGGTTCTGCCATCACAGGGCTCCTCCCCTGGCCAGTGCCCCCTCATGGGGCTCCCCTGACCAGAGTCCCCTCACGGGGCGCCCCTCAACAGAGCCCTGTCACCAGAGCTCCCTCATGGGTCCTTCGTCACGGATCTCCCATCGTTGGTTCCACTTCACCGGTCTCCCATCACAGGGCTCCCCCTCACCGGTGCCCGCTCACAGGTCTTCCCTCCCTGATGCCCCCTCATGGCCTCCCTCAGGCCCAGCCCCATGGGGTGCTGCGGACCCCCAGAGCAGGAAAGCCCTCCAGGGGTCCAGCTGGGAATGCCCGGCCTCACCATGCCCAGGAGGTGGCAGCCAGCGCCAGACCTTCCTTCCCAAGCTTGTGGTAATGATATGGGAAGACGTTGCCTTGCTCTCTGCCCGAGGGCCTCCCTCCCACCTGTCACTGCTCAAAGGGACCAGATCTTGGCAATGGTGTCCTGGTCTGCCACAGCGGGGCAGAGTCCCATCCCCGAGCCCGTGCAGCTCTGCCCCAGGCCATGGAGCTGACTCTTTTCTGCTCTTAATCCCCAAAATCTGGCATTAAAACAAGGGCAAATGCTGATGAGACAGCACGACTTCCAACTGGTTCCACCAAGCGTTTCACTTCTGGGTTTTGTTTTTGAAGAACAAAATGTTGGCAGTGCCTGGAGGTGACTGGTGTCCCCCCAGGAAGCAGGGTGGTGGGATCACAGAGCCCATACACAAGGGGATCCCACGTCTGGGAAGTCCCAGAGGACAGGAATGAAGAAGAGCTTGGCTCATCCCAGTGCTTTTTATTTTAAATGCCGTCATAAGGTGACTTGCCCAGGTCAGTCACACAGATGTTGGACCAAGCAGCTCACCCTCGAAGTGGCCCTTATATCTGGATCCTGCCCAGTCCCCCGCTCACCACCAGCAGCAGTGAAACTCCTCTCTTCAACGACAGCTCAAAGCCTCTTGTGGTGTTTGGGAAAAAAAAACAACTGAAAAAAAAAAAAAAATCCAAGTGGCTCCGAATTCATTTATTTTTTTCAGAATAAAAGCAGAGCTTGACGGACCGGGTTACTAAACCCTATAACTACGCCCAGAAACCTGATGAAAAACCCTTTGTAAAGCCAAGCAAATGCGTGTCTCCCCTTCACGGTGCACCCCGAGCGCGTTGGAGTCGGCAAACGAGGGAAGAAGACGTCACTACATCTGCTCCGCATTAAAGCTTCCCTCATTTAGCAGAGGGCTGAGCTCTACGAGGCTGCTTTCAGCCGGGGAAGAATTTGCTCTGGCTCCATCAGCCTCTCGGTAACATCTGAATTTCGGCGCTGTCCCTGACCTTTTGGCACCAGCCCTGCTCCTGTTCCCCAGCCGCCTCCCTGGCTCCTGCCGCGGGGCCCCGCCAGCATTTCTGGAACGCTGTGGCAGCTCCCGGGATGCCGCCGGCACCGAGGATGGCTTGTGGGAATTAATAATTCCAAGGGAAATGAAGCACAGTGTGTTTTACAGGGCGCATTTTCCCCAGGAAGCACAGATTTCGGGTGCTTTTGCTCCCACGCACGGGCAACGGCAGTATCCGGGAGCCGACGTGTTCAGGACATCACCAAGTTCAGCCCTGTGTCTTGCAAGTGACAGTAGTGACATCA
Organism: Numenius arquata; assembly: GCF_964106895.1. Classification (NCBI taxonomy): domain Eukaryota; kingdom Metazoa; phylum Chordata; class Aves; order Charadriiformes; family Scolopacidae; genus Numenius; species Numenius arquata. Next base: position 3,216,613 of record NC_133586.1, on the reverse strand, counting down.
CTGGTATCACATCCAAAAATCACAAGTGCGGTCGGTCTTGCCAAACATTAGGACTCATGAAAAGGCATGAGATTTTTAAAGAGAAAGGCAGTTTTGGGGCCCTTAGAGCCACCCAAGAGCAGGAATCCCGGAGCACTCATGGTTTTCTGTCCTCCTCTGTAACCATTAGGGTTTAAAAAAGTTGCTTTGTACTGGAGGCAGGAATTTGCTTATCACACTGCGAGCAGAAATTGGAGCTTTTTTGGAAAGCAGCAGGGTTACAGGAGGGGCAGTGCCCAGGCCCAGCTGAGGCTCCAGACCCTTTCCCTGCAGAGCACTCTTGGGCTCCATCCCTCCGTCCCCCCTCCCGCAGAGGGGCACGGGGTCTGTCCGTCCGTCCATCTGTCCTCCCTCTCCGCAAGGGGATCCTCCACAAGCACCAGCCTTGGAGGGTGTCGCTCGCCCCTCACCCTCTGCACAGCAAATTGCCATCAGCTCCGATAGCGCTCCCGATTTACACCAATTAACTGCAAACTGAGGTCCCCAAGACCCCATTAGCAGTTTCGGCAGATGAAGCGGGAGATTAACTTGTCTGAATTCACTCCATTTATTATTCTATGTGTAATTGTGGTTTCCCTGTCCGCTAACGGCCTGGGAGCTTTTCACTTACATACGTACATGCGGGGTTTTAGCATCTGTTTCATGGCCAGTGAGCAACAGGGAGGGGAGCCAAAATCGTGGCACCCACTCGGAGGCACTTGAGAGCCATCCCGGCAGCGGTGGGACAGCCCCGGGATGTACTCCTGGAAGCTGCTTTCTCCAGCAGAAACCCTTTCCCCCCTGTTTTTTGGCTGTATAAGGACACAGGTGTCACGGTGGCTCTCCACAGCGTCTCATGCTGCAAACTGAGAGCTGGAAGTGGGATTTGCAGTCACCACTCACCCCCCTCCCCAGGTCCTTCCTTGCTCATTTATGGGGTTACCTGTCATTAGGAGAAAGACCCATCAGAGTTACGCGGCCCGACCCCGTTCCTTCAACCACTATCAGAGAACACTATGCTAAGTGCAGATTTATTACCTCTGTAACGCAGATAAAATGAGATTTTATGGCTCTGTAGTCCTGGCAGCATAGAGTAATAATGGAAACCATTTACTCGAGTAGGGAATGCATCCTGGGAAGAAAGGGAGATGCACGGGAGGTGAACGGTGTGTCCTCGGGCACTGCCAGATACCCTCTCCCCAGTCTCGCTGGACACAGGCCACTGAGTGTTCAGCCCCACATGCCACCCGAAAGCAGTCTCACCATTCGTTTGCTAGATGCTTCTGCTTAGTTTTGACATTAAAAAATTCCCCAGCTAGATAAAGCATGAAATGGGACAAATTTATTATTATTTTCATTTTTCTTACAGGAATCTGTTAAAAAATGAGAAATAAGCATCAAGAAATGCCTAATGAACCCAAATTCTGCCCACGCCTGAAATCCCTGAAGCGCAGTCTAAAGAACCAGGAACATCACCCCACGTTCCCAGCCTCCACAGTTATGAGCTCAGGCACTGAACTGGCACCAGCGTGAATCCCGGCTCCTGCTCCCACCAGGGAGGTACAACCCTGCTGTGGAAGGTGCTCCAGCTGCAGGGTCTTGCTCGGATTCATCCAGACGTGAGTTGCTAAGCTAAGAACAAGGCTGGATTTGAGCTGTTGGGAAATGCACACACAGGTTGCCCCAGACCACGAGACACATCTCCAGCCAGGGTGACACTGCAGGGACACCTCACAGGTCCCTCTCTAACAAAGCCAGGCAGGCAGAGAGGTCCCCGGCCACCCTCCCCATGTTTTGAGGGACAGGGTACGGCCCAGCACCTACCAGCAAATTTCCCAGGGTCCAGCCACTCCCAGCACAGCTGCAGGATCCCTCTTCCACGACAACATTCTCTCGGAGCAAGAGCTGTAACAGACTGAATCGTGAGACAAATTCTACTCTTTTTTTTTTTTTTTTTTAAATATTTTATTAATAACCCATTAGTTAAGGAATATAAGGACAATGTCTTCTTACACTTTAACACTAAAGAGTATTTGTGGAGTAAGAACAGTCTCTGAAGAAAGAAATTTATAATTAGGTACAGCATGGAACCAAACACAGACACAATCTTCAAAGGAGATCAAGTTCTGGTTACACATCCTTATGCACTGTGTAGAAAATTAAATGAAATTTCATTTTAAAATACAAGCAAGGGAATACAGTAACAGAACTAGGTGGTAGATTTCTGCTGGACTAGACACCTCTTTTCTAACAAAAGTATTGATTAGAAAAGACACGATGATCCCTTCAAAACATCTATTTCTAATGAGATCAAAAACATATATAGTGCTCTATTAAAATGGTTGCTTTCTTACACAGCGTATTTCACGGGCTGATCTCAGGACTGTTAGCTAGTAATGTAAAAAATTCTCAAAACCTAGATTATAAATTATCTCATCTGAACTATTTAAACCAGAACTTTGCTGTCTGTTAAGTACGAAATCAAATCCACAAAAAGTCGAAAGAGATTTTTATCCGAGTTGTGTTTCGTGTAACAAGGAATTAAAAGAAAGAAAAGGATGAGAATTGTGACTCTCGCAGCAGCATGGGGAATATACAGTTGTGTAGCCAAACGGTAACATTAATACTACAAAATTATGCCAGTGAGACAAACCTGACATTTTAACAATGTAAAACAATATACACCAGCAAAAAGTTGAACAGCAATAATCTTTAGTGTTACTGAAAGGAAGAAAAGGGAGAAAGGAGCCCGATGTGTAGGAACATATATTAAGTACAATGAGTAATTAAAGGTATCAACAGTTTGTGTTGTCTGTGAGAAATCTGCAAGAAAGCTACTTATTTCATGATAAAAAAATATATGCACTGGTTGTTTCAGCTTTACACATAAAAATGTGTATTTTCTGTCTTCTTCCATTCATTTCTAGCTGAGACTTGAAAGGTCCCAGGTGCGTTCGGGACAGGAGGGACCTGGGGTGCAGCTGAGTCAGCCAAGGCCACCCAGCACTGCCTGGACACACGTTCCTACAGGGAACAGCTTCGCTGCTGCCGGTCAGGGGTGATATCCTGGTTCCGAGGGAACTGCCTTATTTCTGCAGCTGAGGTCTGGCACACCACGGGCACCACAGCGCTCGGACATCCAAACGCGGGCAGTTTCACACTCCGGTACAATTTGGTGGGGTGTAACGAGAGCAGAGTAAGCCTCAGCGTTGAGGAGGCAAAGTATTTTTGTGATGCATAAGTAGAATTGTTTGCACTCCTCTGCATCTCCCCCAGAGCTCTCAGAGCATGTAACTAACTTGGTGATTTCATGATCGGCCCAAGGTGATGCAGGGGAACGGTGTCGCCCTGTGACTGCTTGTGTTTGCTTCGGTGACAGGCAGGGACAGCTTTTAGGCAGATCAGCAACGTTCACCCCGTGGCTATATGACTGCTAAGGTCAGTACGGACAAAGCAGTGGGTGCATATACAAAGGAGCACCCCAGAAACCATGGCAACTTCCTAAATCAGCCACTGGACTACGTTTTATGCCCGCAGGCCCCTGGATGGAAAGCTCAGGGCTGGTACGTGACCTGCCCCAGGTATAGTGTCACAAGAGGGAGTTGAGAGGAGAACTCTGGTGCCCCGGTTGTGCCCACTGACAGTCACACTCCCCTTGGTGCTGCCCTCCAGCAGCTGAGACGCTCAGGGAAAGCAGTCCTTTGCCATGCTGTCATGTTGGCAGGCGATGACTTGGTTTTGGAGGTGAAAGTAAGTCACCAGGAGTTCCTCCTTCCGCACATCAGCAGTGGCAACATGGCTTGTATAGGGTCTGTTCTGTCACTGGGGAAGGGCAAGGACTCTTCCATGAAACTACCTGCAAACTGAGGTCTAGCTGCAGAGATCCCCCCCACCCTCCGCAGCTGGTGCCTGATACCCCACAGCTGGAGGGTTTATACCTCTGCCATTGCATCCGCTCCCATATAACTGAATTGCCCTTATTGCCTGCAATAACACTTCACCGCCTTATCTGTAACCCTGCTAAGTCATCAGTTTCAAAGTCTTGTAGCAGTGAGTTCTGGAGGTTAATTACACACTTCCCCTGCCCAGTTATGATTTCTTGCCTTTCTAGCTCCTTGCTCTGGTAGCGCACACGCACTAACTCCTGCCTACCCGGCTCACTGGCACCGATTTCCAGTCTTTGCGTCACAGCACCTCAGAGCATGGAACGGCATTTCTGAGACTCCTCGAGATACCAAGCAGCAGCTGGAGCAACAGAGCAAGTGAAACGAGTGGAAATAAAGCCGTTTTACCAGAACGGTGTGTCATACTGGGAGGAGGCGCTGTAGGATGGGGAGAGGTGGAAATCCCAGTATCCTTCCCAACAGAGTACAGGGAGGCTCAGAGGCAACTCCTCTGCTGAAGAGCCGGTGCTAACAGGGTTTGATGGAGGATTACAAGGACATGGGCTGGTCCAGCTCAGCTCCAAGCACAGGGCGCGCTGTGGCTCTTCACAACAGGGGCAGGAATAGGATGCTGGTGGAACACGGTTCTCCTTGCTGCAAGCGGTGGTATCTCAGTCCATGTTTCACCACAAAAACCACCACAAATCAGCACTCAGCTCCCCGTATAGCTCTGGGGGAGTTTCAGTAGGAAAAGAGGGAGATGGGCATCTTTTCCCTCATTTTTTAATAAACAAATGGCCAGATGTCTGAATCCTCCAGGAAGGCTGAACATTTACCAAGCCGATGAGCAGAATTACCCACGCTTGTTACCCCCGAGGAGCTGGTCCAATCTGTAGCCTTCGCAATCAGACTCTGAAGCCTGGAACAGGGCAGAGACAGGCTAAAGACAAGGTAGACACAAGTTTACCCCACACCAGAGGTCCAGGCTGAGAGACACGTCAGCAGTAGGCAAACAGCGCCAGCAAGGAAGTGTCAACCAGATGATTTTCAAACGTTATCTGTAATAAATCCAGACTGACTGGTATAAGAGCGAAGATTTATTTTTAATTTTTAAGCTCTGGTGGTGCTCTGGTCTTTAAAAAAGAAAGAAAACCAAAGCACTTTGTCCAGGACTGTCAGAAGTGACTAGAAAATTTCACTTGTTCATCCCAAGTCAGCAAGTCCACTGCTTAGAGAAGGCCAAGAGCCACTCTCTGGATATCAAAATTATCTGAGATGTCTCCACTTGGGCACAAAACAAAGAAACAGATGTCCCCAAGATCAGAAGTTACTTTTGCAATTGTTGGTTCTTTTTTCTCTTTGCTAGTATAAGCTTCTTAAGGAAGGATGGATCAACATCCCTCCAACTGAAGGACTCTCCTTTGGCAAGCTCCTGCAAAACACAGTCCTCCAGAGAAACACAACCCACTTCTCCAGCTGTAGGAGAACGACACTTAGAAACAAAGCAAGAGAGACATCAGATCTGCAGCACTAGGCATTAAAAAAAAAAAGAGTCAACAACCAGTGCAAACATATTCTTTAGAAAAAGACAGTATAAGAATAAGTTAAAACCTATAATGGACTATAACAAAAGAGTAGATCTACTGCTTTTTTTTTCTCCAACAGACATGAGGTAGTTGTGTTGTTAGGGAGGAAAAAAACAAAGAAAGAGAGAAGTAGTAAAAATGCTACTCTATACCACACACTACTCCACTTTATAAAATTAAATAATATAAAGATGTTCCAAGGAAATAAAAATACATGTTGTACATTAAAAGGACAGATGTGTACCTAAAATATTAGGTACAAGAACCTACGTAAAACAAAGTCCAGGTTGGTGAAATGACCCAGACACTGAAGAAGGTTCTATATAGTACAAGTTGTTAGAGGCACTCGTAGAGTGTGTAATAAAAGGCCACTACATCAGCCTGCTAGTAATAGTTACTGCGGTAGCGTACAAAGAGAGCCTTATAATCCTTTTAACCACGGGAGGGCAGAAAAGGTTGGTGGTTACAGCTCACAGAATTTGTTTGGGTTGGTTTCCACCCCCTTGCGGGACTCCTGTGACAAAATTCATCCCAACGCTGCGGGCAGTAGGTAGTGCCGAGGCGGTCCCTGGTGAAGAGTGAGTTGAGAAGAATCGCTCGGTGTACCCTGCCTCATCCCAGCTTTAAAAGACGTCTCGCCGGTCACCTGGAGGACTACAGCGAAGTGACAGCCCCAGTCTAACGCGGAAGGGTCTATTCTAGCCGTGGTTTCACGTCAGACTTTGGCAGATAGCTTAATCCTGCTCCCATGAAAACCAAGTTACTCATGAGCTTCAGTGGGAAGAAGATGGGCCCTTTCCAATCACCTGCTGATTGTAGGTGCGGGCGATATGTACAGCTGACAGGGCCGGCTCCTGTTCTGGTGAGATGCTGCACCTTCTTAGCTCCTGCTGGGCTCAGTGAGTCAAGGGCACGCAGTACCTCCCAGGGACAGGCCCTTACTAGTGCTTCTAGCTCTCCCATGATCAAAATCAGATTAGTTCACTCTTCTAATGATTGTGGACACTTGCCATGTTCTCAGATGCTGAGGATGAACTGGTTAAACCAGAGTTACTACAGAGGGGGGCCTCCTCCAGGGCTGGGGAAAGCGATTGGCACTTGACTGGCTGCACATCCCCCCCACCTTCCTGGATGGAGTCCGAATCTCCGCTCTCCACTGAATCCAGACTTTCCCCGTGCCTGTGGAAGCCATTGGTGAGCCCACGGATGCAAACGGCCTCTGTTTCGTTAGTCTTTCTGTCGGTACCTAACAGCTCGTCCTGGGGCCGAACCTCAGAATCGCCCGTGCGGTCCACCAACCCTTGGGTAGCATCCCGCTGGGTGCTGGGAGAGTTGGGAAGAGCCAGCTCTCCAGAGGGGAGCTCTTCAGGCTCCTGGTCCTCAGTTTCCGTCTCTTCACCCTCCAGAGTGTGCAGCTGGGAGTCGTAGTCTCTGTCAGAGGCTGAAAAATCAGAATGGACGATGACCTCTGCTTCCACTTGGTGGAGGTTGGCTGGCGGATGGCTTTTCTTTGCTTCATTCTGTTAACAAACAGGTGGGAAAAAATAAAATAAAAACAATGAAAAGAAAAAAAAAGTTAAAGTAAACGAAATTCAGATAATTGATGCTGTGACCCAACCAAGCACTGAAATGTATTCCTTTTAAATCCCACGGAGTGCAATGGGATGTACACGTGCCTCTATTAAGCATTATCTTGATATGTTTCTCAGTCTTAAGAAGCATCTCAAATCTCCTCAGGATCATTATTCCTATATTACATTTGGGAAAGCAAGATCCCAAGGGAGTGAAGTGATTTGCCCGCGGTTTCTTGGCAGGCTGGAGCAAGCATTCCCCCAAGCCTCTGCCAAAGACCACAACTTTCAACACCCACCAGTCTGTTTCCATATTAAGGGCTGGATTTCTAGAGGGCGAGTGGGCAGCGCTCTAAAAAACCGGCTTCTGAGACAGCTCATGATACAGATCCACAACAGAAACCAGGAAAGCAAAGGGAGCCCTGGTGTAATTTTGGCTACTTATCACAAAACTTTTGTTTTGAGTCCTGGTCACAGCTTGCAAAAGTTGGTGTCAATTCAAGCACTTTAATTCAGAAAGAAACCGGTTGGCTCTCCTCCGCAGTGCTCAAGTGGAGTTTAGGATACAGGTGTCCACAAATCCGCATAACAAGCAGGTCACTCTGCTTGATTATCATTCAATAAATTAACAGGCAAATTATTCTGGAAGCTCACATAGAGCTCTCTAGGCAACCAGTGCTCAGATTCTGGGCTGAGTGTGGTTTTGTAGCAAGAAGCCAATTCAAAGTATGGAAGTGAGATATCCCACGTGCAATTTGCGCTTCCTGTTGAAGCCAACTTTGTGCATCATTTACATATTTTAACACTTTTCTCCTTTTGTTGACAAACTCTGATGGGTAAAGCTGTGCTGTAAACGGTGCCCTGTAATTGGGTTGTAAAACATTGTCTTAACTCCATCCACAATGTTAATTACATCCTGTGTATAATTGATTTTCACACTACTATCTGGGAAGGAAACATAGGTAGGTTACATAGAAGTATTTGCTGAGGGGGAAAGTGGGGGATGAACTTTTTTAAACAATAATACCAAAGAAATCTTCTGGTACAGAGTCAATCTGAGCAGATGTCAGCTCGCTTTGCTGGGACTGTGGCACAGACATGATCCTTGTACAAGCTCTCCCAACCACGGGAGTGCATGTTTATTGCAAAGAAGCAGTAACAGAAACAGGATTTCCTCCCAATCCACGCACACCCATAAAGACAAGTGCAGTGGAAATTGCTCTACCCTATCGGGAGAAGGAGTTTAAATCAACCCTTGATCTTTGACTCCTTTTACAGGCAAAAATGCAATACCTCCTCCAGGCGAGCACGCTGGAGATCTTAATGACTGTGCTGAGCCTTGCAGCTCCTCACTCATTCGCAGGCTGCCACAGCAAAGACCCAAAGCATATTCCTGGTGCCCGGCTCTGGCTCCTCAGGGACCGGGACTGTCACAATCCTACTGACAACTGAGCTGTCAGAGCCCACTTGACCATCACCAAAAGAACAAGCCCCCAGCACAGGCCCTCAGGGGCTGGCTGGAGTCAAGACAGACCATCAGGGGAGAACCAAGGCTTTGAGCAACGCTTGGAAAAACCAAACAGCTTTTACTCAAATCCCATCAGTCTCGCTGGCATACACTGCTATATCCAGGGAAAAAAAAAATAAAGCCCGTGATCAGCCAACTAAAGCTAGCTCGGAAAAGAAAATATTTTCTCCTGTGCTGGAAAAAGGAGAAAGGGAGATGGGGAGCATAAATGGAAAAAAACACATCAGAATACACAAGTCAACACATCAGAAGACACCCACCATCACGGCATCGTAAACCAGAGCCTGTAACAAAAGCTTCTGTCCTGCGCTGGAAGGGAGCTTCAGTGATCCGTTCACAGCAGAGAGAGGCTCCTTTGTGATCGTGTCCCCATATCTGGCAATGCTGTTTGTCCAGGGCTGGTTAGCTGATTTATTCCATGAAGACTGCAGGAGAAAATTAGGAGGAGAAAAGATCCAATTATCACAGATAAGAGATTCTTAACCTCATAAACCTGAAACAAGAAGCAGCTTGAAAAAAAAGACAATTTCGAGTTGGGGAAAATACTATGGTGTTAGAAGACGTAAGTTAAATGCAGAGATCACTTCTGATGGCATCGAAATAAAGATGCTGCCACGGACTGGCACCGTCACCCCATTACAACAGGCTTCACTGCTCTGTGACATGGCCTGGTGCAGAGCAAGCGGATAAAAGCTGCCAGATGGTTCGCACCCAAAGTGGCCTTTCCACTGATTCTCCAAGTCTTAGGCCAACAGGTACATCACGGCACAAGCCATCGCTTACAGGTCCACTGAAAACAACTCCCCGCAAAGCTACAAACAACCCAGAGCAGCACGAGCCTACCGAAAAACAATGCAAAGCTGGAAAGCAACTGGGACAGTGGAAAGCTGGAGCAGAACGATTAGAGTATTTGCTTTGGCACAAGCAATGCTCTGCAGCACGGAGGAGGACCCTCACCTGCCTGCGCTGGCATGAGCGCTCAGGTAAGAGTTGAAGACAACGCTAAACTGCTTGCTCTGCAGCGCAGACACATTTCCTGCTCTAAGCCAGGGCTTGGGTAAACACTCTGCCATTCCCCACCAACACAGAGGCACAAAACGGGGGGCCTTCGGTTTTTTAAATTTTTTTTTTTGCAACAGACCACCAAGCAATTCTTAGCTCAGCTTTAAATCCCCTGGGCAACCAGTGTTACCTTGTTTGTAGATCTAATTAAATTATATGGGCTGAACGCAATTTGTTCTGGGTTCTCTCAGCTTCCCCTTGCAATAAACTGTTGAATGCACACCTCTGTGTATGGGAAATGCGTGCCTTTAAGAGCTGAAGTTATTTAACAGCTCAGACTATTAGTTCACAGGCAGAAAAGTATTTTCTTTCCAGGTTTTGATTTTATTGGGCTGTCCTGTGTATACCTGAGCTCAGCCTCGCTGCTGACTCAAATATATAGACATATATGCACACAGGCACACGCTCAGATTTAAGGCACACATGAGCCAGTTATCTCTGGGCTCATTCCACGGATGTTACACGTTGCCTGGATAGAAGAGAGAGGACGACGCAAGGCTGAAGGGAAGGAGAAAACCCTAACCTGACACAACTGCGAGTGTGCACACAGAATACTGGCGGTGTGAGCAGGACGGTTGTGTAGGGTGAAGATATAACAGCGCATCGATTCAAACCCACTAACCACCTATTGCTCGCTGTCAGGCAGGAGAAACCCAGGTTTCTGCGCTGCGTATGTGGACGTTACTTACACAGGCCAGACCTATTCCAACAACAGCCAACGTAGCACGAGTCCAGCCGAGATGGCAAGGAGATTTCTGACATCAGCCTGACCTTGCGTGAGTCATTTGACCTCCTTGTGCCTCGGTCCATCTGGCTGGAAATTAGGTAGAAATACACGACCAGATGTTGTATGTGAGCCAGGCATTCCTAAGTCAGCAATTTAGCAAGAAGCAAATGCTACCTCGTGCTGTCGGTGCTGGCAGAAGGCACATTAAAAGCGCTCATGTATGCGCCGAAGAGCTGCCGGAGCCTTTCCCGAGCACTCTCTGTCCACCCCAACTTCAGTGCCCAAGGGGCTCAACACCTCGTGGGAGGCAGAGCAGCGTTACATCCCAGCTCTAACACCAAGCCATAGGAGCTTTGCTGCTGCCTCAGGATCAAACCTTAAGAAAACAAGTAGAAAAGGCCTCATTTACAGGACAGGACCCTGCAGAACAGTGATGTCTGAACCCAGCACTCTGGGTATCAAGCATTTGCTAATTTAGAAGTGGATGCTGGAGGCAGCGTCTTTACCATTCCTCTCTCTGAAATCCTCAACAATATATTCTGAGCCAAGAGCATTCCCTAATTGCTCCCTTTCTAAGTGGACAATCATTAAATTACCGTTTAATAGCAAGAAACCAACCAAGCGATCATACAGAGCTCACAACAAGGAATATCACTACACGCGAGCACTCGAGGAACATGTTCAATTCGCTTCTGTTGCCATCTGAAAGGCTTTCCGCAGCTACGTCGCTGACTGATGGCTTCTGCGCCTTTTCCAAGGAACATACGTTACTGAGCAAATACTGCCTGGAAATTTCAGCTTTGAACCTACACAAATATGCGCACACGCACACAAATGTGTGTCCTATTATAGATGCTCACATGCGTATTTGCCATCAGAAAGATCTGAGCATCGTATGCGTACACACACACACACAGAGCAAACTTGAAAACCTTCTTGCAGGCATCTTGTGAATACCAAAAAACGTGGAAAGAAACAGGCAGCTCTCCTGCAATCCCCAAAGGACCATCTGTTAGCGGAAACGTCAATCTGCCATGTTTACATAGGTTTTGATGACTCTGGGAACAGCCTGTTCGGCTCTGGCTGAAATTGGCTGCAACGAAGAACAAACTTGTTTTGTACCAGTTTGCAACTTTCAACAAACAGAAAAAACCATCAGCCACACAACATGGCCTATATCCCACATGTTGTTCAAGCACATTATGTCTGAGAGGAAAAAAAAATAAATCCCTCCTGGGGCTTAGTGTCTAAGGTTGGGCTCTGGCAATTAACTCGAGGTCTGTTTTCATCACAGACACGAAGAAGGTCTTGTGTGCCTGAAAGCTTCTCTGCTTTTTTAAGCTGTACCTTTTGCTGTAATAAATGATACTTTTTCTTTCTACTCGATGGGGACTAGTGAATGGCTGAAGGAAGACAAGGAAATGTCCTTTTGGTTTTTACAACAGAGTAATGAGGGCAAGGAGTGTCAATCTAATACTAATTTAGAGAGGGAAAGATCCCTTTGTCAGTTCACTGCAAACACAAGAATGAAAACTAATAAAAACATCTTCCAGTAAAAGGTGTTTCCATTACAGCTAAATCCTTATCAAAGCAAACAAGCCTTTTCATTTTAGCCTTTTTATAGAAACTCCAACTGGTAAAAATGTGCCTAGATCACGTTACCTTCTCAGTGACAAGTAATGATTTCATGCGAATATATGAGCTGAGAATGAACGTGTAGGAAACGTTGATCTCGAAACCTTCCCTGTTTTATGAGGACGGTTCTTTAAACTAGCCTGAAATCCTTTGGAGAACAAGGCTGGGGACACTTCGGATGTGTCCAGCTTTTAAGGGTGTCGCATCGGAGAAAAAGGGTTCGTTGCTGGGAGTGGGAAAGCTCCATGCCACGCAAACACACAGCATCCCTGCCCGTAGCGGGGCTTCTAAACAAGACACAACATAACACAGACCTCTCCCCCCGCCAGATAAAGGAGAATCTCCGCCAGCTGTCAACGGCAGCACAGCCCTCATCTAAAACTTTTCAGAAAACATTAGGACTTTTTTTTTTTTTTTTTCCACACAGAAAAATTTCAACACGAAAATGACAAACAACCCGGGTAGATCCAAGTTCCCTGATGCGTTACAGCTTTTGCTCTCAAAGTCATTGGGATGCTTCATGGGAAATGCAGTCCTCGTGGGGAGGAGGCCCACAGGGAAGGAGCACGGGCAGCAAGCAAGGAAGGATCCAGCTTGCAAGAAGCATAACCGCAAACATTTCCAAGCCAAAACGCTTGGGTTTGGCTTCATTCAATGAAAAGCTGAAGTCTTCCATGGAAAGCAGATGCTTTTTAACATTCTCCCCCACCCCCTAAATTGCTTGGCCCAAAAGCAGCAGTGACAGAGATGTCTGGAGCAGAGCCATTTTATCATCCTCAGTCCATCTGTCAGGGGAAGCAGAGCTGCACCACCACAGCCCGTGCGTTACAGTGTCATTTATAGCACGGGCTACTGAGGGCATCGGTCTGGGGGTCACCTGAAAGGGGAAGAGAGTAAGAGAGGAGAATCACTTGTCAGTGTGTTTACAAAACCTCACGTGTGACCGCTGGGGAACCCCAGAAAGGAAGGAAAAGGGCCCACTAAATGGCCGAGCACACTCCTGCCCCATGGAGCTGTCAGCTGGCCAGAGGGGACCCGTGCCAACAGCTCGGCCACAGCAGCATCTTGCTGTCCCACAAGCAGGAGCAGAGCGGCCAGAGGGCTCCCATGGGCTCTCCAGTGGCACAAAGAATGTCCCACCTTCCACTTGCACCATCCAGCACCCCCAGCATTGCTTGTAACAGCTCGAGAGGAATCACAGCCCTACATTTGAAGGAACTGGTGATCTTGACTTGAAAACACATAAGGGGACTTCTCAAAACCCTTCCCTGCAATTCTTTGCAGGAGTCAGTTCGAGTCTCAGCATTGTCAAAGACTTCTTGCCCTCAGTCTCACTGTTCTCCAGTCCCCACACCTAAAAAATGACAGTCACTCATGGGGACAGTCCCTTCTTTGTGCTTGTACGTCTCCTAACAACACGGAGCCTCCAATCTCCACTGGAGCCTCTGGCTGCTGTTAAGAATAAAACCAATAAAGAATAATCCATGAAATGCTAAGGAACGAGCCAGCACGTGAAAAGCCTGCAAGCATGGGAGCAGCTCTCATTGCCACCGCTAACGGCAAGTGCTACCAGCCAACACAAAACAAGTTTCAGGAGCGTAACTTGAGGACAGAGGGCCCAGCAGGCAACTGGAGAAGGTCACATAGGCCTGGAGCTGCTAGTTCCTTGGCATCACAGCTACACAAACCTGCCCAACAGCAGCGGCAGCATTCTGAGTAAGAGTCTGTCCCAGCCAACATCTGAGCTCTGTGGTGACATGATATGCTGTTAAATAAAAAGGATCTTCGAGGCATTTCTCACTCCCTTTCTTCACTGACTTGGACTGCAACTGATAGTTCGCGACCTAGAGCACCCTGGGGAGCTTCCCCTTGCCAGGCTGGACCAGAAGTTTCCTCCCACAAGGATTTTCTCTTTCCTGTGGCTCCATCACATTCCTTGCTGTGGGTTTTCACAACCCTAACCACAAACAGCACGAGAAAAGAAAAGAGAAGGCAACAAAGGAGGCTGGTCATTGTGGGGTACAAAGCTCCCAGCAGCACGCAGTTCCAGGCAGGGTCCCTGAGGGCTTTTGGCAGCCCAGCTGAAACGGCCACTGGAAGACACTATTTGCAGCTCATAAGACAACCCAAGGAACCCACAACCCACTCTTGGGCCTTGGCTAGTAGCATTTTGTCTACAAGCCGGGAGATACACACCCCCCCAGCTTCACCTCACTCTGATTTACCTCTGTTGTGGGGACCTGGTGTGTGCGCGCTGGTCTGGCCGTGCTTGTGAGACCTGCCCAACTCCCTGCCCACCCAGCCAGGTAAAATCCCGTCGCCATCCAGACGTGTGGCCTCTTGGCAACTGCAGCATAAAAATGTTTGTGGCCTGAGTCTTTCCACCCTTGATTATACATGTCAGAGTACAGGGAGGATGCAGCGGTGCTCAGGGCTGGCTCAGGTGGCACTTCCAGCAGGAACTGGGCAGTGGAGGGAGCAGGGTCTCCTGCGTGGGAGTACATCTCCCTCCAGTGCCCACTCCCAGCAACGACAGCCTGTTGCTCCCGGTCACCACTCGAGCTCTACTTCACCTGCCAGGTCACACGGGTGACAATGCTGCTCTCCGGGTGGCTGCGTGCGACTGCTCCTCAGCGACCCGTGCTTCCCTACCCACATCCATCAAAAAAACAAGCTCTTTATTCTGCTGGCAAAAATCCTCAGTGAATTTAACTCTCGGTGGCCTTTCCCCATGCAATTAGGGAGGCAGAGACACTAAAGCCAGAATTGCCCTTCTCCCCGAAGCTCTGATATCTGAGCATAACTCTGCTGCCTGGCACTGCCAGCCTCTGCCACAGACGCTGGGGGCCCCACGCTCCCAGGCTAAGCCCCGAGCAGCCAGGCCTTGGCACTGCCCTCTCCAGCCCGTGGAGAAATCTGCACCCGTGAAAATCTTCATGTAAACCTTTGCAGAGAGGATCACTGCTTTGGAAGAGATCTGGATATGCTGCCCCCAGAAAGGTCTCCCAAGGGAGGGAACTTTCCCCCGCCCCGACCTGTTCTCAGGGTAAGTCACCATCACTGAAAACATTTGTTCCTTATTTAACAGAAAGAGCTGTAGGAAATTCCTCACACTCTTCGGCTTGGGTCCAGACAGGCAGCAACATTCCACCGAAACCCGTAGATGCGGCTTGGCTGCAAACCACCTCCCTCTCCTTCAGCTGAGCGCTCATCTGCCACGGCACGTGGGGACGGCCAAGAGCACGGCTTCAGCTCACAAGACTATTAAAGCCAGCAGAAGACGTTGGGTTTCCAGAAGACCATACCCAACAACACCACCACCACCAGCAGCAAGGACTTGTCTCGTGGTGAGCCAGGTATCCTGAACTCACCTTCCCTCCGGTGACACGCGCGCACATCGTTGATGCAAACATGAAATCCCATGCGCTCACAATGCATTTGTTTTACTGAACCTCCTAATTACTTTACATGCTCTCCCTGGGCTACAAAGAGAGACATAAACTGATTAACTAAATTAGGCCAATTAAAGGTTCCCTAATGGAATGAAATGTTTCAGGCGAGCTTGAGAGAGGAAATGGGCAGAGAGGAGTGAAAGACAATGCAATGTCAGGCAAACCAAGGAGGGCAGGAAAAGACTGCTTCAAAAAATAAGGTTCACAAATAAACCACAATTTCATCTTTTGTGTATCTTCAAGAGTGCTTCAGCAAACCCAGCATTTATGGACAAAGCTCCTTTTACTCTAAGCAAAAGAGTATCCTGGGAGGCAGAGGATCTACTCTGGACATCACACTTTCTTACACCGTTTCTATGCCACAGCAAAGAGCAGCTTTCTGCAGCCCAAAGTCTGGTAACTGCTTCTCCAGGGACGAAGGGTCACTGTCCCAGGAGGTGAAAAGGGGTGGTAGATGGCACTGGGATCCCAAACTTAGATCTGACAGCCAAGACGGAGCCAGTAGGTTTTACAGAGAGGGAAAAGCATGGCTGCCCAGCATCAGCCTGTGGCCTGGACTAACAGCACCTTGCAGAGCCAGGACAAGATCAGATCCTGACTTTCCATCAACCACAGACCAAGCAAAGGCTCTTGCCTAGGGTGGGAGCCCAGCCACCATGCACGGGTCCTTACCTTCCTCTTCCCATGGAGGACGTCCTCAGGGAGGCTTGTGTGGATGAGGCTGTGCACTTCTGTCAGTTCTGTGATGTCCCCCAGGGGCACAGGTGCATCCTCTGGGAGCGGTGACATGAGGGACTCCAGCTCATGCGAATCTGAGGTGGCACTGGGAGCTGCCACCCCTTGCCTGCTCCGGTGGTAGTAAGTGTGGTTGCCGGCTGCCTGGGAATCCAGGCCTGGTAGAGCCTCCCTGAGGGAAAACAAGCAAGAGGTGACATCTCTCGTGAGCCTCACTTTCCTCTGTCCCCAACAGCCACGGACCGTGATCCCCTCCAAGTCACTTAGCTTGTCCTTGTGGAAGTGACCAGGCCCAAGCCACTGCTGAGGAAGGAGATACTCCATCCACATCCTACAGTTACAGCTTTTGCTGCAGTAACCTCTCCTCAGAGGCATCTCTTCACCACCTTCACTAACCCTAGAGCTCACACAAAGCACGGTGCTGGATGCCACCGCTCCCCTTACCAGCAGACAACACAAGTCCCAGCACCAGAGCAAGCGCTCTCTAACCCCCGCCCCTGGGGACATGTGTCAGTCCTGTCATCTCTGCTTCACAGGTAAGAGACGCAACAGGACGGAAAGGTTTGGTGGCCACGTTAGGATGAGACTTCAGAAGTTTCTTGTTACTAGTCCTGAGATCTGCTGCCAGCTCAAAGCTCTTCTCAACAACTAATAAGCTGTTTTCCAATCACGGTCTGTCCAAATGCTTGTGGCTGGATTGAGACCCCTGGGACAGCCGGGGGCCTTGGACCCAGTCCAACCCACCTTAAACCAGTCTGTCAGTCACTGGGAATTCTTTCATCATTTTCCCAACTGGAAGTTAACAAACCTTTTCCAAACATCCTTACAGCTGTCTGACCTCAGAAGCGTAATACTGTCCACACTAACACATGCAGGTAACAATCTGGCAAATAGTGGTTTTCTCCCTTTTCTTGGTATTTTTTTTCTTCTGTAAAAAAACCTCTTAGTCTAACAAAGCAAATCAGAGAGAAATTACTGAGAAAATACATCAGCGAAAAGATCACACTAAATATGCTCCTGAGCTAGCTAGCACTCCTAAGACTCTATCTTTGTATTAACTGATGTCACATACCACGTCCCAAACAGCCCAGCTGAATACAGGGAAGATGCTCACAGTGGTTTTTTTTCTCCTTCCCCATCGGCCTCCTTCACCTCCCGCGAAGGCGAGGTGACACCTACCTCTGCTTGCTGTTGCGGAAGCTGGCACACATGCAGAAGAGTATGCAGAGCAGCCCCAGGCAGACTCCCACGATGATTCCCGTCACAGAGTGGATGTCCAGAACATCTAGAAGGGGAAGGACAGATATTTCAGCTGCAAGCAGGAAGAAGGTACAAAGTATCTTACGTCCAGAGAAGCACCATTTCACTAAAACCAATAAGTGATGCCTCTATACGCATAAAGGAAGAAGATTAGTTGGCAGTGATCATTTAGAGAAGCTTAAAGCAAAGTGACATTTATGCACATTCATTAATTTCACGCTACGCAGGTCTAGCAGAAAGGCAGCAAGATGCAGGTTGCACGTGCCCTTCCACAGGAGCTGGGATGGGGAAGAGAGACGAAGTTCTGGGGGATGGGTTCTGGAGCTGCCTGTGGAGCCGCACGTCTGAGGACCTTGCCGTGACCCTCTGCACTGGCCCACACACAGTCACATCTCTCAGCCTGAGCGGTGACATCGGGCCATTGCTCGGCAAACAGAAATGCCGCTGCTGACAAATCACGGTCTTCAGCTAAGCGACTCGCTTCCTGCACCAGGACAAGGGGGAAATTCCTACCAGACAACTTCTCCCGGAGGGTGTGCACGTCCTTCACGTTTGAATAGGGACCAGAGCCCACAACCGTCTTTGCTCCCATCTTGAAAAAGTATCTGGTATCACTTTCCAGGCCATGCACTTCAGTGCTGAAGATATTTCCTAATAAAAAGGCAAGTCAAAAGAGGTTTAAAATATGCAGTGTCAAGAGTATTCACAGGCTGCGGCAAAGCCACAGTGGAATTCTGTTAGACCCTCAGAAATGAGGGATTTTGTGTCATGAGCTCTAAGAGGTTATTCATACACCTCTTTGGTATTAACAAACTTGCTGCTTAAAGAGCTGACGCTACAGAGTGTACGTGGTGTTGCTGGCATACATTCTCCTGGGAATTACTGTATCTGCAGGATATTTACTGGATGGTAATGGCTATTTCAGCCCTAGACTTGCATGATTTCTCAGTAATCCTGTCCCTGGACTCTCCTAGATGACCAGGAGCAAGGCCTAGCACATGCTCCAAGAAAGCTGGCAGCATGAGCTCTTGAATGTTTATGTGCTCAAAGTGAGTCAAAAATCAGGGCAGCCAGATGGAATAACCATGGCCCTGAAGGCAAGGAAGGTGGCAGGAGGAGGAGGACCTGGTGGGGTATTATGGTACCTCGAGGAGGCTCACCTTCTCGCGTCAGCAAGGTCCACATGTCGTCAGGCTGCGTGTTGTTGGCGTTGTACAGGATGAGGTACTCCACGATGATGCCATTGGGCTCAGCAGGGGGGCACCAGTGCACCTGGACAGCGTAGGGGTTGAGCGGGTGCAGCCGCAGGTCAGATGGAGGGGTTGAGGGACCTGAGAGAAAAGTAAAGACCCGGCATGAACAGCAGAAATGAGAAGAGCAGCATTGCACCTGAAGGGCATGATGACTGCTCTGTGTCTTCTGTGAACCCTTCTCAGCGGTGCCACGGTCCTGTTTTCAAGCATAAAATCCCCAGTGACCTGGGTGGCCATACATCTCCTCCAAACAAGCTGTGGAGAGCGCAGCGGGGAGGCTACTGAGCCCAATACAGGGCGTTGTGGCCAACCAGCCAAGGGAAACATGACAGCACTGATGAAGCCACACAGCTTTGACACCGCAATGTTGGTCATATTTGAAAGAATGTCCCTAGTGCACCCCTGCTCCTCATTGCTTTCTTCTTGGTGCAGACGACACCAAGCTGGGTGGCAGTGTTGATCTGCTGGAGGGTAGAGAGGCTTTGCAGAGGGATCTAGACAGGCTGGATCGATGGGCTGAGACCAACGGGATGAGGTTCAATAAGGCCAAGTGCCGGGTCCTGCACTTGGGTCACAGCAACCCCAGGCAGCGCTACAGGCTTGGGGAAGAATGGCTGGAGAGCTGCCTGGCAGAAAAGGACCTGGGGGTGTTGGTCGACAGCAGGCTGAACATGAGCCAGCAGTGTGCCCAGGTGGCCAAAAAGGCCAACAGCATCCTGGCCTGTATCAAGAACAGTGTAGTGAGTAGGACCCGAGAGGTGATCGTCCCCCTGTACTCGGCACTGGTGAGACCCCACCTCGAGTACTGCGTCCAGCTTTGGGCCCCCTACCACAGGAAAGACATTGAGGTGCTGGAGCAGGTCCAGAGAAGGGCAACGAAGCTGGTGAGGGGTCTGGAGCACAAGTCTTACGAGGAGAGGCTGAGGGAGCTGGGGTTGTTCAGTCTGGGGAAGAGGAGACTGAGGGGAGACCTTATTGCTCTCTACAAGTACCTGAAAGGAGGCTGTAGAGAGGCGGGGGTCGGTCTCTTCTCCCAAGTTACAGATGATAGGACAAGAGGCAATGGCCTCAAGTTGCGCCAGGGGAAGTTCAGGTTAGATATTAGGAAATATTTCTTTACTGAAAGGGTTGTCAGGCATTGGAATGGGCTGCCCAGGGAGGTGGTTGAGGCACCATCCCTGGAGGTATTCAAGAGAGGAGTTGACATAGTGCTTGGGAATATGGATTAGTGTTGGGTGGTGTGGTGGTGTGTGTGTGGGTTGCGTGTGTGGTGGTTTTTGTTTTTGTTTTTTTGTGTTGTGTTTGTTTGTTTGTTTGTTTGTTTGTTTGTTTTTTTTTCATTGGTTGGACTAGATGATCTTAAAAGGTCCCTTCCAACCTCTGTGATTCTGTGATTCTGTGATTCTGTGATTCTCCATCCTAGTCCCAGCTAGGAGCAGGACACACCACACCTCCAAAGCCCATCACTGCTGTTCTGTGAAGCTGAATGCCAGAGCTCTTCTTGATGAGTGGGATTTCTCTGAACCCAGAATTAATCCCACAGTAACATGCTGTTACATGCCTACAGGAGAGCCGGAGAGGGACTCTTTGTCAGGAAATGTAGTGACAGGACGAGGGGTAATGGTTTTAAATTGGAAGAGGGGAGATTTAGATTAGATATTAGGAGGAAATCCTTTACTGTGAGGGTGGTGAGGCACTGGAACAGGTTGCCCAGGGAAGTTGTGGATGCCCCATCCCTGGAAGTGTTTAAGGCCAGGCTGGATGGGGCTTTGAGCAACCTGCTCTAGTGGAGGTGTCCCTGCCCATGGCAGGCGGGTTGGAACTCGATGATCTTTAAGGTCCCTTCCAACTCTAACCATTCTATGATTCTGTGCTCATCTCTGTTTATGGAGGACCACTCCTTCAATGGGCTTGAGAAAGCCACGGGGATGCTTGGCGCCTCTCGGCCTTTTAAGTACTCAGGGGCACCAGAGCTTGGAGGTGATCTGAGATCATCACATCTCTCAGGGACACATCAGGAGGGATTTGACAGAGATTCAAGAAAAGCCAGGAGAAATCAGGATTCAATTCCCATAAATACTCACGGTCAGGAAGGGTGAACCGCTCCACCACACTGCCGAAGGGCCCATCGATGCCAACACCATTGGACTGCACGGCAAACTCATACCTGGTGTAGGGCTTCAACCCACTAATGAGAATGTCTTCATCCGAGCTGCCGAAAAAGGACATATTCACAAGGCCATGAACACTGGATGGTTCTCCCACCAACTGCCACCTTGGTAGCTTACCAGAAGCACTGTAAGAGATTATCCTAAATCCTACAGTATTTGATTTTTCATCTAACGCTTCATCTCCTGCAGTCACGTGAATGCAAGAGCACTCAGGTCCCAGCTACAGAGCAAAGTAGGTTCCCAGCCTCCAGGACCATTTTTGATGAACTTGCAGAGAAAAGCTTGAACACACAGCCTGGTTATAGGCTGAAAACCCGTTCAGGAATCCGGATTTAAAATACATCCCCAAATCATTATAACTGCTTAAACTCTAGCAATTTTTAAACCAAACTTGTGAGGACCATCTCACAAATCACGAATGCTTTGAAAATGGCCGTAATTTCACTTGGCTTTGTTATTAACAGGGAAACGAGGATGTAAGGTCCGATCAGAGCAGAGAAGATGCAAAGACCAGTCTGTAAAGGATCCCCTGCTATTTAAGTCATGAAAAAGTCTCAGTGCCACATTTCACCAGCTCTGAATGTACCTGTGACCAAGGCAGACCTTTCCAGCATGTGAAACACCCAGAATTTTGCTCAGCACCGGAACTTCCATAAAGGTTCCCCCTGCCGTGTGTTTATTACTGTCATGAGTGATACCTGGCAGATGAACCCACTTTACCTTGTGTAGTACGTAACGAGAGAGGCATTTTTCAGGCCCCAAGGGCTGAAGCGCACAGTGTAGTTGACAATCTTGACTGTGGTGAAATCAGGTTTCTTCCACCTGAGCCATATGGAAGTTGAGCTGTTGGACTCTGCATAGACTTGGACTGGAGGCAGCGGAGGACCCTTCTGCAAAGGGGGATCTACGGTGCAAGACAAAAAGGAAAGAGACGTGGAGACGTATGTGACACTAAGGCAAGGGACAGTCACCATGGACACAGAAAACAAGGAATAAAATAGGTCTAGGTTGTAAAGTCTGTACTGATAATGGTGGCCTCCAGCGTAAGCCTAGATGCCCAGCTTAGTCCTTCTGTGCATGCAGCGGTTCATGCTTTTCCTCACGTGTGGGAAAGATCACAATGAGGATCCACACACCAAGGTGGTGGCGTGCTACTGTGGAGCACAGGAGGCCAGCTGCAAAGCCACCCACCCAACAGGCCCACACCCAGACTGTTCACCATCCCATAACCAACTGGCAGAGCTGAGAAAGGGGCCTAGGTCTTCAGAGCTTTTACTTTCTTTCTAACACTGCACAAAGCCTGGCATGCTGCTAATTCATGTTCTCAATTCTTTGTAACGTAAGAGATGAAACCCAGGTGATTTGGCATTTCCAAGACCACCCCTGAGCCACCATCGGGGACAGAGGGAACACAGTGAAGGTCATCCACACCCAGTACAAGAACCACCCTAATGAGAAAGGGGATATTCTGCTCCTTTCTCTCCTTCCTGAGATAATTCCTCCAATGCTATTTGCAATGACTGTCAAAGGGCGTTTCCTTATACTGGGGTCTTCTCCATTTTCGTATTGTTCATCTTCTGTAACTTTACCTCTACCCTTCCTTTGAAGCCACATGCCAAGCAGAAGAGACAGACAACAAACGAAGGGCATTCCTCACCTACTGCTGTCGCAGGTGCCTTTTCTGTTTTGCCCTTCCAAACTGCTGCATAACCATCTTCGTGCTTATTGAATGCCACCAGCTTCACCTCATAGAGTTTCCCAGGAGCTGGAAAAATCAATCAGGGTTTGTCCGGGGTTATTTTTGTCACCACCCTTCCCCAGTTAGACATGTTTTCTTTGATCTGACCAGCTTTTCTCACCATCCATGGAAGTAGCTTAAACAGAGTTGTAGTTGCTAAAATACATCAGCGAGCCCCCCCCACCTTCCTCTTACAGGCTTCACATTCAAATGCCATCTCACAACTGGTGCACGTATCGTCATGGCTGCTCTCTAATTCTCCCCTCACTTTTTACAGAAATTATCAGCAGCAAATGGACTTACCCCAACCACCAAGGGTTAACCAGTGTCATGGCCTGTAGCACATCATCTCGGGATCTCCTGATTTTTCTCCCTTGCAAACTATTAAAGAAACCTACACACGATGACTCCTCTCTCTCCCTCAATGCATTGCTTATTCCTGAGGAGCGCGGACACCCTCTCCTCTCCGAAATGCACCTCCCATTTCTAAAGTCCTTTCTGATTTATCCCCTGCCGTGAGGATCTTCCTTCCAGCAAGTCCTCACATGCCCCGTTAAGTCACTGTCAGCTTTTGTTGCACAGTGACTATTTTTCCTCCACAGCAGAGTTTCTTGATTTGCAATTAGAAAAGCAACAGCGCACACAAGACCCACACCAGAAACCTGTGGGTCCATCAGACAGCCATGGGGAACATCACACTTTGACCCCAACTGAGCTGCAGGAGAGGGTGCGCTGTCTCTTAAGCACTGCTGCCCTGGTCCAAAATTCACTTCCCTCTTTCCTCCAGCCTTTCCTCAGCTGAAACACTCCTCTGCTGTGTTAAGTAACATCTGAGGGTTTTTTTTTAATGGAGATGTTTAATCAAGGAAACAACTTGGGAGATGCAAAGTTCTCCAATAAGCTTCTCCCTTCAGCAGCCAGCCCATTCAGAAGCTCAGCGAGAGCAGTCCAGGCTGTCTTTGGTTGCCTTGGCTGCAGCGCATTGATGAAGTTTGTTAATTTGGGACGTGCCCGTTCACTCCCTGCCCTGACAGATCACTGCTCTCTTTGCCAGACAACGTAAGCAGAATAAAACCTTTCTTATTGATGCCAATTTTATTATTACTGCACTGATTACGCTCCCAGAGGCTAATGGTACCAATTACCAAAGGCTTTCTCTGCTCCACAACACATGTTCGCGCTCAGAATATAAAAACAGTTCAGCCACATTTTTCTCCCTGAAAGAATCCCAAAAGCAAACAGAGTTTTGTCTGCCTCCAAGGCAGCCTGATCTGCATCTCCACACTCTCCAGCCACAGGAAAACGCTTCAAATCCACACAAGGGGGAAAAGGCCAAAGGGTGCTCAACTTCCAAATGGCTGAGACCCCGGGCTTGGTGGAACAAAGAGCCCCAGAGCCCGTCTCTCGCCAGGACACACACTCCGCCTCCTGGCTGAGCGTTTGGCTGGGCTTCACTGGGACACGAGCTCACGGCAGATGACGCGATCCAAAACCATGGGGAAGAGCTCACAGATGTGACCCAGCTGTGGGCAGCTCCTGCTGGAGAATGAAGTGAAGGAAAGGACAAGTCCTCCATCTCCATCCCCGGGTAGGATCAATACAGCAGCCACTTCCACATGAAGCCAGAGGAGCTCTACTACAAGATCAAGCAATTCACATTCTGAAAAGAGGGTTATTTTGGATTTCCCGGTCAGAGGCTTGGCTTCAATTTTCATACACAGGCCCAGATGTTCAAGCTCTTAGAACATGCAGACATAAAGCTCTATCAAGCTGTCAAGAAGCTAGTAGGCAGCACGAAAACAGATGTATTTCACTGCATTCCATCATACATTAAATATAAGCAGAATAATCCAGTCCAGATCATTTCAAATCACTAATCTGGATGACTGTGTAATATATCCAATACGCTAAATATGTTGTTTCATTCAGTTTTTCAAGGTGTTCATGTTGGCCAGATGCCATATGCCATACTTTCCTGTAAGTGGGAAAATACCCTGATCTCCAGGGAGTCACTCCCAGAGGAATGCACTCCTCCTTCATGGGAATGTGGAAGACAGGATCGGATCAGGATCAGATCCTTACCGTTTATTTTTCATGGCAATTACGGCCCTGGTAGTTGCACACCATTGCAGAGACTAAACTGCTAGAATGTAGATGGAAATGAATGAGAATTTCTCAGGGAAAAGCCTTCCTGGTGATTCAGGATGGCTTCCTTTTGATTTTGTGGGCTTGTGAAATTGCTCTATTTCTTTTGTGCCTTTAAACAGCTGCCCACCTCTCTCACAGGATTTCAGAACATACCTCTCAGACAAGACACAAGGCATGTCATTAGCAATATCGCTCTAAGGAGACATGGTTTGCTCCAGAGGATAGCACTAGCATGGCAGAAAAGTCATCTTTTATTTCAGACAGCTCAAATGGAGATAGCTGGGACAAAGGCAAAATCAAGAAGGCAGATGTTGGGGGTAAGGCAAAGGATGAGGAAGCCTGAAAGACAGAGAAGAGGACAGAGAATCCACCTCTGTCTGAGGTGTGCCTCAAAAGGAGCTGTCTCCCCACACAGTGCTTCCTGTCTTGCCCTGCTGTGCTCCTGGGAAAAAGAAAAACCCAAAGAAAATAAGGAAATCAAAATCGAGCTCTGCAGGAACAACCAGTGGGACAGGAGTTTTGTCTCTCAGGCCACCCCAAACCAAGACAAGACAAGGGACAAGAGCCTTGGCTTCAGTGACACTGCAGAGACACGGAGCCAAGGGGCATTTAGTGACTGCGTTGAAGCAGTACATACCCTCCAACGGGGAAGCTGGACCTCGTCTGCACTGGTACGGTATGCAACCACGTCTGAGCTACAGCCTTGTATTCCCAGTGCCTTATCCTGGGATTTCCTGATACCATTTCAAACACTGGAACAAGCTCCCTGGAGCGGTGGTTGATGCCCCGTGCCTATCAGAGTTGGACTAGATGATCGTTGTAGGTCCCTTCCAACTGAAGTATTCTATTCTATTCTATTCTATTCTATTCTATTCTATTCTATTCTATTCTATTCTATTCTATTCTCTTTACCCAATTTGTAGTTTCAGCCATGACACCTCTTCAACAACCCACCTCCAGTGGGCCAGCCTGGGCAAATTTCCCTCTCCCACCCGAGCATGCCATTCACCAACATTCAGCCCCCTTTCCCTGACATCCAGAGATACTCCCAAGAGACAGCGTTGGGTATTTTTCACTTGTTTTTACAGAGGGATCTTAGGAGAGGTTTCCACTGCTGTGCTCCCCGGGCAGACATCCATGAGCTGGGAAATCCCTGTGGCTGATCCCAAATCAGCCAATGTGCAGAGGCATAGATCACGTTAGGGCTGCCAACCTTTCCCAAGGTGTTACCCACTCCGCCTACAAGCCCCCTAATGCAGATGTAAGTACCTGCACAGGGTAGTTCCCTGCCATAAACCTAAACCCTTCTAAATTCCAGTCACTCCTCCTCCTTGCTTTATGTCCAGACCCCCTGCCTTTATCTGCACAGCCAGATTCCTGACCTCTTCCTTTACCGTACGCGTGCAGGAGCATGTCATTCACCAGCATAAGGGGGAGAAAAGAGAACATCCACGGCTGGAAGAAACCCGAGACACTCTTCCTGACACGATGATAGCCGATACACAACCACCACATCATAAGGAAACCATTAGGGCTTGACGGATGCCCAAATTTAAGGAAGTAATTATAGAAGAACAAGCAGCCTTCTCAGCATCACCGTGCCAGAGCATTTGGAACCAATTCAGCCCAGTCCCGAGCCCCTCTGCTAACTGCCTTGCCAGTGGTTAGTGCAGCGCGTGATGATGTTCACATGTGGTTTCCACAGCGTAATAATTACAGACCTAAATTCTTCAGAGAAACTCATAACTGTTAACACCCTCGCAGTGGCAGGATGGCTGCAACATGGCTGGAAACCTCCTTAGCGATGACACAAACTGTCTTTCCAGGTGCTGCAGCCTGACCTTTACACCATACATAATATATATGCCAGACGTGTAAGATGAACCAGCACGAGAAACACTCGCCCCGCAGTCTCAGCTCACTGGGCAGTAACAGGGATGAAGCATGAAGTGGGGGGTGGAAGAACCCTAAGAAGCAGAATCCTGTTTCAAGGTTGCATCTGCCATGACTCTCTTCTCTCTCTCCATCCTGTATCAATGGGCAAATCAACTAATTAGTATGATCAGATGTTAGAAACGTAACTCCTTATGGGAAACACCAAGCGCAGGCAGATCTGATTGTGGGGCAGTCTTGCTCTCCAGCCACGGACACTCAGTCTTCTACCTCTTTTCCCTTAGGGGGAGATGGAGGAAAACACTGACCCAAAATTAGCACACTGTGAATTAACCCATCTCTGCACTTTATTAGAGAGAGATTTTAAACAGCATTCAATTATGGAGCTTCTTAGAAATACACAGGGAAAGAGAGATCATTGCCCTGACTAGAGATTTTAATCTAGGCACTCTTTATAGTGACACAATTAAAAAAACCACTAATTGCTCAGATCCACTTATTAGCGTATACTAAGTATATTAGTAGCCCTTCATTAAAAATGCAATCCCTGCTACACTGGCGTCAGAAATTTCTTTGTTTTAAACTCTGCATAGAACAAACTCCCCAGAGCCCCACTGCAGAAATGATCTTGGGTGCTCTTATATAAGACCAGGATCGTGTGAGATTTTTTTATCTGCCGTGAAGCAGATAACTGAGCCTCTTGGAAGCATCCCGGGACTGCTACAAAGCACAAGAGACAGACCCTGCGTTTCCACACCAAGTGCTAAGAAGATGTAAGCAGCTAACCTAGTCGGGTCAGCTCGTACTGCTTCACTTTCTTCTTTAGTTTTATGGGTCCTACGTCCCAGCTCTCATCTTCAGCACCATCCAAAGGGCTTTCATCGCTGGACTCCTCCGGGCCCACTTCGCGGTAGTAGAGTTTGTAGCCAGATATCTGGGCATGGTTGGCTGGGGGCTGCCACGTTATCAGGAGAGACTCCATCTTCGCTCGGACTTTTAATTCTGTTGGGGCAAATGGAACTAGAAGAAAAGACAAGAGAAAACCATTGAGCCACTTGTCTCCATTTCCTTACTCTACTGAATCCCTCCTGTCCTTGGCACTGAGGGAGGGGTGTGAGGAAAGGCTGTCCTGTGAGTGGGATGTCTCCGCAGTCTGACAGAGTGGTACAGTTACGCTCTACTGTTGACTTTACCCACCGGGTGATACAGGAAAAAACAACGTCACAAAGCCACTATGGGAATTTCTCAATGTATTCTAAGATAACACCATCTTTAACCACTGCAGGAGCCTGGCTTGGGCTCAGATCTCTTTGGCAGAATTGTCTATCCACTCCCAAATGCCATAACACTGGGGTTTGGGGGGTTTGTTTCTATCTTTCTTTCTTTTTTAAGAATTTTCACAGCTGCACATGGAGGAAGGACCAGGCAAGCAGCAAAACATACAGAGGCTGCCCAACAGAAAGATAAAATTGGGTACCAAAACCAACGGTTACAATTCCCTAATGAAAGCAAACATCTCCAATCACACCTCGAGTTCCCCAATACCCTGCACACCCCACCCCGAGTCCCAGGCACCGCCCAGCCTCCTACCATGCGTCTGGTTGTCTCTGTCAGGGGTCCGATGCTGGGTCCACTCCGAAGGGGCGCCGTAGCCCACGCTGGTGCTGGCTGCAATGCGGACTTTGTATACTTTGTTGGGATGGAGCGAGTAGAGAGTGATTTGTGTTTCATTTCCACCCACTTCAATGGAGGTAACCTGATCTGCTGGAACCAAGGAGACGCCATTGAAAACGTGGTTTTTCCAGTCACAGGGAAATACATCTGAGCAGCCACAAAGCCCAGCGGCTTGGTTTTGCCCAGTGCAATCTCACACCACAGGGAAAAACCAGAACTAAAGACCAGGCAGAGCCAATATCCCGACTGACAATCTCCATCACGTTCAAACACCAAGGCTGCCCAGAGGGGAGCTGTCAGAAACCATCCTGATGTGACGGCAGAACGTGAGCACAGCCAACGGTAGCTGATGGTATGTTCCAGTGCTTCTTATTGCTGTATTTAAATCCTCACTTTAATTTGAACCAGAACCATCCAGCAGCGTTACTTTCTGCAAAATTCACACCTTCACCACACCAAACTGAGGTTTTATCACTCCCTTTTCAGCCCACCCAAGTTCATAATGGAGATAACAGGAAATTTAAACTGAGAATGGCCTGGGATTTTCACTGTAACAACTAATTGATCTTGCTGAAGATTCATATTGCCTGTTTGGTGAACGAGGTCTCGCCTTTCAGCTTCACCTGGTGTAAACTCAGCTGGGAGCACCGTCCCTGCTATGTAACAGCATATTGCTGAGTGTGATCCCTGGACTGCAAACGTTTCCAAGGTTTTACGATGCCACAGAGCCACGTGCAGGCTCAGGGCATAAAACCAAGAGCCAGGAGTCACAGCACAGACTGCTAATCCAGATCAAACACATGGGAACATGTCCAGCACTTCATCACACTCCCCATCCTTCTCTGAGTAAGAATCATGACCCTGGGAAGTGAGAAGCTGCAGAGCTTTGACGGTTTTAAGAGCAAATACCCAGAAGGATTTGCAAAGCAAGCACACGTGGAATTGGAACAGCCGCATCCAGCAGAGGTAAATGTTACCAACCCTGCTGGAGGCTTCTTAGGGTGTCTGACAATATAAATAAAACCAGATAAAACTCGGCAATAGAGCAACACAGCCTGGCCAGGACACTTGCTTTTTTTTCCAGAAGGATCACTTCGATTAGACTCCATTTTAAAGGAATCAAACACATTTACCCTCCTTCCCCAACCACCATGAAACTCTTCCCCCAAAACACAGTGCAGATGGCACTCAACGGCTGCTCATGCAGACGTTCATGGGGCGGCACAAACACACAAGCGTCAGGCCATTCCCCTGGGGACACGGGCTCCTCCAAAGTCACAGAAAAAGGCATCTCAGGATAGTGTGAAGTGACCAACAACAGCAGCGCCAGGCTAAGAGGGGGCTGTTTCTCTCCTGGGTAAAAAGGGGTCCCTCCATTTTCAGCCTCGCACCTCCTCCCCTTGACACGACATGCTGTTAACACTGCTGGAGCAGAAGACACAATTTCCCCCCAGGTGGTGTTTCCCCTCACCTTCCTTGAGGGTGCAGTAGTCAATCTTGTACTTCGTTATCTTGCCATTACTCAGCTCTGGAGGAGGCGGCAGCCACGTCACACGGATGTCACCAGGAGTCATGCTCGACAGGGACAGCTGAGGGGCAGCACTAGGAACTGGGTAGAAGCAACAAGGAGAAGTCAGCAAAGTCTGGGACAAGACCTCTGCCAACTCTCTGAGTTGGCTGGAGGCCGCTACATGGTCTTGGCCCTGCCCAGCCACTGGTGACAAGCTGTCTGTCCCACGGGGAACCAATATCCCACAGCTTTCCAACAGCTTGGAGCACCAGTGGGGTGTCTCGGGAGGGGAGATGGTAGGCTGCTCAGCTTGAACAGCCTCATCAGAGCCTGCTGGCCACACCACTCTGCTCCTGTGTCCACTGCAAACTGGGCAGGTTGGCACAGAGCAGCTCATCGGCCTACACTGTACTATGGAGCACAAAGGAGACACTAAAGGAAGTGGCTCACAGACCAAGAGACTTCATTTGGGAATCCCCATTCCCTCAGGAATCACAGCTCTGTGCCACAGGCAGCTCTCGTGCTTTCAACTCAGCTTTTCAGGCTTCAGACACACACACATGGGACCACACAGTTTGCTATGTCAGGAGTATTAAAAGCACATCATGCACCCTGCAGGATAGCAGGGGCTTGCACGAGGTCTGCCAAAACCACCGCTTCTTGCCTCCGTCCTGCAGGCTATTGAAAGCTGTACATGTCCTCCCCCGTTGGGCAGCTGTCCTTCTGGCACTCTGCCTTTACTGCTCGCAAAATGCTACATGATAAATGGTAAAATCAACACAAACTATTGGCTTTTAAGGGATCCAACCTCAAGGCTTTTCCCAACCCTACAAATTGCAATAGATGTCTTTCTTTGGAGTTGAAATCAGGTTTGGCCCAGAGTCAAGTTTGGAGCAATATCACGTTAGCCAGGTGAAAGCCCAGAGGAGCTCACTGCAGTTTCTGCAGGATTCTCACAGGCCCCAGTGTCAGTGAGATCATCGTCATGATATTCATCACCCAAGCTGACGGTCAGACCAGGGTGTTTGTTTTTTTGTTGATTTGTTGTTTATTCTTTTTAAAAGGGCTTCTGGCAAGAAGCTGTAGGAGCAGTAGGTTTAAGTTTCTAGGAGCTGACGGTATTCTCCATAGCATATTCAATGCTCACCATGGAACAGACCAAGAACACTTTTTAGGCACCAGTACCCATCTAATTCAACGCACCATCCTCCAGGGTCTGAACAATAATGGAAGAGGATGTCCGGCTGGCTCCGAGCTGAGAATATGCCACCACGTAGAAGACATAGTTGGTATTGGGTTCTAGGTCCTTGACTTGCAGCTCAGTGGTATCGTTATTGACAGCAAACTGGTATTCCACGTTATCTGTTCCTAGAGCCAAGGAAACACTGATCAGCAGGTCAGTGAACTGCCAAGACACTCCTCAAAAAAAATCACTTAACTCACAAAGTCCATAGTATAAATCCATCTTAAAAATCACGGTGTCTTCTCCCACTTCCCCAGCACCCATACAAAACCCGTCTCTTATGTGAATTCTTTGGGCACAAACATTCAATGCCGCAATGTTAACATCTCCATTTTGACTCAAGCTCCTTTAATCCATGCTAAAGCAGCTGAAGTTACCAGCTTAATTTTCAGAGGAGCTCTGGCAACAGTTCAGCAAGAGTATTGGCTTGCTGGCTGTTCGGGAAGACAGACCCCAAGAGGCCCGAGTGCCTCACTTCAGATTCTGGGTGTGAATAATTTAGTGATTACCCCTGTACACAATGTAGCTGTTTAATACCTCCATTAATAATCACGCTCTTTGCATATAAAATCAATGCGTTGGAGGAAAAAGTAAAGAACAGAAATAAATTTCCAGACGTGTCTGGTCCCACTAGAGTCCAGACAACTCAGCTACATGGATACGCTACCGCTGGTCAACAAGTTAGTAAGTGTCAGCTAATCCATAGGGACTGTCACAGGCTGACGCCGACTCCAAGAGAAAATTCCTGTACCTGCAATGAAAAGGGCTAAACTAACTGGAATTGCCTCACGCTTGTCACTAGCTGGGAAAGAAAGTCAACGTGTGCCTTGTGTCTTGAACCTGCAGCACAGCTGTGTTGCACAGGCAGGTAACACCTACCCGCAGCCCGCTGGTAATGTAAGGAGAAGCCGATGATCTGCTCGCTGTTGTGCTCTGGCCGCTCCCAGGACACCAGGACTGTGGTGCTGGAGAGGGACACGGCTGACACCTTCTTGGGAGCGCTGGGCAAACCCTCCCGCACGATGACCGAGAGCTTGGCAGTGGCACAAGCCATGCCCAAGCTGTTCTCAGCCACGCACTGATAGTAGCCAGCATCCTCCAAGCCGATCTGGTTGATGACGAGGCTGCCGCTGCTCTGCACCTTCACCCGCCCGTTGGAGAGGATGGTCTGGCCGTTCTTCAGCCAGTGGATGGTTGGGGCTGGCTCGCCCTCTGCCTTGCAGACAAAGCGAGCCGTGCTGGCTCGGGTGCGAGAGATGGTTTCAGGAGCCTGGGAGATGCTGGGTGTAGCTGGAAGGAGAGAGGATAAATTAATGCAGGAAGGAGGAGGAAATGATAGCAAAGCAAATCCCTTCTCCTCCCCACTCAGTGCTATGTTTTATTCAGTAGCAGCTTTGCTTACAAGATAGGATTTGCCAGGCAGACTCTAGAGGCTTAATTTAGACTCTGTCCAAAAGGAAAAATAAATTCTGTATCAATCATGTGCTGCGTTCCCTGATCCTAGGCTGTTCTCCCTGCTGGCTTCCACGATACTGAAAGTTAATTGCTGATAGAGATTTCCATGGGGGAACCGTGGAGAACAAGAATAAGGCATAAAATGGTTCAGTAAATACAAGGAACTAAACCCCAAATTAAAGAGGTGACACTCCCACCGAGAGCTACCCCAACCCAGGGCCTCCTGCCTCTAACCTGGCTCCCATCTAACCCAGCACGGGCCACAAGCACAACTTCTTGGAGATCTCCTGGATGTCAGTCCGGGTAATCCACAGCTACCTGGAGCATTTCTCCTGCTCTCTACTCACCAAGGACCCGGAGTTCCGCTGCGGCTGTAACGAACTGCCTGGTCTGGGGTTTGTTAGCACGGCAGACGTACACCCCTGAGTGATGGGGCTGGCTGGAAGGAATGAGGAGATTTGTCCGGCCCAGAACAATCACATCTGTGGAAACCGGCTTTCCATCTGCAGGAAGAAACATGCACAAATGTGAGAGGGAGCCCCAAGCTGCCCTTTAAGAGGGCCCATAAACAACATGTCTACTAGAGCCAGGATCCCAGCTGGGGAGCAGAGACACCCCCAAATCCCAACCCCCAGCCCAGAGGAAGAGGATTCCTGCTGGGACACTCCTCAGTGCTTGACCGAGCATCAGCCAGCCCAAGCCAACACTGGCCAAAGGTTTAGTTTAGCCTCTAATAACTGGAAAAGTTCTGTTTTGGATCAAAATAGTCTCTGATGCCTAGGGTGTGCCTGCAAGGAGAGCCCCCAGGAACAGCAGATTCAAGGGAAAGCTATGCTAACATGCATTTTGGAAAAGCTGCTGGATCTGCCTGCTGACCCCGATGCAGGAATGCACACACACCTCCCCTCACTCGATAATGCAAATGTCAGCAAGACCGCTCAATCACTAACAACTCAGGGGTTCTTCCCTCCTCTGGGCCCCAGATGTGAACCCAAATTTGCTGAGCTTCCCCACTCATTCTTTGGCCCCAGCTCAGTTCCTGATCTGTAAGGTTTCAGGACAGCATCTGGTTTTCCGGTTCTCTCATCTCTTGGGGCTCTGGTGCTTGGGTCAGAAACATGGGCCATGAGCTGCCCTCTCCCCTTTCTCCTGGCTAGATGTTCAGCGCTGCTGAGCAGGGAAAGAGGAAAGGGTGGCTCCGGCTCCCTGGCTGTCCTTCTACAACTTCAGCTCCTCAGCACATCATGGACAAGGCTGGTGCTGGGCCCTGTTTATTTTCAGCATTGCTCTGATGCGAGAAACACGGGGACCACGATGTTGGAGTGTGGGAGAGCAAAGCCAAGAGCTGAGGACAGAGTATCAGCAAGCACAGTCTGGCTGAGGAATGGCTCAGATGGGAGGTCAGGAACCCACGGCCAGCTCTGGCACAAGTTAGCAGACCAGGAGAGCCAGCCAGAACCTGTGCAACACCAGACCTTGTCCCTCTCCACCTGCAGAATCACAGATGTCCTTCAGACAGCAAAAACTCAGTATTCGCCTGCCTTTGCCTCTGACAGATACAGCTGAGCCTGTATCTCCAGTCAGGAGCAAGCTCTCCACCTCCGCTGTGAGCAGCTGCACCTACTTAGCACCATCAGCAGGGAACGCAGCTGAGATCAGACCCTCTGCCCCCTCCATCCATTTTGGGGGCCTTCAGGTGGCCTCACAGTTCGGTGGCTGCACGCTCAGAGGAGGAGAAAATCTGTGCGCCCCATTTGCACTGCAGAGGTTTGAAAATTTGACTCCAGATGGTAGCAATTAGCTGACACCACCAAGGCTGGCAAGAGCCAAACTGGCAACATGGAGGTACAATCCTCGGTGTTACCTACATGACTAATCATCCAATAACCCAGCCTGATCCTTAATGAAGTCTTGGAAAGAAATACGCTTGTATAACACAGAACTGCTAGCATTTTTAAACCATCTTTTCTAACTGGAGAGTCCGCATCGGGAAGCAGAGGGGGACCATGCAAACATTTGAAAATAAAGCACACAAGGAACTGTTTCCTCAACCTTTCCTGCCCTTCCTCCTCCTCTTCCCCCCACCCAAAAAACTTTCACAGTGATAATTAACTATAATATCTACTCTTCTACAGGCATTAGGAGCTCTCAGTAAAGCAATAAGTGATCTAGCACGGGAAAGCTGAGTATTTGTAATTGTGAAGTGCAGAGGATAAACCAGAAACATTTCTGCCAGAACGTTTAATCCTTGCTGATTTGATTTCCAAAGTTGTATCCTCTGAGATTCTTTTTGCTCCTTTTTAGTGGGGACGATGAAATATTTTTATGCACTAAAATCACTGCCTGTGGACAAGTCTGGGCTGAAGACCAAACACAATAAATGGTTACAGGGGAGAGGAGTCTTAAATCGTGACCCGGATTTATGAAAATGACTGACTGAGAGCCTTTTTGGGGGAGATTCGACTCCTGAGCTGAGAACATCTCCAGTCAGAGCCTCAGAAACACATCTGATGGATGTGACACTTAGTGAAGCGACACTAGCATCCTACTCTTGACTTAGGCTATCAGCCCTGGGTAACATATGCCAGTCTGGTTCATTTGTACACCTCTGACAAGACCTAAGCATCTTCTCCATCCTTCCATGACCAATCTGACCACAGTGAGATTTTTGAATAAAAACCTCCCAGCAACACTCCCAGCCACTCCAATGATTAACAGATCTTATCAGGTTTTATAATCCTGCAAGATAATACAAGTTATTTCTTCAGTGCAATGGCAGATTCCGCAGAATTCCCACTAACCCTGCATCCCTGGGAGGAGTGGCATAGAACCTGACCCCGTCTCATGACCTTCACTGCTCATGTTCATACAATAAAGATGACTAATTCAGATCAAAAGGCATCCAGGCACTAGAACTTCATATATTTCACAGGTCAAATAGCTATAAAGCGAGCTGCGTGCTTTGTAACCTTCTAGATTTAATTAGTAATTCCAGTTTAGCAAGGACACCCTACACTGTGACATCACCTGCGTCATTAGGTACCGACGTAACGAGCACCCTTCCTGTCCAACAGATTTTTCTGTCTTTTAATAGATTTTAAAAATGAACTGTCCATAGGTTCCTCTTGACAACAAAAGCTTTATTCTGTCCCTCAGGCTCACCCTGTCGTATCCAGGAGACGAAGGGGGTGGGATCGGCAGATGCCATGCACTCCATCACCACGCTCTCCCCAGCCACCACCGTGGTGTTCTCTGGAGCGGCGACGATGGTGACATCTCCTCCTGCTGGCTGGGAACCTAATGCCAAAAAGAAAAAGAAAAGTCTGTCCTTCCA
Organism: Numenius arquata; assembly: GCF_964106895.1. Taxonomy (NCBI): domain Eukaryota; kingdom Metazoa; phylum Chordata; class Aves; order Charadriiformes; family Scolopacidae; genus Numenius; species Numenius arquata. The sequence goes on along the minus strand of NC_133586.1, from coordinate 3,180,736 downwards.
AATTGCAAAGTCCCTAGAAAAAACAAAGAACGCAGAACCCAGACGCCCTGGCCATGTTTCCCCAGGTAGTCTCACGTGTGGTAACGGCTCATGCCTTGTTGGAGGAGAAAAGCAGGTCTTGCTTTTACATGACTACAATATTTTTGTGAAAGAAATGAACAAAAGGGTGCCCTGCAGATTTACTCCACACATGCTGGCCCTAGTAAAAACTGATATCAGGATTTTCAAATGGAAAATAAGTAGTTTCAACCCAGCACCTTCATTGACTACTGCTAAATGGATGTTTGTTAATTAGACAAACCAAAACACTGCTATCCTCAAACACAGCAACAGCAACACAAAACACTCTTTGCCAAGGCATTTTAAAAGCTCAAAGAATCTAGAGACTCGATTAAAGAAATTCTAACATCCAGACACCGTACTGTAAAATGCAACAAAGAGAGGTCAAGCTTCCAGGCCTTCACCTGACGGCGCAAAGACTAAATCAGTCACTAAACATCTGGAGGAGAGAACGCTATTTAGCTTCTATGTGCACAGACAAACAGCCAACATGTAAATCAAGCAGCATTTACAGGAAGCTCTATAGGCTGCACTGCACAGTGTCCTGAGAACGGGATGGGGATTTTTTGCTTGAAATGAACCTTCTGCCCGTGTCTGCCCACTGCTGAGCAGAGGTTAAGGGAAGGTTAAGGAAATGCCTTTGCAGCGGCCAAATTTCTGTTGTCAGATGAAAACAACCGGAACACTCTTGAGCAGACCAGACTGTTTGTGACCCTTGACAGCAGTAACCCTCTTCTTCCAGTTCTCCCAAACGTGTCTAACTCTGAGGGACACTTTTGTTGTTGTCCTCATGAAGGGAGAAATAACTGCAGAAGAGTCACGTAGTACAAGTAATTCTTAGGCCTGCTCCGGGTATTCCCACCATCTGGCGAGAGAGAGTCGGTGGCAGCAGGTCTCAAACAAATAAAAGCAAGAGGTTTTTTCACAGCACGCAGTTAAACTCACTGTCTCAGGATGCTGTAAAGTTCAAAACCAAGAGGTTCAGACAGGCTCATGAAGGACACGTTTACCAGGACTGTTAAATACAAAGGTCTCACTGCAGTCCCCAGCCCAAGATGTTCCCGCACACCCAACTGTCAGTGATGGAGATGTCCAAGGAAATCACCATGTCCTCCCTGCCCAGTTTTTTTTACATGCTTTCCTCCAGCATCTTCTGTGGTCACTTTTGGAGATGGTACTGCAATGGCTGGACCTCTGGCCTGGCCCACACTGGCCATTCATGTGGCATCTGAGCCACACTCCTTCATACTTGACTTTCTTGGGAATACAAACCAGGGAAGCTTTGGCCTCAGCACGCAAGCCTGCATGGCAGGAAGCTACACACTGCTGCACCGAACGTGCTGTGCTCAGCCCATCTCCAGGCTCGTTGTCATTTCCTCCAGCACAGAAACCTTGCCAAAGAGAGTTGGTTCAACACTGAAATTTTCTTGCAGTCCATACTTGCATGAAAGGGATTTCCATCTGTAGCATTACGTGCGCACAGTTTAAAAGGAGTGAGCAAAATCCCTGAGGCACCAAGGGAAAACGGGAGAGAGCAGGAGCCAGTGCATGTCCAGCAGATGGAAGCAGAGACCGAGGAGCGCCCGCAGTCCCCTACCTGGGGGCAACAGCTGGACCACACTCAACTGCAACCCCAGCCCTGGGCAAACACCAGCAGTAAGAGCTGCCATGGGGCAAGAAGGAAAAGCCAAGCCAGCCACCCTCCTTCCAGAGGAACAAGTACGCTACACAGAGGGCCTGCTGTGTACAGGGACATGAAATCTCCTTTTGTCCCTACAGCACGATCTGGGCTGGCCAGGGCTTTGCTCCGTTCATATACATTTGCCGTTCGCATCCTTCATGCCTACAGACACTTTCAGCCTCCCAGCCATCGTGTCTAGCTGCAGCAGGACAAGTCAGGGGACAGAACAGGGACGAGAAGAAACCACACCAGACTACGGATTCAGAGGTCTCACTGAAAAACAGATCAAAGTCCTGGCTGCTCTTAACTGCAGCACCAAGGCTGGGCTCGAGAACTACCAAGACGGAAAACGGGCTAAATGTAAAAACAAGCATGAGAGCTTCCACAACAGACATGTAAGCTGAGGGGTCAGAGAAATGCAAGGCTCTTTGGAACAGCAGCTTTCTTTTAAGTCCAGCTCCAGTTCAGCAAAACACTAAAATCCACAAGTAATCAATAGTCCTGCAAAAAAACTGAGTGCGGGGACTCCAGCAAGACCCAGCTGGATGGGTGAGGCTGCTCAGGACATCACTAATGTGAGGTCTCCTCCCTTTCTCTACCCCACACGGCCGACAGCGATGAGGCAACATTGGGGAAAGAAAAAGGAGAAGGAGCTTATGAGAAAGCACCAGAAGCAAAGGAAAAGGCTTTAATAGCAGCTATTAGAGGCACCAGGTCCTGGGAGCAGGAGTATATGGGGACAGACTTCCAGCCTGCCACGGGAGAGAGCTTCTCTACCCAACACCACCGGCTGCCCAAGTACCTACTGGGCAGGACGTGGCTGAAAACGCGTCTGTGTGCATAAAGCTGTCCCTTTCTGCAGTGCTGGGGGAAAAAATAAATCTAGAGTGAAAAAAATAACACTAGCCAGATGGCAATATATTCCTTGCCAGATTTCCAAGCAGCTTTCTCCACCAAGCTGAGGGCAGAGGAAGACAGAAAGCTCCTCAAACCCCACTTAAACACCCGTCTGTTGCATTCAGGTGCTGGCTGGTAAAGACACCTTACAGGTTATAAAAACTTCATGTGAAGGCACTTGTCCCACATCATTTCGTCCCTCGACAGCTGCCTTGTAGTGCTGCCAGTCACTAGGGGAGGGATTTTATGATTTTACATCCCCAGGAACCATCAGCCCAGCTCTGTAATCTCCTGGTTTAGCAGAGCCACCGTGGGGCTTGTATTTCTTCACCTTTCCTTGGGGTCTTGCATTTCTCCTGGCTGGGGAAGGACCGTCGAAAGGCTTCATCACCCTCACCCTGAACAGTCCCATGTGCCGCCCTTCCCTCTGGCACCGCCCGTCCTGCTCCATGGGTGCTCTGGAAGGGAAAGAGCAAGGAGCTCACTGGTGGCCAGGTAACCAGCCAGTTGGAACGGGGCTTGGTGACCCAAAGGGCTGACAAGTAGGGACTTACCGACTCCACACTTACTCTGCAGAAGGTAGAAAGAGAGAAAGAAGGTTGACTGTCAGGAATCCCTGATTTCTAAGTCAAGATCTCTCTGACAACCAAGAGCGGTAACAGCCACAGGCATCTGTAGCTGAAACATCCATTTCTGCTTCCTTCTCCCTCGGCCAAAACTCTGGTTTCAGCCTTGAAAAAACTATTGGGAAAACATATCAGCCCAGACACCATGTCCGTTTGTCCCTGATTATTATTGAAATTATATTACGAAACCAAATAGCTCTGCTTGCTTTCCCAGTGCATTCCTGGGTGCGTGCACGGATGAATGCCCCATACACCCCTTGCACACACAACTGCATTTCTCTCCAGCTTTGTATTTCACCGTGGGACTGTCAGAGCAAGTCTGTAAGTCAAGCTCCTTTTTAAAAGGAGCCCCCTTTAGAGTACATTTTTCACCTGCTATCTCAATGGGCTGGTTGGACAGGATGGATCACAGGGTAACTGCTACGAAACTAAGGTTTCGGTTGGTTTGAAGAGTTCCCAAGAACAGTGCTAAGTAACCAGGAAAACCTCCACACGGGGGATTCCAACGAACGTCAAAGAGTAAAACCAGCGTGAGTTTTTTTGGTCTCCACTGCCATTAAAATAATTTCAGGTCAAGAGGGAATATTGTTAGAACCAAAGGAGAAAAAAAAAGAGCTGCAGTTTCCAAGATATCTTTCTCTGCCTGAACAAAACAGGTCACTGAATGCACCTGCGCCACGCTGTCCCTTCTGTGGTACTAAAAGCTTTCACAGTGATGCTATTTAAAACTCGGACTTTGAGATTCTCGCACCCCCAGCTTTGTTTTGTCTCTCCAAGTAGCAAAGCTGCTCCAGGCAGAAGCTTTGCACAGCCCAAGGCACAACCTGTGGATTCACGGCAAAACTCGCCGTCGCTGATGGCCTTTGTGGACTTTTTGCCTTTCTGAATCAGATCGATCAATTTTACCCTCTTTTACTGAAAAAACCCACCTGTAGGGTGCCAAACACGGCCCTGGGGTGACTCGGAGAAGTGCACTAGGAGTGAGAGAAATCCTCTGGGCACTGGAAAGAGTTAGCAGGGACGTGAAGGAAGGCACCGCGGGGAGCTGTTTGAGACAAAGCTCAAAATATTTATTTGAAGTTACAGTCTGAGTTATAACACACACGAGTGATTTCAAACTCCAAGAGTTTACAACTTGAGTCTGCCTCTGATGCATCCAAAATTCATCAGCTCTCCTCTCCCGCCTCCCCGCTCCTGTTTGTGCAGAATATCAGCAAAGAATTCAGGCAGCAGAACAGGAGGAAAATGGCGTTTGTTCCGGCAATTTATGCCAGTTGTTTGCAGTGACAAGAGGGTGACTTCTTGGACAGGAACTAACACCTTTCTCCTGACTCTACAAACCCCCTGCCTGGGCCAAAGCGCTGGAAGGTTAAACATGACATGCACGGTGACGCATTCAGCTCTGGGCTGTCAGCAGTTCAAGATTTGGAGATATCCAACAATCAAGCAACAATCTTCTGTTCTGTGAACTTTCTCACCCTCTCTGGAGGAGGAGCATGAAACCTTATTCATCCCCGCCAGCCTCCTCCGGGAATAGATTCTAGCACTGAGCAGCTGTTCATTAGAGAAAGTCAATGCTGTCACTGCTGTTATTCTGCAGACAATAAAGGAGCAAATTACCCATTGCAAAAGCACACACCTTCAAAAATGCAGGCGCTGTGTTTGCAGAGCATGTCCTGCTCCCACTCCCGAGCTCTCTCCCTTTTCTCAGACAACTCCCAGACCTCCTGGACTGAGCAGGGAGAAAGCTGACAGCAACCACGGAGGAGAAAAAACATCCTTCCTCCTCCCTTTACACTTTCCTGGAAATTTATCTACAATTTATTTCTACTTCTGGGCTAGACCCAGGACAGGAGATAACAAGCATGCAAAATCTCCAGGCAGGACACTTGCCTAACTGTATCCTAACACTTTGTGACATCTGCTTTGGGGGCAATATAAACAATGTCAGATCTCAAACCTGAGCACGCTTACCAACAAGCACTTCTTCTTTCCTAACGGTTCTCATCCCATCACAGCAAAGCACGGCTTTGTGTGTGTGAAAGCAAAGCAGCCCAGAAAGGACAGGCACCAGTGATTTTCCGAAGTGGCTGAATGAGATGTTGCGTGCTGCCCTACAACTCGGGCCTCCCAAAGTATCACAAGCCAAGCACTGCTTCCTCTTCTCCCCAAACACAGCTCTCGCAACCACGCATCCTTTCCAAAAATTACCATTTGATTTCTTTGGTTTTTCTTCCACTTTTGCTATAGCAGTCCCTGTGGCAGTTCGGATTCGGGTTCTGTTTTCCTTCATCACTGAAGCTGGGGAGGGATGACTTTGGGTTCCAAGATTATGGGCTCAATTCACCAAACATTTGGTGCTTTGATGGTTCTCAGCACTGAAAACTCCTCCTCTGCAGAGGATCAGGCTTTGGTGCCCAAGCCTTGCAGTAGCTTTTAGATGTTTTTGACAGGCTGAGAGAGCTGGGGTTGTTCAGCCTGGAGAAGAGAAGGCTCCAGGGAGACCTCATAGCAGCCTTCCAATAGCTGAAGGGAGCCTACAGGAGAGCCGGAGAGGGACTCTTTGTCAGGAGATGTAGTGACAGGACAAGGGGTAACAGTTTTAAATTGGAAGAAGGGAGATTTAGATAAGATATTAGGAAGAAATTCTTTACTGTGAGGGTGGTGAAGCACTGGAACAGGTTGCCCAGGGAAGCTGTGGATGCCCCATCCCTGGAAGTATTTAAGGCCAGGCTGGATGGGGCTTGGAGCAACCTGCTCTAGTGGAGGTGTCCCTGCCCACGGCAGGGGGGTTTGAACTTGATGATCTTTAAGGTCCCTTCCAACTCTAACCATTCTATGATTCTATGTGTGCCTCAGCAGAAACTCCAGTGCTGACAACGCCTGGGTACCGGGACTGCAAAAGTTGTCCCAGTGGAGTCCGGCAGCACCAGTGCCCACAGCCTCCATCATTAGAAATGCTCCTTTCTTTCCCTTTCCAGGCAGCTGCGGTGTGTCTGGGTCAGCGCTTGAGTCTTCTTGGAAGGGAGGCTGAAAATGAACCCGGCTTTTATTGCAGAAGTGACACTGTATTGGCGTAGCGGGGTATTTTTCTGCCCAGTAATATAAATGAGCTCAGGAAATCAGTTTTCTATTGTCTTTTTCCCTCCCATCCTTAAAAGATTTTGTAAGTAGCTATGCATCTGTCAACGCAAACATTTAATTGAAAAGCTGAACGGGGAAGAATTCATGTCCACATTTTGGAATGGGGACAGTTTCTCTTCCTACTTACTAAATTAGTGCTGCAGCAGAGCAGCTACATGTCCTTTGTCACCTTTAAAGCAGCATACAAATAAACATGTAAAAATGACGAAAACACAGAATTTCCATCACTTTCATAGCGCTGTTAAGAGATCTCCAGATACACCACTTGTATCTCAACCTACTATCACAAAATCCCCAACAAAGAAGTCAGCAAACAGGTCCCAAAATACACGGTGCAACCTACACTTCCAACAGGCGGCACAAAACCTGCTCCTTTAACGTCTGCATATACGTACATGCAAAAAGGAGAATTTAATAGATGCAATACACTTCTATGATTTTTAAAATAAAAAAAAAAAGAAAAAAAGAAAAAAAAAGGAGAGAGATTAATGAGCTTGGATAAGGAGTGTTCATTTACTACCCGGACACAGTCCTCAGACCTGCCACAGGTTCTGGGGTACCTCCATGGAGCATGTCACACGTCGAGTGTGGCAGGAGGAGATGCTCTAGGAACCGCCTTTCACTTGGCTTGAGAAACAGCCTGTTAAACAGTTTTCCCAGCTCTGTGTCCTGTGTCTGGAAGCCTGGGGAGCACACGGATCCCATCCAGACAGGCAGAGGGGCCATGAGGCACTCTCCTCTTTAATTGCCCTCGACTTCTTTATACAGCTGACAGGTTTCAGCTCAGAAATTAAATCCTTTAATGTACTAGCTCAGCCACAAGCTGACACCCTGAACTAGATGTAACCAGAAGCCCAGAAAAGAGGCTGAGCAGTGGCAGGGTTCCAGGAACCGCCTTGGGTTTTTAGGGGGCTCTTCCTCCACCCCCAACCCCTTGATCCTTCAGGGTATGGAGTTTTCCATGTCTAAGGTTGGTTTAGCTCTGCTGCAAAGCAGTCAGAGTGGCTTTGCCCACCACTCTACCTCCTGTAGAGCTGTCAACATTGGCTCTCTGTTTGCCTACACGCATTTGGAACTGCTCTTCATCACGCCAAAAGGGACGGGAGCCAGCCAGACTGCACAACGAATTCCTCCTCGCTTCCCCAGCAAGCGCTTGGAAGCGCCTACGTTTGCACCGCTCCGAGCGGGAACCAGGCAAAATAAACAGGAGGTGCTGAGCCCACAGCCCTAGCCCCGCTGTACAGAGAGCTGCCGCTTCTGATGAGAACTGGGGCTCTTCTGGCTTTCTGCCACAAGCCCAAGCTAGCCAAAGGGTTAGAGACCTCAGGCCACACATCTGAATCCTTGAGAGGCCTGAAGACTTGTCACAGAGTTCCTGGGAGGCAGAAGCAGCAGACCATGAGCTGGAATGGGGCAGAGGCAATAGGAAACCCAAGCTTAAGTTTCAGCATCCACTGTGCCCTATCAGAAGGAGCATCATTGATAATGTCACCATGTGTTAAGAGTGTCATTGATAATGTCACCATTTCAGATAATAACTATTAATTAATAAGCTTCTAACCATTCTTAGCACATTTTCACAGATCTTAGCGCAAACAAACTCCTTGAAGGAAAGTCACACTCAGTGTACAGTAGGATTTAAGCCTCTAGATCAGATGAGAAGCCAACAAAAAAAGAAGTGAAGAAAGGAGCAGAGGTACCTTTCAGTGTCTCTGAAGCAGTTTGGGGAATGGCAGAGCAGTCTCCCTGCCCTAACCCTCAGACCCAGACAGCTCATGTTACTCACATTGAGCCCTTAAAGCACTGCCAGCCCCAGCCATTCCCCAGCAGCTGCCAGGAACACAGACGAGAATGATGAAGGCTGCAAGAGGATGCTTTGCAAAGTTATCGCCACAACAGGAACCACCATGTCCCAGGCATGTCCCACGGCTGACAACACTGATGCTACGGAAACCTCCGTTCTCTGCAGCACAAAGGGCACAGCCAGAGCCCATCCTTGATGTGACCTGAGCTGCTCCAGTCCAGTCCTTCAACCTGCCTGGCTGCTGTGGTCCAGGCTCTGGTCCAGTGGTTCGACAGAAAGAGAGTCTGCCCTGGTCTCTGCTGCTAACTCACTGTGCTGCTCTGGGCATCAATCAGCATCTCCGTGACTCCATCTGCTCAGAGTTTGCAACATCACTAATTCACAGAAGTGAAAATGCAAAAGTAATAGCCAGAAAGCATCAGAAGACCCTTAACAAGAGCCACACTATCAGGGATTTAAATACAGACCCCCTCTCCAAATCAGTGAACACCGAACAGCCCTGGAGACCTAAGCTCGCCCATCTCTGGGATTCAGTGGAAGCATTCCCACACTTCTTTAACCATCATTACACCAGCTCTCTGTCATTTTCCAAGGCCAGCACATCACCTTCCAGGATGATGCAGGAGAAATCTCCAAGAAAAAAAAAGCTGTAAGACAAGTAAAAATACTCTGTTACCTCTTGTGACAGAGGTATGGTCAACAGAAGACCCTTCTGGCTCACAGGTCACAAATCCTGGAACTCCTCCTTACTCGGTCACCTCCCCTTGTCTTAGTGACTGGAACCATTTCACTCCAGCAACTTCCTCCCTGTGCTCAGAAGCTGATGTTTCCCGGGGGCTGACACCTATTTCATCAGATCTATTTGCAATTCAGATTTATTTGCAACACCAGATCTATTTGCAATTCCCGACAGCAGAGAGGGAACAGGCAGAAGGCTCTGCAGAAGGAACCCTTCTTTTAGAGCCGGGCTTGTGCTCTGCCCCATTCTGTCTGCCAGCGATGGCCATTCACACTACTGTCACTCATGGCTTTGAAAAGAGAAACATCATGGGAAGCCACCTCATAGTGTGGTCTCCCTGATGCCAGGTACACAGAACGCTCCCTACAAGCTACGCTTCGAACACACAACATGCTGGGAGCCTACAGTAACACAGTCTGGCAGCAAACAAAGACTGCCAACTTGGAAGGAAGAACTAAAAGCAGATGGATGCATCTGCATTAACTGAGGACAATGCAAATCTGTTTTTCTAGGAAAAGTCTGGAAGGAAAGCTGGCTTTCCATGGGGAAAGTCCATTAGTGATATCCACAGATTCTGTCAAAGCCCTTTGGCTGGACACTTGCTGAGTGCTGCAGAGAGCCCCGATCTGTCTAAGGCTGTGCCTGAAAATGCAGTGTTTGGTAACACCACCCGCCCCTCCTTATCCCATCCTTCTTCTCTTTTCCTGCTTCTTGCTCTCGTCCACAATCCATGTGGCATTGTCCCTCAGCAGCACTAGGAACAGAGTTGGGCAAGAGCATCTCCCAGTTACTGAAGGCAAACTCCCAGCTGTGTCCTGTCTCCTGACTCACCCCATTCTTGTTCCCGAGCGCCACCGAGCCTGTTGACACTGGTGAGTCTTTGGGACAGGGAAAAGCCTTCTCCAGACATCTGTCCCACGCCTAAAGCAACGGGCTGAGATTCCCTGTGCCTCTGGACACCCGCAGCATCTTCACTCCAGCTGTTAGAATGCTGTAAGCGCCGTAGGGCACCGCTAGCCCTCGACCTCAGAGAGCTACTGAGGCTCTGCTGTAACACAGACGATTAATAATTAACAAGTGCCATCAGGAACCCAACCACATCAACCCCCCTGTCCCAGAGCCCATTGCAAGCTGCTGACCTAATTATGATCTCCATTCTTAGCTCCCTTCCAGGCTCACTGTGCAGGCAGAGCCTGTTCAATACCCTCCAGGAGAGGCCAGGGGTGATCCCTGCAGCGCAGATGTGCTGAGGCACACCACCAAGAAGAGACTCTCCGAGGAGAGCTGAATGGAGCCTACTGCTTAAACCTTGCTTCGGTCTGAGCCCTACCAAACACCAGCTCTTATTTCAGGAAGCCCCAAAGCACAGCAGATCTGGATTAATAAGAGATGCACGTGGAGAACACCGGAGGACCACAAACCATCCCTGAATCCCACCATCCTGAGTCGTCAGGAGCCGGAGGCAGAGCTGCCTGTAACGCGGGAGCCTGCCCACATCTGACAGCTCCAAACATCATGCATAGCCAATGCTGCATGTGGAAGAGACCAGTTTCCCCTCAGGACCTGGAAAACAGCTCACCTATTCCCAGCCGTACATCCCTTGTTCTGCTCTATTATCCTTGACACCTCTGTTGCCTCTCGCTTCGGTGCCAATCCCGGGCTTAGCTGTTCTGCTTAATGGGAGGTGAGGGCTCTGAATTTTGTATCAAACCCTCTGTCACCGCAGGCTGCTAGAGCTGTCAGGAGCACGGCATATCATAGCCCCGCCGAACTTCACAGGCAGCTGAGCTGAAACTCCCCCTCCGGCTCCTGGGAACAGGCTGCTGACACTTGAGCTACGAGCAGCTTTCCCTCGGTGATGCGAGTGGTGTGATACACGCTGGCCCCGCGCGAACTCCAGCCAAGGAGAGAGCTGCGTATTTGGGTGGGTGCCTGACGCGTGTCGGCACCAGCCCTTCACAAGTTTCACCCGAAATCTGTGGTCTCAGTCCTGTTCCATGTGTGCTCGAAATCACTAGCATGGCTAGGCTCAGCAAAAGGGAGATGGGAGTGAAAGTTTACAGCTCATATTAGGCAGAAGGTCACTTTTAGCTTTAAAGATCTATTAATTAAGCTAGAAACGCTGTGTATTTCCTCCTTGATCTTACCATCCTCCGAATTCACACTTACCGTGGTTCACTGAGCACTCTCTGCCATAAAGGAGGATCAAGAGCATTTTACAGAATCCAGCAGATGCGTCATGCAAACAGGTTCAGATACCTGCTGCCCAGGAAACCAGAGCTTCGAAACACACATAAACAGAGTCCTCGTGGCTGAGCTTTTGCGATGTGAAGCAGAGACCAGCTCCCTGCCTAACTGCTAAAAAAGCGAGAGACCAGAGGGCAAAGAAAAAACAGGATGCTAAAAGAAGAGAGGGAAAAGCAAGCAACAGAGGTCTGTGCCCAGCAGAAGAGGCACAAGGAACGGGGACACAGTAGTTGCAGGCTGGAACTGGGATGTCCCCTTCTCCAGAGGTGAAGCATCATTTGCTGGTTAAATCAACAACTCAGTAAAAATACAGCTGCCTTATCCCACCCCATGTTTTCTCTCTCTACACATTTCCATGACTCTCTTGCCTCCTAGAAGAACAGCCTTTAGCAGCCTCCTGTGCCCACAAACACAGCCATGGAAGCTCTCCCCCCCACAGGTCTGTCCCACAACATCAGAGGGCCCTGTTGCCTCTGCCACGGAGGTTCCTGCTGGAGAAGACCACCCCTGACCAGGTCAAACCAGTACCCCTGTCTAGCTAACGCCGCTCTTTACCACCAATGGCAGCAACCACAACAGGATCAACGCCAGGCTATGGTCAGGGAGGCCAGACCAGAGCAGTGCTAACCCAAATCTGAAGTTCCTTGTCTCTGGATTGCACGGTACCCACATTCAAAGCTGCGAGGGGAACACAGCACGTGCCGTCAGGGCTCAGGCTGCCAGCCAACCCAGCAGCCAGCACGTCATTCGCACATGCAGGGACTGAAAATCCACTTGTGGTAACAGCACGTCTGTTTCTGCGAGGTGGTGGCCAACTGCGAGTGCTGCTCACTTCATCACCACCTTCCTCTCCGTCCCCAAAGCTCACCCCATTCAATAGCTTTATTCTCCTACAGCCCTTTGGAGCAGAAGCCACCCGGGTCCCAGCACCCAGAGCCAGGCTCTCCCTTGGTACCTGCAAGTCACTGTAATACAAAGACCGAAAGAACAAAAAACCTGAAGGTGTTTCAGCTGCCTCCAAGCTCTGTCCCTGTTATCATATTTCATACAAATATTTGGCTGAAAAATACATTTCCTGGGACACTGCTGCAGCAAGCTGCTACAACTGTCAACGTAAATGATGTTCTGCCAACGGCAATCTCGCAGTGTCATCTCTAATAACACAGTACTAAATCCCGACTCACAGGGGACGTGCTCATCTGCGGGAAGACTCTTCAGCGGCACGTTCAGCCCAGACCTCAGCCCTGCTGCACCTACGCCCACCGCCCTCATCCATCTCTTCTTCCACATTTATCAGGATCACGAAGAGCACGACTGTTAAGACCATTGCATGAACGTCACCGCACAGACGTTTTGTTGGTGCTGGAGGAAGGCTCTTGCACATTCTGATTCTTTCCAGCCTGATCCGAGGCAAAGGTTTGTACCCATAGACCAGAGTGACGTGTCACAGCAATCACAGCTACTCTGCAGGCACCGATCAGGAGCCGGGTGTGGAGAAGAAAAACAAAGAAGAAAAACCCCTCTTCCTCTGCAAGTGCACCTTGATGCCCATCTCACTAAGCCCACAGACCTCCAGCAGCACAAAATGCCCACATTCACTCTCCAGATGGACCCATCGCTTCTAAGAGGGCAACTCCCAGCCTATTACATTATCCCTACGTACAGACACAGAAATTAAAGTGTTGAGGAACTGATTTTCCTCTGTAGCCCAGACAACAGAGAGGAAAGGAGAACCCAAGGTACTCCCAGGACCACGCTTTGTTGATGCTGATGGTTATTTGGGGATGCAAGACACTGAGTACCAGACATGGGGCAAAAACACAGCAAGAGGTAGCCCCTCTCCCCAAGAAAACACACAGAAAGCATGACACAGAGGGGACAAGTGAAGTGGCAAAGTGACCTGCTGAGACAATATAATGTCACGTTCCCCAAGCCTTTCTGCTACTCTTTTTGAGAGACACTTTATGAACTATGGCAGCACTTCCTCGTGTACGCCAAGGACCTGGGAACATGATCAGGACACACTGAGAATTAACACTTTATGTACAATTTCAGAGTGGGGCTCCAGAGCCTGCTTCCAGAAAAAGGAGCTACAAGAAAGAAGACACAGCCCCGTGAAGACCTGACTCCAAGCAAAGGCAGCAGACAGGGATGAAGCGCCTGGGAAAAGCATCCTGCAGCCAGCTCCTAATGCTCTTTTTGGCAGAGAGCGCAGCAGGGCTGCGGCATTCATTCATCATCTCTCCAGGTGAGGGGCGAAGGGACAGAGCTGCCAGATGTGTTTGGCGCTCCGACCGCTGGGGAGCAGTGGAGATCCAAGGGGAAAAATCCAAGTTATCCCGATTTCAACAGCAGGCTGCGTGACTGGATCCCACTCTCCGTCTGCTCTCTTCCCTCCCAGCTCAAAACGCCGCTTCCCCAGGGAACGTCTGGAAATTTGCACCATGAAGTCTGCACAGCTGAAACATCTGCAGCGCTCACAGCACCACCATGCCCCTGTCGCTCTCTGCCCTGCCCGGGCAAGGCCAGCACGTGTTTAGCCACCGACACACAATGAAGCCTTCCCCACGCGATGGGGAAGTCACAACATCAAGAAAAATGACACTTTTGGGGTTTTTAGGTCATGCAAATACGACAGAAGGGGGTCGTGCTAATCGCTGCATGGGAAAAGGTCGTTAATAAGGGAGATGGAACAATTCCCAGCCATCATAGCGGGAGCAAGGGGGAGAAGTGGGAGGAAAAGGACAACTGGGCAGATGGGCTACAGGGAAATGGATTCTTTTGCCATGCACAGCCAGTTCACATCCAGCGCCGTCTGGCAGGGGCAGAGGCATGAACAGGAGACTATCTCAGGCCTAGGGCCAGCAACCCTGTGCACGTGGAAGCATTTGCACTTCCAAAATCCATCCCAAGCACACAGACTCGGTCATCGTCACCTGGCACTGCCCAGTGCTGTCACTGGAACACCAAAGCTGTGGGCACAGCTGGGAAAGGGGACATAGGGTACCACTGCACAAATCCTTTCCAGGGGCCTTGGCAGCGCAGTGGGACTGAACGACTGGAATCCCATCTCACCTCCGCACAAACAACTCACTAGCCATCAGCAGGGAGGGAAGAAGCAGTTTAGTTGCTCCTGCCTGCAGACACACAGGAGTTTGGTCCCTGAAATGTCCAAATAAGCAACTTGATAGCTGTATTTCAGGCTATTGTTGTTTTGTTGCTGTTGGTTTGGTTGGTTTTTTTTTTCTTTTCCATTGGATTTTTTGTTTGGTTTGGTTTAGTTTAGTTTGGTTCTATTCTTTACAACCAGCAAAGGATTTCTGCCTGGCCAGGTCACTCCAACTACTGTCAGCTGCTTCTGAACGGGGAGGAAAGACTCCTCAAGCCAGTTCAGGCATCCCAAAACGTGCCTCTGGTGGTGAAGCGCTGAAACAAATAAAGGATCAATACCACGCCAGTCACTCATGGAGGAGTTTACAGCCTGCACAGGTCACTGCAGTTTCCCATCTGTCTCAGAGATACTTCTCCCCAATTATAAAAAACCCCAGAGATTTAAACAGGCATGTTTTTCATCACTAGCAGCTCAATCTGGTGAAAAACTCAACCTCACATATTTGTTTTTGCAGCCAGCGGGTGGTGTGGTGCTGCAGAAGCGAGATTTGGGTGAGAACTCCAGGCAGAAATCTGCTCAGGCCGGCTGGTGCTCCAGAAGGAACGCTTCCCGTTTAACCTCTTCCATTGCCTCCATTTGCAAAGCAGATTAAACATTGCAGAGTTACAAGATACAGTTATGCAGAACGAGTTATGATGCCAAGGACAGCATATTCGCCTTTGTAGTTTGATCAATATTACTTATCAATAGCGAACCAGACCCAACACAGGAGCTGCCTCTGGAGCGTGGAACTGCCCACAGCAAGCACTACCCTCGCCTTCCGTGCTTCATTAAGCACACAGAGGATCTGGCAGGAGCTGGCAATTAGATACAGAGCATTCAACCCCTCATGAATTCTCTGCAGATTCCACACAGATTACCTCCACGACACAATCCATTGATCAGAGGTGTATTCTCAGGCTCCGCAGTTAATTACACTCCCTGCTGATGGATGAACAGCAAAGCCATCTCTGTGAAAATACATTGGGAGCAGAATGCCAAGCAACGCAATCCTAAACAAAGACAAAAGGGGCTGGGAAGGATTTCAGAGCTTTCAAGGTTAAAGCTGCCTACAAAATACACTGGGGTCAGCAAGAACAGGAGACAGACGTGGCAGGGGGGCACTGTCCTGAGAGAAGGGACAGCTCAGCCAGACTCCCAGCCCTGGTGAATTTGCCCGCTTGCAGGATGGGGATTATACAATACTGGGGAGGCAGCCAGGCGTGCTGGGAAGGATGCTGGGTTCTGGAGACCCCCACAGCACTTATGCTCACAGCTACGTTCTCATGTCCAGACTTGCCCACTGCACTCTTGGTTTACAGAGAAAAACGCACTTGGAGACGGAGCCCCAGATCTGGAGGTGAAGGACGGCTCACATCCAAACCCTTGCTCCAACACTGTGTCACCAGAAGAAATCCCAGCTGAGGCTGTTCCCAAATACCACAAAGAGATCTCTGGAGTCTACCCAACAGCTCAGCGAAGAGCCAGCAATATGGACACAGAGTGCAAGTTGAACATCACTGTGTTTAACTTCCTCTGGGCTCTGCTAGGCAACCCGGGGTAGACACAGCGCTGCCAACTACTCCAGCCTCCAACTACTTCTCTTGCTTCCTCTGTCCATGCCAGCCTTCGCTTGTCTTACCATCCAAGGCCACTGGAAATAAGATTGCAACAACACTGCACTTCCCCAAGGTGCAAGCAGGGTGCCTGACCCCTTCTGAGAGGCCCACACCATAAAGGAGTCCAGGGCTATTAAAATCCACCTGCTGTTACAATCCACCTGCAAAAGAAAATCCCTTGGCGCAGAGAGAAACCACCCCATTATTACTGTTGGCTGTCGAGTCCTGGGGCTTGGCAGAGCAGCCAACTGTGACTCCCAGGTGGCAATACCTCCCAACCCAGCTTGCTTATCCTGCTTATAAAGTTCAGAGAAGTCTTTATTAAAATGCATTCTCTGCAAGTTTGGGCCAAACTCTGCCACGTGCACAGCCACACCAGCAGGAGAGATCGTCAACGACACAGCAGCTCAGCTTGCCATCACACACAATGGCTACATGGCAGACATGAGCCCACGCCAACGCACTCTCTCCTGCACCTTACCTTTCAGGACACTGAGGACCGCATCGTTGCTGTAGCGTTTTCGGGCAGCATTAGTTGCCACGCAGTGGTAAGCTCCAGCATCACTCTCCCGCACATCCACGATTTGGAGGACACCATTTGGAAGAGTTATAAACCTGAGTGACCAAAAAGAAGAGTGTGAGACAGGCTACGCCTTACCCGAGCTATTCATCAACTCAAAGTCCTTTCATCCCTTCCTTTTCTCCTGCAAATGTCACGTGCAGATCCTGGTAACCACAGCAGAATAGGACTGAGCAACCTTAGACCAGCCCAACTGGTGGTTCTTAAAAGGCAGCAGGTACAGACCTATCCATCTCCCCAGAGTCTTCACAACACAGGATAGGACTTTGTGAGACCAGGCCAACAGGTGCTTGCTAATACAAACCAACCGTATAGTATAGAACAAGTACAGACACACATGTACTTTTCTACATACAGATTTGTAGACAC
The DNA here is from genome assembly GCF_964106895.1 of Numenius arquata. Classification (NCBI taxonomy): domain Eukaryota; kingdom Metazoa; phylum Chordata; class Aves; order Charadriiformes; family Scolopacidae; genus Numenius; species Numenius arquata. The sequence continues at coordinate 3,163,819 of NC_133586.1, read as the reverse complement.
CTCCAAGCATACAAGTGCCTTCGCATATGCTACGGCCAGTTTCACCACTTCCTTTTCACAAAGGTTTGGTAGTCAGAAGAAAAAAAACCATCACAAGCAAGTCTGATCATCATCATTTTCCTGCTGCACCTCAAGTACATGAAGGGACCAACAGATACACAGCTGCACCTTCATGGCCCCAAGCAGCCAGGACACAGCCACCTGAAGCCGCACCATTCTGGGGCTGGGTTGATTGCTTTTGTTCTTCCAAGAGTTTCTGGCTCTCATAAGCTGACAAACTTACAGCCGGGCATCCAGTATCCCCCCAGTTTGCCCATGGGGTGCTACTGGGCAACACTTCCATGGAGTGAAATGGCTACATGGCTCACAACATGAACACAATCCTTGCTGCATTATACTGAACAAAGCAGATGATTAGCAATTAGCATAAAAGTAGGAGCTGGCTGTCAGCATCTCCATTTTCTGCCTGGATTCCTAGATGGCAGCCTCTTTATTCTTGAATGCAAGGCGCAAAGCCTACGTGATCCTTTTTAATTATATATGAGATCCATTTTTAATTGCAAGCCTCTATAAACAGAGCTGCCGAGCTTTGACAGGCAGCTCTGGGTTATCAGTCTTCATTATGAAAAGGACACATTCAAAGGCAATTGCGAAGGGGAGGGATAGCAGCTATTCCACAGGAACAGCACAAAGACAAGTTATAAACATGAATGCCAGTCCTTCCATCCCCAGAGATCCCAATAAGTAAATCTGATAAGTAAAACTGTGGTTGTCCGGGTGCTGAGACAGCTGGAGTGCCACAAGCAAGGGTCATGGAACCAGGAGGACCTTAAGAGATCGCCCATCCTGTGTTCACGCCATGGTCACCAACAGCACATCTGCTGCTGCAAACATTTCTCCTAAATCTCCCATAATGGAAATACCTCCCTTGACCTAAGCAGTCTGTTCCAGAGACAAACATCCCTGCTGCAAGTCTAGCATCTATCCCAGACCTCACTTGCTGCAATTTGAGCTCATCACTTCTTGTCCTCTTCACAGTTGATGAAGAAACAGAAGAGCTAACAGAGCTCCTCCAGAGCTGTCTCCAGTGGCACAATCCCACAGCCTGATTCATGGACACAGATTTGTTGAAGCTTCCCACATACACAAGGGCAACTGCCCTACATCCCTACACTACTTACAAAGACACTTATTTCGGGATCAAGCTCCAGAGACCTCAGAGAGGGTGGTACCCACAAAGCTCTCATCAGGATGCCTCGTCAGGACCCAGGAGAAACATGACAAATATTTGCATCCTCTCAGCTCTGCGGAGGGAAAGCCTCCCACTGCGATAATATTTATTTTTGTCGTGCATCTGCTATTTGAGTCTGTAATTAATATCAACATATTTCAAACACTAAACAAGGCATCTTCCAGTCACAAAAAGACACTCCAATTATGTATCACAGATTCGTTGAGGCTGGGAAGGACCTCTGAAAATTGTCTATGGTCTTTCCCCTCTCAGAGCAGCGTCAGCTGCACCGGGTTGTTCAGGATCATGTCCATGGTCAAGTTCATCCAAAAAGCCCAGTTTCTCTTGAGGGCAGAAAACAAGCCACTGTGTTTCTAAAGAGAGCAAGAGCTGGAGGCAAAGGGGAGTGAGTGGGGAGACTCCATCAACGCATAGCTCAGGATGGTCCCTTCGGTGAGGCCAGCAGTAGAGAGATCTACTAAATGCAATATGTCCTCTTGGGAAAGCCCAACAGAGGTGAGCACTGCTCTCCCAGGGAAGCAAAAAGGGAAGAAAGGTAGGATTTCTTTCTCTATCCACAATTTCTCCCAGCTATTCACAAAGCCTCCAGCTCTTCAGGCTCCTGGCAGCTTGGAACTAGAAGACTCCAGGCAGCCTGCAAGGGCGTTTTGCTCCATCCCCAGGCTCTCTGCAAGGAAGCTGAGTTTGCCTGATAATTGAGAGCAGACAGTTGGCACCAGCTTTTCTTCCACACAAAGGACAGATCTTTTTATCTGTTCACCTTCACTACGGATTAAGCAGAAAACAAAAGTCAAAGGGGAGACCAAGGCCCTGGGAGAAACAGAAATACAGGCACCTTGGCTGTCTGAGGAGCACACACCCTAAAGCAACCGCAATGTAGAGAAATCCTGCAAGTTACCTCTCAGCAGCTGCTGCTGATTTAAGACTATGTTTTTTTAAAAGTACTTCTGTGCTTTACTCACATGAAAGTAAGATTTTGTCCTGAAATTCAGCAAGGCAGGAAAGGTATTCCGAAAAAATTACTAAGCACTTCTCTACCCTTTGGGTTGTCTAAGGATTTTTTAAGGCTCAGCCTTCAGCACCTTCAAGGTGGCACCTTGCTAGAACCTGCACCCAATGGCAAAAGCCAAAGAGTGCCCAAAGGCAAGACCAACACAAAAAAAAAAAAAAGAAAAGAAAAAAAAAGTGCAATGTCAGTTTGCCATGATTATTCTATCCCTCTTAAAAGAAATCATAAACACTGCTGTAGCAGCAGTACCTCGTGTTGTATCTACAGTCCCAGAACCTGATTTTGCACATACACCTCATCATGCTATTCTGGAATATGAAATCATCATCCTGATGCCAACCTATCCAAATGACTGCGTTTTCACAGGCTCATCAGATGAGTGCACCGGAGGGAGTCCACAGTAATCAGAGGCTGGCCTGAGATCTGGTCCCTAAGCGTGATGGGGTAAGGCTAACAGAGAGCTCTGGTCAGCAGCCAACGTTTCCTGGAATTCCTTCGAAAGTCGGTTATATTAAAATCCAACAACAACAACTAGACAAGAACGAAAAAGCAAATCCTTCTGAAAAGGCACATTAGCTAAAACACGATTTAAAAAGCAAGATCTGCAGCTAGAGATTATGGTCTGTTTTTTTACAAGGGAGACAATTTTCAGGCTGCCCGTGTTGAAAGCAATCTCCGAGCAAGTAATTTCACAACATCCATCGAGCTGTCTCATTAAAAAGCCATTGCCCTATCTATGGCACACTTCCCTCCGCAATCCTTTCTTTTTTTGTTGGTTTTTCTTTCTTTCTTTTTTTATTAATTAATTTTCTTCTTATTACAAAGCAACAGCCTCCTATAAACCTGCAGATGCCACACTTCAGACTCAAAAGATATATGTGGTTATTCTTCCAGAAACAGTCGTTGCTGCAAAATTATTCCTAAACTTTACCCCACCCCTTTTTCCTTCCTCTCCTCCTGTCTCTTCACTTAACTTCCCTGGGAGGAAACAGCTCCTTCTGCAGAACACAAAATTCATTTTTAAAGGACAATGCAGCCACTGATCCCCTGCAGGAGTGACATCTAAAGATCAACTAATTGTTTACCCTCTTCTCATGCCTGTAAGTGACTTTAACTAAGGAAAAGATATCATGCTGCAAGATTCTTATCTTTCCTCTCCCCCCAAAAAAAAGAAAATTCAGAGTCTTCTACTAGATGACCTCTAAACACAGGAATAAAACAAATAGGAAGACCTTCCAGGTCACCAAGCACACACAGTACTCCAGAAGAATCATTAGCCCTGAGCCATCGGTCCATCATGGCAAAGGTTCCAGAACAAAAGATCAGGAATAAAAAAGAGCTTGTTTTGTCTTTTTCGGGGTTTTTTTGGTGGGTTGGACGATGTCTGGGGAAAGGTTAATTTTATTTAGGTGTTTTTATCATCTCTCTCTTCATTCTACCTTTTCATGAAGGATTTCTACATTGTAAATGGTCAAATTTTGTTTTCCTTTTTTTCTGTGTAACCCAGTGGAGCAATCAGGGAATCACCTGGGTTCTGCTGGAACAGCTTCATGGTCCTTCTCCCACGTGATGACAGGGGAGGGCAGTCCTTCGATCCGACACTCAAACCGGGCCATACCATTTTCTTCCACTGTCTGCGACTCCGGCTGTTGGAAAAAGCGTGATAAGGCTGGGGAAAGAAAAAGGGAAGGCAAGTTAATAACTCAGTGTTTCTGATGAGAAATGCAAACCTGTTATGATGCGTGAGTTAAGAGGAAGAAGGCTTTTCTCTCCTGAAGATAGCCTGAAATGTAATTTGTCACTTTCCCATGCCCTACAGACCCTCAGCAGTCCTAACAATAGTAACTGAAAGGTGTCAATGTGCAAATTTGCTTCTTGTCTCATTTTCTCCTTTACGGCAAGAGTGTGAGAGAAAAGACAGGCAATTAGCTGGTTTCAGCAGCTGCCTTCCTAAATTCACTTGCTTCATTTGGGAAGGACACGTAGAATGAGAAAAAGAGGAAAAATGCCACAACCCTGAGAGACGAGGGTTTCCCCTTGCCTTGTGGCATTCCCGCAGCCACAGGATAATAAAACAAGGCAAGAGGAAGAACAAAGCCAGATGTCAAGTTACTTACACAAACCAGCTGCCCACAGGCTGGCAATGCTGGAGACGAGGGCGAGAGACCGTAGGAGTTATGATCCTCCTCCATAGTGACCAGCTTTGCCTGCAGAAACCAACTTCATCCTACTGAAGCAGATGAGATGCAACTAAGGGGATACAGACACAGCCTTGCTGAGAGGAGGAGGATGGACTTCATCATCCATGCCAGGCCACTTGTTTGCTCTCCAAGGCTCAGCCCTGTCTATATGCTTCTTTCTATACTAGAGAGGCTGAACTTGCTTAGGAGACAAAGCAGTAAACATTTGTGATTGCTCTTGGACCGCACCCTTCCCATCGTTCTTACACAGCTGCCCGATCTTCCTCCTCGTCCCCATCCGCTCACTTCAGTGGAACAGGAACACTCCCCCTGGGACTGTCAGCATCTGTCCTATCAACGCCACAACCCGAAGGCATCTCAGTCACACGGCGGAGTTTTGAATATGCATGCAGGCTCCTCGATGGGGGCAGAAAGCTTGTATTCTTCTCTACCAGAAGAACTGGCTCCTGCTTTCAATAAGTCTCTGTTAAACCGCCTTTGCTGTTAAACCCACCCTGCCGTACACATTCATCCAGCAATGCTCTAACACGAGTGCCAGAAAGCCTGAACGTGGCACAATAAACATAAATCTAAGCCAGAAAACAGGCTTGACTGCTGGGCCAAGCACAGCACTGTGCTTCTAAGGACCCCAAGTGACCTTCTGGTCCTCCAACACAATCATGTGCTTGTCCCACCATCGCTTCCCAAAAACATCCATCAATGCTTTGGATTTTATAGGATTCCCAAAACTGAAGTTTTCTTTGCATCACACACACGAACATACTTTATTCCAGTGTTAGCTTGAGAAAATATGTAAAGTTTTTGTCGTGGTTTAGCCTCAGACGGCAACAAAGGACCACGTGGCAGCCGCTCGCTCAGATGGGGCCCTCCCCCCCAGCGCGGCCGGGAGGGGAGAATCGGAAGAAAAAGGCAAAAACTCGTGGGTTGAGACAAAGGCAATTTAACAGAACAGCAAGGAGAGCAAGAAGCAACAACAATAATAACACCGACAGAGGAATACACAGCCACGAGTACGATACCACCGCTTGCCGATCGCACCCGGGACGCCCCCGACCGCTCCGCTCCCCCTGGGGGATGACTTCCTGCCCCTCCCCTTCCCCGGCTAGCTCCTGTTACCCCCTGAGCATGGCTCACATGGGATGGAATACCTGTGTCCCTGCTAGGTCCTGGGGAGAATTAACCCTATCCCCGCCAGACCCAGGACATCATCCACCCCTTATTCCATACCATTTCATGCCATGCCCAGATCTTACAGTTTCCAATTAAATACTATCAGTTTCCCCTGACATACATATATATATATATACATATGTATATCTCCATACAGGCGTAATGTCCTTAGTCTGTGCGCCATCACTCTAAAATGTCCGTTGAGTTCATATAGTCCATGACTTCGAGCTCCATCTGTTGGAACAGTCCCTCAGGGCATGCAAGATAGCGTGTGTGGAGCTGGACTGTCGCATGCTGTATTCTTGGGGCTTGTGGCTGATGTATCCGGTGCGGCTCATGTCCATGGTCCATGGGTTGAAGATGTCGATCTCAGTGAAGTTGCTGGACGCCAGCTGCTGAGGTCAGTTCTGGTCCCTTCGCTGCTGCACTTTACTTGGTTTTTCATCAGAGTCCATTTGTCATTAGTTTGGGTGATTCTTATTATAGTACAACCAATAGCAGTTACAGAAATGAGATGTACAGTCGCAGGGTTATTTAGCAATTAACATCATACAGTTTCATTCACTGGCTATTCTCGCCCAAAATCAGGTCCCCGTGTGGTACACATCGAACTTCCCCATCCTTCCGCATCACCCACCAAGTGCACCCGGGTCCTTGAGCAAAGGCAATCCCACGGACAGGTTTGCCTTTGCCTGAGGCAGGACTAACCCAGACTGTCTTCCCTAACATATTCTTCATGTGCACTACGGGGACTTTATCTCCCTCCACAGTACGTGGAGGTTTTGATTGGGCAGGGCCAGCTCGGTTGGTAGACCCCCTGGTGTTAACTAGCCAGGTAGCCTTTGCTAAGTGTGTATCCCAATTTTTTAAAGTTCCACCACCCATTGCTCTCAGTGCAGTTTTTAACAGTCCATTGTACCGTTCTATCTTCCCAGAGGCTGGTGCATGATAAGGGATGTGATAGACCCATTCAATACCATGCTCTTTGGCCCAGGTGTCAATGAGGCTGTTTCGGAAATGAGTCCCGTTGTCCGACTCAATTCTCTCTGGGGTGCCATGTCGCCACAGGATTTGTTTTTCAAGGCCCAGGATGGTGTTCCGGGCGGTGGCATGGGGCACAGGATATGTTTCCAACCATCCAGTGGTTGCTTCCACCATTGTGAGCACATAGCGCTTGCCTTGACGGGTTTGTGGGAGTGTAATATAATCGATCTGCCAGGCCTCCCCATATTTGTATTTCAGCCATCGTCCTCCATACCAAAGAGGCTTTAATCGCTTGGCTTGCTTGATTGCAGCACATGTCTCACATTCGTGGATGACCTGTGCAATAGTGTCCATGGTCAAATCCACCCCTCGGTCACGAGCCCATCTATATGTAGCGTCTCTTCCTTGATGGCCTGAGGAGTCATGGGCCCATCGAGCTATGAATAATTCACCCTTATGTTGCCAGTCCAGATCCACCTCGGCCACTTCAATCTTAGCAGCCTGATCCACTTGCTGGTTGTTCTGATGTTCCTCAGTGGCCCGGCTCTTGGGTACATGGGCATCTACATGACGTACTTTCACAACCAGATTCTCTACCCGAGCAGCAATATCCTGCCACAATTCAGCAGCCCAGATGGGTTTGCCTCTGCGCTGCCAATTGCTCTGCTTCCACTGCCGTAACCACCCCCACAAGGCATTTGCCACCATCCATGAATCGGTGTAGAGATAAAGTACTGGCCATTTTTCCCGCTCAGCAATGTCCAGAGCCAGCTGAATTGCTTTCACCTCTGCAAACTGGCTTGATTCACCTTGCCCTTCAGTGGCTTCTGCAACTCGTCTTGTAGGACTCCACACGGCAGCCTTCCACTTTCTATGCTTTCCCACAATCCGGCAGGACCCATCAGTGAACAGGGCATATCTCTTCTCATTTTCTGGTAGTTCATTATACGGTGGAGCCTCTTCTGCACGCATCACCTCCTCCTCCGGTGACATTCCAAAATCCTTGCCTTCTGGCCAGTCCATAATCACCTCTAGAATTCCTGGGCGACTGGGGTTTCCCATTCGAGTTCGCTGCGTGATCAATGCAATCCACTTACTCCATGTAGCATCCGTTGCATGATGTGTAGCAGGGACCCTTTCTTTGAACATCCAACCCAGCACCGGCAGCCGAGGTGCCAAGAGGAGCTGTGCTTCCGTACCAACCACTTCTGAAGCAGCTCGAACCCCTTCGTATGCTGCCAGTATCTCCTTTTCTGTTGGAGTATAGCGGGCTTCAGATCCTCTGTATGCCCGACTCCAAAACCCTAGGGGTCGACCGCGTGTCTCCCCTGGTGCTTTCTGCCAGAGGCTCCAGGTAGGGCCGTTCTCCCCAGCTGCGGTGTAGAGCACGTTTTTAACATCTTGTCCTGCCCGGACTGGCCCCAGAGCTACTGCGTGGACTATTTCCTGTTTAATTTGTTCAAAAGCTTGTCGCTGCTCAGGACCCCATTTAAAATCGTTCTTCTTCCGGGTTACTTGATACAGAGGGCTCACAATCAGACTGTAATCTGGGATATGCATCCTCCAAAAACCCACAATGCCCAGGAAAGCTTGTGCTTCCTTTTTACTAGTTGGTGGAGACATAGCTGCGATTTTATTGATCACATCCATTGGGATCTGACGGCGTCCATCTTGCCATTTTACTCCTAAAAACTGGATCTCCTGTGCAGGTCCCTTGACCTTACTTCGTCTTATGGCAAAACCGGCTTTCAGAAGGATTTGAATTATTTTATTCCCCTTCTCAAAAACTTCTTCTGCTGTGTTGCCCCATACAATGATGTCGTCAATGTACTGCAGATGTTCCGGAGCTTCACCCTGTTCCAGTGCAGTCTGGATCAGTCCATGGCAAATGGTGGGGCTATGTTTCCACCCCTGGGGCAGTCGGTTCCAGGTGTACTGGACACCTCTCCAAGTGAAAGCGAACTGTGATCTGCACTCTGCTGCCAGAGGGATTGAGAAAAATGCATTAGCGATATCAATTGTAGCATACCATTTGGCCGCCTTGGACTCCAGTTCGTATTGGAGTTCTAACATGTCCGGCACGGCAGCACTCAGCGGTGGAGTAACTTCATTAAGGCCACGATAGTCCACAGTTAGCCTCCACTCTCCATTAGATTTCTGCACTGGCCATATGGGACTGTTAAAGGGCGAGCGAGTCTTGCTGATCACTCCTTGAATCTCTAGTTGACGAATCAGCTTGTGGATGGGGATCAGAGAATCTCGGTTAGTTCGATACTGCCGCCGATGAACTGTTGTGGTAGCAATTGGCACCTGTTGTTCTTCGACCCTCAACAACCCCACAACAGAAGGGTCCTCTGAGAGACCAGGCAAGGTAGACAACTGTTTAACTTCTTCCACCTCCAAGGCAGCTATGCCAAAAGCCCACCGGTACCCTTTTGGGTCCTTAAAATACCCTCTCCTGAGATAATCTATACCAAGGATGCATGGAGCATCTGGACCAGTCACAATGGGATGCTTTTGCCACTCATTCCCTGTTAGGCTCACTTCAGCCTCCAGTACAGTCAATTCTTGGGATCCCCCTGTCACTCCAGAAATACAAATGGGTTCTGTCCCTCTATAGCTTGATGGTATTAGGGTACACTGTGCACCTGTGTCTACTAAAGCTCTATACTCCTGTGGCTCTGATGTGCCAGGCCATCGAATCCACACTGTCCAATAAACTCGGTTGTCCCTTTCCCCCACCTGGCTGGAGGCAGGGCCCCCCTAATACTGGTCATAGTATCCGTCACTCACCTCGTGCAGAAATGCTCTGGAGGTTCCTTCAAGGGGATCAGAAGTAGGCTCAGGCCTTCTATTCTGTTTGGGGAACTGCACATTGGAAACCGGGGCAGCACTTTTCCTGGGGAGATCTGCTTTTGTGGTTGTTCTTCCTTGCAATTCCTGTACCCGTGCCCGTAGGATTGAAGTAGGTTGTCCATCCCACTTCCTCATGTCCTCTCCGTGGTCACGCAAGCAGAACCACAGGGTGCTTCGTGGGGTGTACTCCCTGTATTCTCTATCTTGAGTGGAAAAACGTCTGTTCCTAACAGCTGAGATACTGGCTCGTACAGGCGGGGAGGACATATTCTCTTCAAGTTGCTGGACCTTCCGGGACAGTTTCTCCACAGCTGAGACGAGGGGAGAAGACAGATTTTCTTCATATTGCCGAAGTCGGGCAGCCACCTCATCCACTGTTGGTCCCTCTTCGCCTTTCCATTCCATCACTGCTAATGAGTTGGCATATGATGATGGTGCGCTCCGTACAAACTTCCGCCACATGGACCTTGTGCATTGGATCTCATCAGGATCTGTGGGAAACTGGGCATTGTCCAGGTCATAATAAATCATCTCCCGCACGGCTAATTCTCTCAGGTACTGAATACCTCTTTCCATGGTGGTCCACTTGCTCGGATGACATACAACATCTTCACTGAAGGGATACCTTTCCCTCACGCCTGACAGGAGTCGCCTCCAGAGGCTGAGAGCTTGTGTCCTTTTCCCAATTGCCTTGTCAATGCCCCCCTCTCTAGACAGAGATCCCAGCTGCCTGGCTTCCCTACTCTCCAATTCCAAGCTACCAGCTCCGTTGTCCCAGCACCGGAGCAGCCAGGTGACAATGTGCTCACCTGGAAGTCGGCTGAAATCTTTTCGCATGTCCCGCAGCTCACTCAGGGACAGGGATCGAGTGATTATCTCTGGTTCTGCCTCTTCCTCTTGTTCTCGTGACAACCCTGGATCATCGTCATCCTTCGCTGAGCGAACTGATTTCTTGGTGTATTTCTTCTTCTGGATAGGGGCAACTGATATGGGCACAGGTTGGTTTTCTGGTTCAGTTGCAGTGCCTGCCACTGGGGCCGGAGCAGCCACCGCGCCTGCTGCAGGGGCCGGAGCAGACACCGTGCCTGCCACTGGGGCCGGAGCAACCACCGTGCCTGCCACAGGGGCCGGAGCAACCACCGCGCCTGCCGCAGGGGCTGGAGCAGACACCGTGCCTGCCGCAGGGGCCAGAGCAACCACCGTGCCTGCCGCAGGGGCTGGAGCAGACACCGTGCCTGCCGCAGGGGCCAGAGCAACCACCGTGCCTGCTGCAGGGGCCGGAGCAGACACCGTGCCTGCCGCAGGGGCCGGAGCAGCCACCGTGCCTGCCACAGGGGCCGGAGCAGACACCGTGCCTGCCACAGGGGCCGGAGCAGACACCGTGCCTGCCACAGGGGCTGGGGCAGCCACCGCGCCTGCCGCAGGGGCCGGAGCAGCCACACTGCCTGTCAGCCTGGTTTCCATCTCTTCCTCCTGAGGATGCTGCGCACCATTGAGCAATGCTTGGTAGATACTGGCCAGGGCCCAGCACAATGCAGTGAGTTGTGCCTCTCTGGAATAGCCACAGCATTTTCCTTTCAAATATTCTATCACTTTATCGGGGTTCTGTAATTGTTCGGTGGTGAAATCCCAGACCATTGGAGGTGAAAAACTCTCTAGATACCTGCCCATGTTCTCCCACATGCCATGCCATCCATGACTCTCCAGCCTTGGGGCAGATCTCGGGGTGGTAGTCTTAAATAGTTGCTTAACCCTAAACAAAAACTGAAAAACATTCAGGAGACCGAGCAATAGGACCAAGCTGGTCTGCATGTCCCAAGAGTATTCAAAATTCTCAAAAACTGGCATATCCAGCACGAAAGAGAAAAGGGAGGTGAAAGAGCTGGGAAAAGCATCCCCCCCTGCTTCCCCTATAGACTCAGTGTGTTTATTAATAAATTCCCCGAGATATGGGCAGGAAAGCAGTGCCAAATAAACAACCCAACATAACCATCTGAACAGTGATGCTATCATATCATAAGTTGATATCGCACAGGACAGCAAAATTATAATCCTGATCCCTCTCCCAGAAGTGATAAACATCATCACGGGGAGTACATAGAGCATGTAAGAGTTTACATAACACAGCCATGAAAACAAACGAAGCAACATTGTCCCCAGTAAATAATACAATAAATACCGATAACAAATTCCTTTTAGCACACTCTGGTCAGATCTGTTTTTATCTCAACCCTCCGAGTTGCCCCACGTTGGGCGCCAAAAAGGACTGTCGTGGTTTAGCCTCAGACGGCAACAAAGGACCACGTGGCAGCCGCTCGCTCAGATGGGGCCCTCCCCCCCAGCGCGGCCGGGAGGGGAGAATCGGAAGAAAAAGGCAAAAACTCGTGGGTTGAGACAAAGGCAATTTAACAGAACAGCAAGGAGAGCAAGAAGCAACAACAATAATAACACCGACAGAGGAATACACAGCCACGAGTACGATACCACCGCTTGCCGATCGCACCCGGGACGCCCCCGACCGCTCCGCTCCCCCTGGGGGATGACTTCCTGCCCCTCCCCTTCCCCGGCTAGCTCCTGTTACCCCCTGAGCATGGCTCACATGGGATGGAATACCTGTGTCCCTGCTAGGTCCTGGGGAGAATTAACCCTATCCCCGCCAGACCCAGGACAGTTTTGAAAAATCAAATGCTTTTACATGACCCATTTTAACCTCAGCGTATTCTCAGCTGTCATTAATGTTTTTCTTTAATTTAAATAGTTATCACATGTTTAAAGCAATGCTTTAACTTGCTTTCCACAGCAGCTACAGACTGAATTCTCCCACCAGCTGTCCGCCAAGTCTGGTTTTTCAATTCAATACAAATGGCAATGAAAAATGTTTTCCTGGAAAAATTTGACAAAGACATTAATATGTAAGGCCCCAACTCAGTCAACTGCTTTAGTATTTTCAAACATACACTGCAGACCACTTTAACACAATTTCTAAGGATTACAAGACCTTTTAAGCTCACGTTAATATAACTTGCTGAACTCAAGAGTTTAAACGAAAATCCATCAAATGCCAGTTCACGTTCAGGATGGCACCATCAAAACAGCCTTCTCCTGGCAGCAGATATCCTTAATGCTCTTTCACATTATTCTCTTTTCATCCGACAAGTGTAAATGAAAATACTTTGGTAGGCTCTGAATCGTCATGTACCTGGAAAGGTCATGATGGGAGACAGGAATCCTTCTGAAAAGACAAAATCTGTTTAGATCTGTTTCCTCCGCTTCGTGTTAGATCACCTGTCTCTCTTCTGATCATTATTAAGTGGCATCATCTAAGCTGATACGATGAGGTCCTAAAGTTTACAGCAGCTTTAGAGCAGTCTCCAGAGACTGGAGAACCTAAGTACCACATGGTGTGCATGAACAGCAACGTCACTGTCACCAACAGCGATGAAAAGGCTCCGTAAACCCCAGAGGGCAACTCCCTGCTCTCTTTGCTCCCCCTCACAGCTGCACGTTGTATATTTTTTACAGTTTAGTGTGAGATGCAGGATGTTTAGTGAGCCCTCTACGTGTTTTGGCACGAAGTGCAAAGCAGTACAAAAGGTGACAGTGGCTCCTGGGCTCCCCGGGGTTACCCAGACAATAACCTGTTCCAAAGCAAGGGGCTGCCGGCTATTCCTCCCCATCGTCTGCCACACCTGCGTCTGCCAAGCTTGGAATTCCCTGCTGAGAACTGGATCCTGCCCTTCACCTCCACCCAGCCCCATCTGCCTGCTGTGCCGGGCTCCGCAACGGCTCTTCAAAAGCAAAGAGCCAAGAAATGCACCCGTGACAGATTTCTCATTAGGATGTGGAGAAGCGTGACTAAACAGCGACCCTGATTAGGGAGCTCAGCGTCCCTCCTGCTCCGAGTGGCTCCAGGCTTCCCAAGAAGAGTCACAGCTCCCCGGCAGAGCCAGCAAAGGCTCAGTGGGTGCCGAAGGTTCAGCTCCAGCAACGCAGACCAGACCTTGTTCTGTCTGTTAGTGCTTTCCCGTGATAACTCTTGGAGTGGGATTCAGAGGCTGAGCAGCTCAGTCACCTTCCTTTTACAGGATCAGGATAGGGATAGTGGGAATTGCTGAGGACAGGCTGAAAAAAAGCCTCTGAAAGAAGCAGCCTGCAGCCTCCCCAGTCAAGGAGAGGACGGGGAACATGAACAGGGATCTTTTGTGCACAGAAAGCAAGATGAAAACAAGATAACAATGGTGAAAAAGGTTTCTTTGATGCAGGACCAAACACGAACCCTGGATCTCGGCACCAGCAAGGCTCAGGCAGAGACAGATTTGCTGGCCAGGCTCATCACTGTTTCCACAAACATCCTCTGAATCAGCTTGGGGTCAAGACCAGAGCATACTGTGATCCCTTGTGTTCTCCCCCTCTCATCCCCAGGGTACCAGGGTGGAAGGGAGGAAGCAGAACACGTTCATCACCTACAGCACGACCCAGCCCAGGCTCAGAGCTGTGCTGCAACCAGCTGGTGCTGGGAGGAAAGAAGAGAACAGCCAGAGCAAGGCAAGCCCTGCAGTGGAAGGAGAGGGCTGGAAAGCAGGTCCTGCTACTCTGCAAAGACGTGCGTGCGGGTCACAGCGAGCGCAAGACAGGCTCCAACACACTGCTCACCCCAGGGCCACCGGGATCCTTAAGAGGGGCTGTTCTCCTCCCAGAAACACGTTCCAATGGAAGGGACTACTGCAGAAGTGCTGCAAAGTGAGAGGTTTTCACGTAGGGAGGCAGGGACAGAAGATGCTTGAGGGGAAAAGGGAAAGAAAGACAACAGATACATATTTGACATTATTTTCAACTCCTCGACTAGGGTTTAGCTTTGCGAAGCCATCCCGAGCCACAAAACACCTCCCAGCCCCATTGCACTGATTAGCCTGAATACTTTAATAGGCCACTCAGTAAAAATTACCCACTGCAGGTGAGAAGGTGAAGAGCATTACAGCAAATTGCCCTCAGCGACATGCCAAAGCACCAGGCTCGGCGCCTTGGGGAACGGAGCAAGCAGCTCCCTCCCTGCTGACACGTTAAACCCAGCTGGAGGGAAGCCGTGTGCGCCAAGGCTTTTAGCCCCGAGCCCAGTATGGTGAAACCCAGCACCCCCCCCTCCTCTCCCAGCAGCCTGATCGGTGCAGGAGGCCGCGAGCTTGGAAAGATTGCCAGCCAGCAACACTACACCCCAGGCAGAAAATGCAGTCTATGCAAGGAATTCAGCCTTCTGAAACGGGCTCGCTGCTCTCTCCCACAGCGCTTTGCCCCCAGACTCTCCACGTGCTCGTCCCCTTTGTATCTTTTATAACTATTAGTAGGTATTTCTAAGATGGGGGCAACTACAGCCCCCACTGAGATCACATACACGGCCCAGATGACCCACCTCCGAACAAGCCTGAGGGGGCGGTGGAAGGGAAAGACGCACAAAAAGTCATGGAAGCGATTTGCCACGGCCCCACGGCGGGGTGGAGGCAGAGCCAGAGGAGCACTGGGTCTGCAGGGCCATATGGCAGCACAGGACCTGCACTGCCCAGCAAAACCCGTATGGGGCTTGCTCCTGCCTCTTCACGGATGCCACTTGCCCACCTACTCGAAACTGCATCTGAAAGTCATGTCTGTGGATGGTCCAGAGCCTCTGCATTCATCTGCTAGAGGTTTCCCTCCCCAGCCTGGCTCTGCCTATGGTCACCAGCCTTCACTTACCTACGCACCGAAACCACAAAATAAATAGCATAAAATCCATAAAATAAATCCTTAAAATAAGAGTAAATCCCAGTCTGCCATCCCTCAAATCTCAGACACACCGCGCATCACAGAGAAGAGACTCTGTCCTTGTGGAGAGCGGATCCCGGGAGCCCGTTTGCGTCGATTCCTGCTGTGGCCTGTCCCTCCAGGGGCATCAACGCACCAAACCCCTCCTGTGCTCGCTGCCAGCAGCCACGCAGCGCGGGGACGTTCCCTCCAGGCACAGCAAACGTCTTCATCTGACAGTCACAATTACTGTAATTTTCTAGAACCTCCCTCGCACAAAATGTTTAAGCTAAATTAACAGCTTTAACAAATCTTCACAAATGTAGTTATTAACAGGGAGAAAGCTACACCTTCCCACAACTACAATAACGCCCCTGGTATTTCCACGTGGGAGCACGCAGGGCTCGGAGAAACCCAGGAACCTAATTCATCAGCCTGAGAAGCTGTTCACTTAACAGGAACCCTCACACCGAGAGCTGTCGCAGACTCGCTCCTCCTCGTTTGCCATGGCGGCCACCACCACGAGGTGTGGAAGGGGGGACTGTGGATGGATCCCCCAGCTCAGGGAAGGGAACTGCTGGTCAGAAGCACAGGCTGATGGCAGAGTTAACGTACCCCACCTGCTGAACAGGTTTTCTTCTACTGCCCCCATACTGATCAGCAGCGCCCAGGGCCATCAGCACAAAGGGTAACTCCATCTACACGTAAACAGGCTTGGACAGACTGCTGTATTCAGCAGCAGGGATTAAAAATAAGGCCTTTACAATCCCCATTTGCACCAGCTGAATGCTAATGTAGCAAGCGCTTCTGCCCAACCCACAAAACAAATCGAAGCGAGAGATGCATTTCATTAATCAATTCCCTCGCTGCTTGCCATTCAGAAATGAATACGTTCCATCAGGTGTGTGCATGTGCCACAGGAGCAGCACTTTCCCTCTGCAGATGGTAATAAAAGGAGACATGTGAGTACACACAAGGAGAGAGTTCACCTGAAGTTCCCATTTTCTGGGAGAAATCCAGAATGAGATGGAGAGATGCATCATCTATGTACGTTCCTCTGGAAAAATTCAGGTGGAGTGAAGGGCAATTTAAGTCAGTCTCTAGTTTTGAGATATCTCCACTGTTCTCACTGTTGTCACCAAAAATAAACCCAGGCTCTTAACAGAGGCACAAGCCATTGCTACCGGGCACGAGGCATGGTCCAAACTTCAACACAAGTCACCCCTAAAGGGGAATATATCCTAACTCAGGGTGGCTGGGATTGGGGCAGGAGCAGCCTAATAAATCCTCCTGGATTAATGACAATTCTTCTACTCCAGGTCTCCCATTTTCCCAGACAATATCTGCACGCAGGATCCCCAGCTCCATCTTCACAGCCCTCGGGGATCCCTTCACTTAATGAAACACTGGAACCAGCTATTTATCTGGCGCTGAATCACTGAAAATCACTGAAAGGAGGGAAGAGGAGGGATGGGTGACCAGCCATCTGTGGGTGCTGCAGGCTAAATATTTTCTGAGCAGAAAAGGAGGACAACGTTGCAAAGGTCAAAGATTTTCCCCTGATCTGAGAGAAGCCATGAGGAGCATTGGTTTCTACAGCACAGTGCTCACAGACTGAAACACATGCTTGGCCAAACCCGGACAGCCCTGCCTGGGGTACCAGAGGCTAAATACATCCCAGTGTAAAGCAGGTGTTGGGACGTCCACTCCGCATCTTCATCTACCTCAGCTCTGAGCAAACGCAAAAGCACCTCGTCCCTGGTGATGTGCTACACAGCTGCATTCAACAACATTTACATAAGTCACTGTACTAGAGAGAAGTGTTACTGTATTTGCATTATTTTCTAATCTCACCTGTTCAGTAGGTCAAGGAATCATTTATTGGAACTCTCACACTTAAAATAGCTCCAGGAACCATTTCTGAATACAAAGGAATTCTATTCTTAAACGCTGTGCAAAGATTCAGCAGTTCAGATATTGGAGTGTCATTCTCAGAGATCGAAATGAAAAACAGCCTGAAGAGCCCTTTCTTTCATCTCTTCCATTATAAAGAGATATTCACCTCACAAAACAGTCCCAACACCAAGTGGGGCCGCAGACTCTTTGTCATGTAGACAGCCGTCTGTCCTAGCCTCCACGCTGCTCTTCATTGTCTGGAGTTTCCCCTGGAGTCGAGAGATTTGCACCAGGCTGAGATGGGGTAAATTCTGCCTGTTGGGAACATCTGAGCAAACCCAGTGGCACCTCCTGCATTCACCAGCTACTGAGGGACCTACAACTGCTTGGCTCTTCCCTGGTGCCAACATTCCTTGCTCAGCATCAAACTCCCTGAGTCCCTTTCATGCTCCTCCCCAAACTGTGCCCACTGTTCACCAAAGAACCCACATGAGACCAACGGTGACCTGGAGGCAGCTGAGCTCCTGTGCGTGGCCAAATCCTGTGTGTGACACCTAGAGCACATTCCCGAGCTGCCATCTTCTCTGCTCAGGGCTACCACCTCCTCCCTGCAGCTCTCCCCTTGAACTTGCTCTCAGTTCCTTACAGAAGAGCTTTTCCAAGTCCTTATGAGACCAGACCACCCTGTCACAGCAGGACAAGCTGGAAAGTATTTGCTCAGCTCCTCCTTTGGATTGCACCCAGCTCTTCAGATCCAGCACCAAGAACTAGGACTGCAGGAGGGAAACATTCAAATTAGAAAAAAGGTGTTGGAGAGGAGAGAGGGGGGAAGAGGGGGGAAGAGGGGGGAAGAGGGGGGAAGAGGGGGGAAGAGGGGGGAAGAGGGGGGAAGAGGGGGGAAGAGGGGGGAAGAGGGGGGAAGAGGGGGGAAGAGGGGGGAAGAGGGGGGAAGAGGGGGGAAGAGGGGGGAAGAGGGGGGAAGAGGGGGGAAGAGGGGGGAAGAGGGGGGAAGAGGGGGGAAGAGGGGGGAAGAGGGGGGAAGAGGGGGAGGCAGACAGAAAGAAATGATGGTAGAAGGCTGCCTGGAAGCACAAATCCAACACCACAGTATAATTTGGTCTGTGTGGGAGGGGAGGATCTCATTGTAGGCATTTCAGACCATGCTGGTGCACAAAGATTTCCTTATCCAGAAGCCCCAATCACACTGCTCTCTCCCACTGCAAAATGCAGTTGAATAACAGGGTGCTGGACACATCCTTCCATGCTGGAACATGCTCACTGGCACCAAAGCATTGTAAAACTGTTTTGGCTTTACTTGCTTTCCTCCCACACCTGAAATCAGCAGCACTGTGCTATAAGAGAGTGTGTTTGGGCAATGAAATTCAGTGCATCTGTCCCCACTGGGACCCTGGTACCTCCCTCGGCTCCACCAGGCACACACAAAGCCTCAACAACCCTGCTCACTACAGACACCAGCCTGGGCTCTCAATCAGAGCTTGGCTTTGCCAAAAATTAAGCTCCTGCTCTTCCGCTACTCACTGCGCTAAAGGCAGAGATAAGCTTTCACAGACAAAAGCCACCAGAAGGGGAGACGTCCAACATCCTGTCCGTCAGGACCCACAGCACAGAAGATGAAAGATCCCAATGCCTCCCCTGGTGCATCAGTTCCCAGCTATGTTGACAGACTTTATCATTTTCATAAGGCCATATTCTGACACACTGAAACTGTCAAAGTCATCAGACATTCCCAATGGGGAGAGCAGTAGGTGCCACTACAAGCCTGTTAAGACCTAAGTCTTAACTGAGAGCAGGGACAAAAGGGAACCTGGACCACCTGAGAACATCCTGGCTTGTTTCCAGTGCTTTTTGCCCTTCAAGCGGCCACCCACATCCACTTGACTGTCTCTCAGTAATTAATTCTTTTTCTGAGTGTAACTCTTCATGCGGGGCAGATCCTGACCTAGACAGAGCTGCAGGCCACCCACTGCCACCTCTGGGGTGTGGACAGGATAGAGAGCTCAGCACAGTGGAGCTGGGAGCACACAGCACACCAATGGAAGTATCCCCATCCCAGTCACAGCTGGTTCTTCCAGCTGCCCCTACGCAGGTCATGCAGAGGTCCCCATACACCATCCAGAGGGGACTCATGCAGAGGAAAGGCAATGGGTGCTTTCTCCCAGCCACTTCCCCATCACCCAGCCCTTTAAGCTTCAGCCAGAGCTCACAGATTTAGGGCACTGCTCCTTAATTATGTCACTGGGGCAACAAGCCCATCTTAACCTTGGCCAGGAAAGCCAGAGCTGTCATAGCCAGACCCCCACGGTCACGTTCCTAGGCAGAAAGTGTTGCACTCAGGGCTCTGAAGTGTTGAGTTCTCTGCAAAAACAAGCACTGTCTTTTGGATAGTGAGGAGGGTCCTGTTTTTAATTGATGGCTGATGGCACTTACCTGGGAGAGTTACACAGGATGTTAACAGTGGGATAACAGAAAGAGACCAGTGCTCATCTGTGGACTATCCCAAATCCCACCTACACATCATTAATAAAATTTCACTTCATAGACACTTTATCTCAAACTCTGTGGGAGGCAGATGGTCCGTAGAAACACCAGGAGAGGGGGTGGAAAGTCAGTTCAAAAAAAGACTCCCAACACTTACTTGAAAATCTGACTGCAGCCGTTTGACTGGTGACAGCCCCTAGGGAGCTGTGAGACACGCAGGAGTAATTACCCTCAGCCCCAACCTTCTCAGGATATTTACTGTCCTTTGCCACAGCCTGGGCTGAGATGAAGAGTGATCCATTCGGAAGCACGTGGAGATGTTCCTGCTCCACTAATGGAAATCCATTCTTCTTCCATGTGATATTGATCACCTGCTCAACGGGGGCCAGGTTACAGTCCAAAACCACGACTTGGTTTGGCTCCAGTATCACCTTTGCAGGACCAGCGCTACAGCTCAGGTCCAGAGAATCCCCTTCCAACAGCCTCCCTGCAAAGAAAAGACAGTGTTGCAGTAGGAGTTGCTTTCCTTGGTTAAATCACATCCCAGTTTCACACAGCGATGGAAGCACAGCTCTCCATGAGTATGGCTGGAGACAATGGGTGAAATTAAGCCCTGTTAGGCAACCATCACCTCGCACGCCACTTGTGCACTGCATTCTCCATCACACATCCCTAGGACTGCACAACCCGCACCATTTCTGCCACCCGCCACTGTGCCCAGCAGCCACCCCTTCTGCCCACACTTGCTTTTTCCATGCTGGATTCAAGTAAAGAAGAACTGGAAGAAGGTGAAGTCATGGCAACAGCAAGAGCAAGCACAGAAGATGCAGCAAGGGCCCACATCCTGACAAGTGAGGGCTCCCCCTCACCAGAGCCTTCTCCAAGGCTGATGAACCCCCACAAGACAACTAAGTGCAAGCAAAGGTATTCAAGCCCTTGGTACGCCAGTGCCAATGATCACAACTTGGTTGGAGCAGTTCGCCCTCAGGGGGACCTGGCAGTAAGAGCTCAAGCCCAGCTGGGAATCCAGAAAGACAGCATCTCCCGCTGGTGTTCACGTAGTGGGAAACTAATTTTAAAGGAAAGACAGCAAAAGAACAGCTAAAAATGTGACTTGCTGTCTCTGAGCGTTTTATCCCATATAGGTGAATCCAGAATGAGAACGGATGGATGCATTTTCCCCACTTGAAAAGGATATTCCAGCTGCAAGCAGACAGTACCCAGAATGTGCCCTCAGGCAACCTGCCTGCTGCAGCCAGAGGCCGGAGCAGTGACCAGCAGCAAGCTGAGCCCAACGGGTCTTGGTCTGGCCGATTTCCAAACCCACGTACTCATAGGAGAGCTCCACCTCTGAAACAAGGCTCAGCGTTTCCTAAAAGAATATTGCCATTAATAAAATGCATTTGCCGTTAGAGTTCTCCAGAGACACTAAGTCAATGTTAGCTGGCAGCGCTGCTTCCACACACCAGCAATTTCAATCTCTGCTGCGCTCAAACCATCACCATCCACTCTTTTTATGGCTCCGCTCCAAATTATTTTGTCACTGCTCCAATCAGAAATGTTTCCTGCCTCTATAACAAGTTTATCAACACTGGATATGAACCACATGGCTCCCTGCCCGTCTCCTATCGCAGAAGGCTACAGATTAATTTTATAGGAATTCAAACACTCTATTAAACCTGCTACTACCTACTGCTGATAAAAGGGCTGCGTTTTAAAAGAGCGTGTGTTAAGCATGCAATTAGGGGCAATGACACGCAAAATTACACGTGCAGGGAGATGGAATTATTTCAAGGCGTGCGCCGGAAACTGCAGATGCCCCTGAAAGGAAGGGCCTAACCCTGCCCACGCGAGGGGCTGATTTGGTGCCCACCCAAGCCCGTGGGGACGGGAACTTGTCAGGTTTGCCCTCATTGCCGGTTTGCAGAACGACCACCGAGAACTTATGTTGGCCAATTATGTCCCTTCAGTAACACAAGAACCCTACCCATCTGCTGCCTGTTGATTGCCATCGTTACGGGACCCAACAGATCCTGCCCTGAGCACCATCATCTTCACTAGGACATCCAGAGGACAATCTCCCGGTCCCCAAAGCCAAACCCCAGCAGGATGCAGAGATGCCCTTTTCACACCATGCCAGCACAACAGCCAGGCACTGCACTCCATGACAAAGGGGCAGCTACAGCCAACACAGAGTCACCTCCGAGTCCCTGGATTTGAGGTTTTCCTGCACAGATGCTTCTACTGCACTGCAAACTCATGGTCTGCAGGAAGGGGCACAGCTAGGAGCAGCAGATGCCATTTTGCTTCAAATGTAAACCCACTGCAATGTAATTTCTGGGTTTGTCAGCCAGCACAGCCCTTTCACAACAACAACACAGGAAGGACATGGACCTGTTGGAACGGGTCCAGCAGAGGGCCACGAAGATGATCAGAGGGATGGAGCACCTCCCCTATGAAGACAGGCTGAGAGAGCTGGGGTTGTTCAGCCTGGAGAAGAGAAGGCTCCGGGGAGACCTCATAGCAGCCTTCCAATATCTGAAGGGAGCCTACAGGAGAGCCGGAGAGGGACTCTTTGTCAGGAGATGTAGTGACAGGACAAGGGGTAACAGTTTTAAATTGGAAGAGGGGAGATTTAGATTAGATATTAGGAGGAAATTCTTTACTGTGAGGGTGGTGAAGCACTGGAACAGGTTGCCCAGGGAAGCTGTGGATGCCCCATCCCTGGAAGTGTTTAAGGCCAGGCTGGATGGGGCTTGGAGCAACCTGCTCTAGTGGAGGTGTCCCTGCCCATGGCAGGGGGGTTGGAACTCAATGATCTTTAAGGTCCCTTCCAACTCTAACCATTCTATGATTCAGGTTCCTTGCTGCCTGGCCCCCTCAGGCCAGCGAGCAAGATGAGGAAGACCACTACACAGGGACTGTCACCAAATGCCCTCCTGTAAGGGCAATTCTGCCTGTTTGTGTCCGCTAGGGAAGATTAGTCCTTTGAGGATCACAGCAAACTACACAACTCACTCGCTGCCTCCACAGGAGACTAGAAGTAGGGGAACATGAAGCTGAAAGGCTGCCCAAATGTTCTGGAAAGACACTGCCACTGGAAGCCTTCCATCCAAGACAGCCAGTACAAAAAAAACCTGTATGAAATTGGGAGAAATAAAGCACAGAGCAAGTTACCAGTGAACATGTGCAGAAGGTGACATGAGCAGACACAGGAGAGGGTTAACAGTCTGAGGCTGGTGAAAACTCAGCTGAGCTAAGGACAGGAGGCACAGTCAAATCCACAACAATGTCACTGTGGTGAGAACCCCCATCCATGGGGGAGCTGCGACCCACACTTCTCTGAAGAGATCTCTGTAGCAGCTGCTCCTGGCATCATGTCACTCGGGGCTTAGTCAGCCTGTGTGTATACACCACCTCCAGGGAGGTAGGGCTCCTAAGGCAAAGGCTGATGCATGTGATGCTGAGCTTATTTCAAAAGATGTTGAAACTTTCTTGGCTAAAGTCTTAATCCTCTGCCTTTCTTTAAATTTGTTGTCTTTAAAAGCACAAGTAGAGATTGAGGAGACAAGGAATTAACTCAGGTCACAAGTCAGTCCCCCCACGCCGATGGCTCCAGCTTTCTCTTCGCATCTTTCCCCTTGACTTCTCCTTTACACGTCACTACCAGCAACAACACACCAAGGCATCTCAGGTGGTTCTTGTGCAGCACCAGCACTACGGGCACCAACTCTTACCTTCCTTCAACATTGACCCTCCAGTAAGGCAGCAGGGCTGGGTGGGCACAGCCACAGGGAATCAGCAGGCTCTGGCTGTGCCAGGCATCCCACATGGCCCCTGTCACCACACACACAGGCTGTCCCCCTGCCTCCAGATTCTCCTGCTCTGTGCCAGGCACTCCTCTTCATCACTTGGGAAAACAGCCCGTATATCTGTCCTATTTTCTATTTTCTTCTGACAGCAATTAAAATGGTATTTTGCTGAAAATACTCCTCCTCTTCGAAAGGTGAAGCGCGAGGGGACGGCTGGCTGGCTCAGGCAGCCAGGAATAGAGCGGAGATCTGCAGTGCAGCTTCCCACGCCAGCACAGGTCAGTAAGAAGCAATTATCAGCCTCTCAAACCTCAATTCCTTAAAAATCAACTCAACCTGTTTGCAGCGGGGTACAAATAGACAGCTCCATACTTTGCACCACAGTAGAAGTAGTACTTGCTTTTTTAAAAACATGTGATGGTGTTTCTATATGCTTAAATATCACCCCGCTCTTCTCCCCAAAGTCAAAGCCTACCTGGATCCGAGCTTCTGGTTGGCGTGTTACAGAAAAAAGGGCCAGTTACAAAACTCGGTGCCAGACTGCAGAGCTCACCCATACTAACACCAGGTTGCTTTCTTTCATGCCTTCACACCAATAAACACACGATTGCACAACATCTTTATAAAGAGCAATAGTCACTCCTTTCCCGGAAACCTGTTCCTACCACATAATCCCCCCAGTAACAGCAGAAACCATTTATAAGCAACCAACCTCCGATATGTTTCCATTTGCAAGTGTCTGCTGCATCGTCAAGCAATGCAGGTTCCACACGATGGTAAGAGCTCGTGACCGTACTCAAACCACCACCCTTTATTCCAGGAGCACCAAAAATATTTCTAGACCAAAAAGCCAAATAAAAAGCCCAATAAAAACTCATGACCCACAGGGCTCAAACTGAGCACCTGGCAGAAGACCGTGACATGGCCAAACACATGTGACAATCAGTGTCTGTCACTTAACACAGTCTGAGGAGGCTCCCTGCTGGGCATATGAACCCCTTGACTGACACGAAGCTGCTCTCATAGGTAAGCACAGACCTGCCCTGAATCAGCCAGCCCTTTTCCTGCCCCTTTGGCCCCAAAGTACTGCAAATTTTTGGGGACAGGCCCTTTGCATGTACAGGGGTTGGAATAGCAGGGCCCAGAGCCCAGACTTAGCATTGCAAAAAAAGCCCCACGATGACTCTTGTCCTAAGATGTTTAAAGAACTGTATAAAGACTCCCTGATTAAGGAAAAAATACCTTCCAGGCTCTGGAAACGTAGGAGGAGGTCTGGTTCAAAACACCGCACTAAATTAGCAAGCCTGACAGTGAGATAAAAGCCCCTTCAAGGGAAAGGATCAGAAGAGAGTAAAATTACTCCAAGCGAGATCAAAGACAAATGAAATCAGGAATGTTAAGTGCTTACAGAAGCTGCTGACTCTTTCCAACCTCCATTCTTCATCGTGTAGTGACAGAAGTGGATACAATCCTGTTTAAACACAGAGGCACATGCTGGCGCAGCCTCCTGTTCACCTTCACCCTCTTACCTGCCGGAGGTAAAGCTGTAGTGAATGTAGTGAAGCCTACCCAGAACAGCCACGAGCCTCACACCGCAAATACAGCTATTCCCATGGACATCGACAATAACACAGAGATGAGGTTCCGAGTCAGAAGCCAGAAGGTCTTTCCACATATCGGTTCAAGGCAGGGCTTTCAGCTACAGATCTGTGCTTTGGACCTGGAGAGCTTTTTGCCTTTGGCTCCTCCTGGTTATAGCTTCAAGCATCAAAGCCTGGCAGAACTGGAGGTTTTCAGCTCATGGATCTCTAATTTCACAGAATCACAGAATCGTCTAGGTTGGAAGGGACCTTTAAGATCATCTAGTCCAACCTTAAAAAAGAAACAAAAAAACCCAAAAAACACCAACCCTAAACCATATTCCCGAGCACCATGTCAACTCGTCTTTTGAATATCTCCAGGGATGGTGCCTCAACCACTTCCCTGGGCAGCCCATTCCAATGCTTGATAACCCTTTCAGTGAAGAAATTCTTCCCAATATCCAACCCGAACCTCCCCTGGCGCAACTTGAGGCCATTTCCTCTTGTCCTATCGCCTGTGACTTGGGAGAAGAGACCTACCCCTGACTCTCTACAACCTCCTTTCAGGGAGTTGTAGAGAGCAATAAGGTCTCCCCTCAGCCTCCTCTTCTCTAGACTGAACAACCCCAGCTCCCTCAGCCTCTTCTCATCAGACTTATTCTCCAGACCCCTCACCAGCTTCGTTGCCCTTCTATGAGGCCAGAGAACCCTGTACAGCATTGCCCTACAGTGGGAAACACCACACGTACACTCAAAGCAGACTTTTATATCACAGCACACAAACCTGCTTGTCTACCAGCTACCCAGAAACAACCCAACGCAACTGAGAACATCTCAAAATACTTCTCTGAAGGAAAAAGGGCCAAAAGCAGAGCGGTGGGTTGGAAGGAAAGAAGAACCACGCGGTCTGTGCCCATCCAGTCCCAGGTAACCAGCAGGGTTCATGCTAAACTCCACTAAGCCCAGCAAACTGCTGAGCTATCCCAAGACAGACAGTGGTGGCTCCAAGATTAAAAACGTATGTGCAAATACATACTTACATATATAGATATATACCACATATGTGCATGCAGATGTATTGAAGCGTACCACATGCCCCAAAATTGAGAGTCCTTGATGCAGCAAGTTAAAAGCATTTTGTTTCCTTGAAAATTATATTTTCTGACCCAGGCTCTGCAGGTTATTTTTCCTCTCTCCTGTGTCACTAACCCCGAGGCTACATTACACACAAAAGCAGCCCAGGAGAAAAATGTTCTTTTTCTCCCATCTATTTCCTGACTTCCATCAGCCAGGTATCCACCTCCAGTGTCCAGGCCCAGTGAAGTAAATGAAGAAGTCTCCTGTTGAGTGGCATAACACTCAAGGCGTTTCGGATGAACAAAGGTTGTAAAATCTTTAAGGCACAAAGCAGTCCTCTGCCCTCCGCAGGAGCACGGCCCCTATCAGCATCAGGCTCGATTCCAGATCCAAAGCAGGCATCTGAAAATCCACTTTAAACCAGCTAATGTCTCCCTTCCCAAACGGCACATCTCCGTGTACAGCCAAAACCCCCTCCTACGATCTCTGCTCCCCTCCATCAAATGGGGGCAGGAACAGCACAACTTACCACTGAGCAAAGGGGAAAAAGGATCAATCCTCTTGTTTTTCTAATTTCAAAACTACAAATAACGAGGTGAAGTGTGAGCTAGCGACACAGTGAGGTTTGGCAGATTCCTGACAACACAATGACTTGGTCAGAGGCAAGACCCTCAGAGCAGTGTTCTCACATCCAAGACACACAACGCTCCAAGCCCATGGATCTGTTGGGAGCTTGCACTCCATGGCTGAGAAAACCACAAAACCCAACTTGTCTCCTTGTACTTAGGGTTATTTCCCTTCCCTGGGATTTAACTACTTAAATCAAGGAGGAAAGACCTAGACAAGAGATGCTTGTTCTGGTGAAATTTTGGCTATCAACAGTAAACACGTCCTTGAGCTCTGTTACACAGCACGAGCAAATAAAAGGTTACTGTTCAACAGGAGACAAATGGCTTTGTTCGGAGGAGGATGAGTTGGGTTTTAGTAATTACTTTAAAAACTAAACATACATACAGGCATGAACCAAAAGGGATGCATTTCTGGGCACTGGCATACCTATGCTTCTTTTCTTTTTTTTTTTTTTTGTACAGCACCCAGCATAGCTGGAATTAGCTGATCCACAACCTCCACTTAAAGTCCATGAGTAAGCTCAGTGCCAGCTCCCAAATGGCACATCACCAGGAGGACACACAGCACTGTCACATTGGTTCAAACAGACAGGCAGAGTATGTCCCAGCACCAAATGCAGCACTGCCATAAACGCAGCAGATAAACCCATCCCAGCTACACAGTACAGCTCTTCTCTTCTCTGGCTGGTGGGAGGACAGCCCCAACGGCTCCCCACCATGACCTTGTCACCAACCAAGCCATCACCCAAAGGGGCTGTCCCAAAAGTAGTATTTGGAGGAGATGTACTATTTTCTCTTTGACAAACTGATTCAGCTGGGGGAAGTCAAAGAGATTTATGCACATGCAAGATCCCAAGGCACAATCATTCCTAAAAACGCCAACCCATTCCTACAAACACACTGTCCAGCAATTACAAGGCTTAGACCTTCATTTCAAAGCAGGGGAGGTCCATCTTTAGCAGAGCTGAGTGAGGCCCCAGGATCAGCTCAAGGACGGGACCCAGCCCAAAGCAGCTAAAACCACTGACAGCTTCCAGTGCCTTCACGCGAAAACCCTCAGACAGCTTCCAGCCCAAAACAAATAAAGTTGCGCCAAGCTAGACAGGACCCATTACAGCACAGGCCTTGGGAGATTAATACTTCACAGAGAGCAAAGTACAAGGGTTTCTAATCTGACACACTTCCAGAGCTGACATCACTTCTAGTTCTTGGCAGCCAGAGATTTTCCTGGGGAGCCGCTGTTGTGCTGCAGGTCCCACAGCCTGGAGCCCGGCCAGCACGTTTCCTATTCCACACACACACACATCTGGCACTTTGGAACTGGCTTGTGCACCTTGCAGAACTCCAGCCAAAGAAAACCTTCCCGGGAGCGAGGGAAGCGGCTCAGGCGAGGCGAGCAGAGCGCTGGGTCGTCGTGTGTGTTCTGCGGGATATCAGGCGGTGAGAGGAAAGGGCTCCTCTCTCCCCTCCACATCCCACAGGAGGTGGCAGGAATTCAAACTGCAGTTGAGCCTCTGCACTGTCGCCTTGTCTTAATTTATGTATTTATTTTGGATGCTGAACTCGTGGAACTCAACAGCACAATTAATCTCATTTAATCGGGAGTGAACAGCACTGAAGAAAAGTGGAGTTACTTCTTCCAAAGGGTTTTCCTACCTCTCAGCAAGCCAACTACTGTGCCATTGTTCTGCTCAATGTAACCTTCTGCCGATGCTCTTCAGACACTCTTAGAGCTGTAGAAAATCCTTACGTTGTCATCATCTAATTCAAAGAGCGACTATACTTCAGTGTGTCCCCATTAAAGCAACACAAAGCCCTCTTTCTTCTTGGAAACTTTATGCGTTGACAATTAAAAGTCAATAGCTTGGTCTCAGCCTGTTTTTAGGGCAACTGCACTTGACGAGTGGTGACCCAGAAAGAAATCTGGAGGGAGGTCTCTGTCGAGGTCTGCATTCTGGGTGCTCAGCAACATCGGCACTGAAAGCAGAACCAAAGGAGCTCTGGGGATGGAGCACTCGACTCCCATGATCTCTACAGAACAGGAGGCTGAAAGAGGAGCCAGACACCTAAATCCCCTTGTGCCTCAGATCTTCCACCTTCCCAGAGCACAATAAAGCAGAAAACATTCTTCTACTCAACCATAATGAGGTCTATGAGATGGAGGGACCTTCAGCCCCCATTTAGCCTCTCTGGAAACGAAGGCTCCTAAAACTATCTCCAGGTCTGCCAGAAAGCCCATTTTATTAGCATTTGATATCCACACAGAGCAGAGGGGTTCCAGTACCGAGCAGCGCTCACCAGTGGGAAGCAGGCCTTATCCTAATTCTGCATATAAGCAAGCTAGATGGTTTGTTTAATAATGCAGCATCTCCCACTGCTGCAGGAATATTCATCCAGCTGGCAGCAAGGGACTCTCAGATCATCCCCTGTCACTGAGCAGATCCCAGTCTTTCAGGAGCAGCTGGGTGCCAGACCGTCCCTGCGTGCAGCAAAGGACCGCACTCGGAGACTGTCACACCATCGCTGCGTCGAGGGGTAGGGTACGAAGCTGTGCCAGGAGCCATCCCCTCACACCCTGCACAGACTCAGCGGCAGGGAAGGAGTGTGCAGTGTCATGGTCACTCCCCAGCTTGGGCTCATAGTGCCCCTCATGTCCCGGTACACACTGGGACCCAGGATGAGCGCTGGCAAGGCAAGCTCAGCTCTGGCCACACACAGACCACTGGAAATGCTCTGGAGCTGGCTGCTGAGCACAGGCTTGGCCATCCCATGGTCCATCTCAGCATCTACAGACAGCTCTAGAGCTGCATTTTAGACAGAAACACTTTGCTCTCCGGATGACAGGCATTGCTGTAAAGCTTTAGGAGGGTCATGGTCCAAACACCCTTTGAGCAAAGCACCACGTAGGAGCAAACACACTTGAGCGTTACCAACTGCATCTGTCCAAGCAGGTGAGCTGTGCGTCCCTGGAAAGGTGAAAAGGGAGCCCAGATACTGCAACAAAACCAGCAGAGGGAGAACACTGCCAACACAGAAATACCTTCTTCCTACAGCTCTACTTCACTTAATTATAAAGATCTTTGCATCTAACAAATCTTTATGAGGCTTTGTGGCTTTGGGACATCGATCCAAACCATTCATTTCATAGTGGTCCATTATTATATTTTCACATGTATACAAAGCCCTTCCATTTAAAAGTTAAATTAATCATAATTTATCTATTTGTTGTTGCGTGCTCCAAATTCAGCTCTCCCTGAAGAAAGACGCTGGGAAAGAGCCTCTTGTCTTTGTTCTCTTCAAACCCCCAGATAAAAACAAGAGAGCAGAAGGGATGGCATGAAAGAAACATCATCTAAAACACATGCAATGCCACATCGCTGTTTATAGGTCATACCTGAAAAGCTTGATATTATCTAAAGCTGTAATTAAAGTAAATAGGTTAATGACTAGACTCAGATAAAAGCAAAGGCTGCCAAAGCCCTGGATAAATGAATATCGTTGTGTATAAACACAACATACCAGCCATCAAGCAAATAAACCAGCTGAAAAGGTCTCTGTTTAAGTATTTTTAAAGACACTTCTGATGCTCCTAATGCTGAAGCCAACTGTGGCTGTTCATTTCATCCAGCCAAGACCATCAGAGCCACCATCCCAAGGCTCATGTAACCCTGGAGACTCCAACCCAGTAAAGTATCAGCTGATTTCTAGCAAGGACTAAATGCTCTCGTGCTTCCGTAGAAGCATCAGGTTTGCCCAAACATCTTATCTGCATTGACAGATCATGCCCAGCAGATAGGGGAAAACACAAAACCAGCTCTCAAGATTGAGTTCAGTGTCACTGAGATGTGCGTTACTCCGATGTAACCCCTGCAAACAAATGGTCCAGAAAGATGAAACAAATCAATAGCAGTAATAATTTATTCATTGTGTCGAATTGTCAACGGCAATCATAACGGTAAAGTGCTTGACTCTTTCATGAAGGTTAAGCCTTTGTGTTTTCTCCTTTCTGACCTCAGAAAGGCATCTGAAACAGCAGCTGAAATCTGGAGCAGAGCAAAACCCAGACTTGTTAAATTCAGCCTTTTTCAGCTCTTCTCCCCAGCGTGTCTCACACGACTGAGAGCAGAGCAGGGAGAGCTCTCCCTGTGTACAGTAATATCACCATTAGCCCCCCTTGCATCGAAGGATGCTTATTTAAAGTGACTTGAATACTAAAAATTGCTGCAAACCCCTTGGCAATCCCCCACACTGCCCAACCCAGGGAGGGCCGAGCTGTTTCTGTGCCTTTCCCACTGCTCCACGCCAAGCACACAGCACGCTGGACTTCAGGCTTTTCTCTAGAAACATCTCCGAGGAAGCCTCCATCCCCTGGCTGTCATCTTTCCCTTCTTAAAAAGCAGATGAGGAAGAGCCGAGACGTTCTCTGCAGAAGCTGCTGCGAGCGCGGGATGCACAGGGAACTCAGGACAGAGCCCTGGGTTTGCATTCATAAATTTACAGCGTAGAGGCATATTAAAATTACAAGCTTCAACAAGCGCACTGGAACAATAACACATCAGAGTCCTGTAATTGGGCCCTGAAATACACTTAGTGAAAAATACAGACCAGCTGCAATGTTGGAAATGCTCCTAATGCAATCCAAGGTAATTATTGGTAACAGACCATCAAACAAGTGCATTAATATGCTCTGATCAGACAGGGAATCAGATGGACGGTCTGGCACAGCAGCTTGTACCTGCAAATTATGTAAATGATTGGAAAGAGCAAAGCCCCAAAGCCCTAGAAACACTAACTCGAATGAAAGTTATTAAATGCTATTTTTGTTGTCTGCTGGTGTTAACATTAGAAGGCCCATTTGCCGCGGTGACTATAATTTTGCTGCTGAGCAGCAGTCCGAGCTGAATAGGCCTGATATTTGCCATTTTAAAGGACCCCATCACGCTAAAATGACTGGCTTAGATTTGCATGATTTCACTGACAACATTTAAACACATAACTACTTCCTGCATTTTTCACCGATGCTGGAAAGGAAACCCAGTCATTTTTCTTTTGTTAGATGCAGAAGTTCCCGATTTTATTTCATGCATCATCTACGCGCGTTTGATCTGCAAACAACACAGGGGAGTCTGAAACAAGATCTCGTGTTAGAACGTTACCTATTTTTGCACTTGAACTATTTAAGTTTAGCATATTTTTAGGATATACTTTCATCTCTCCAAGTCTGAGAAAGCTACAAGTATGCAGTATGATACAAGCTTCAGTGTCATGCCTCTTGAGAATAGTCACTTAACCACACACTACTATTACCAAATAAAATACACAAAGAACCTTCACCTGTGGGCTACAGTTAAAGTATATTTTGCAGCTCTTTTCCCCCCGGTTAGTGGCTCTGTATGTTTCAAAGACACAAATATAAACGCATTAAATTGAAAAATGTTCAGCTCCAACAGTATTCCATCGGTGCATTTCTCACCACCCTACAGAGAAAAAAACAAAAAAAACCCAAACAAACAAACAAAAAAAACCAAAAAAAAAAAAAAAAAAAAAAAGAGAGAAAAGCACCATACCCTATTTCAAACCCTGGGAAAAGTCAATGCACAGAGGAATGAAACAGTGTCCCCACTGCAAGTCTGAAACCAGCAGCCAAACTTCCCAGCAATTCAGTCCCATCCTCTCTACCAGACAATTCTTTAGCCTCTGCAAATCCAACTTTTATATACAAAAATGTGGTGTAAAGCTCTGGGGCAAACTGACAGAGCATATCCTGCCCATCCCCCAGTTCAGAGGCCTCCAGAAACTTAGGCTATGCTTTGTAATTTCCAAAGGCAGACACCACCTGTAATTTTATTTTATGTTCTTCACATTGCAAGGCTGTTGAAACAGGGCTGGAGAGCCACCCTGACCGAGAGGGTAAATATTAACCCTGTGATAAGCAGCCTGAGGTGGTAAGGTGGGTGAGCTATCCTTAACAAGAAGGATGCGCTTCCAGCTTTAACGAAGGACCCAAAGACTCATCCTACCTCGAAGGCAGGGGCTCAAACCCAATGAGAGCCAGAGCTATTCCCAGTGAATTTCATGGCCCTGTTCGTTGTCCATTCTGCTTCCCAGCAGGTCAGCCTTGTCCTGTGTCACCAAGGCCAGCGAGAAAGCTTGGCAGAGGGAAGAGGAAGACCACGTTAACAGGGAAAGAAGGACACGAGACCATTTGCTCTGCCCTTGCTTGGGTGACAAAGCCTGTGCTTCCAAGCATCAGCTTGGCCCAACAGCCCTAAATCACCCACCCCGGCAATACGCGAAGGAGGAAGGCGATGACAACAGCTGCTCTAATTTATTAGTTGTCTCTGTTCACGCTCACCAGCCCTGCGCTAGGACGCGCTGCTCCATTTGCAACCAGACGGAAACAAGGAGTGTGACTCGAGGCAGCGGGAGAAACACTTCTCCATCATGTGTACTTTCCCCTTCACAGGCTCGGCTTCCCCTTGTCTTGCCTGTCATTAAGGGGAACTTACAACACGCTGCTGAATGATGTACTGTAATCAATACAAATAGCCATGAGAGCCCCTGAAAAGGATGTGGAAGTACAGCTCAGCAGTGATATTTATGAGCAGAGGATACCTCAGACCAGAACGGTCCCAACTCTCCTGAGTATTTCCATTATTTACACTGAGATCAGAAAATTAAAATGATATTTTACGCTTAATGGTTCCAACAAGACCTGTGAAGTCCTTCTCTCGGTCCCATTTACAACACAAACGCCAATGACAGAGCAGCAGATGGTCAGAAACACTCCCCTAGAATATTCAGGCGATTCAACTTGAATCTGTGCCCAAATCATTTAACTTTAATGGATTCTTTCATTAACAACCAAAGAAAGGGAATATGGTTGCCAGGACATTAAAATCACTTTTTCAATTATACTGTTATAAAATCGAACAAATTAGCTGTAATTCTTAGCTGAAGCCTAAATGGAAGCACGACTTTATGAAAGAAATGAAAATTGATTTGGATTAGTGGGCATCAAGGGCTTTTTAAAAATTAACAAGATTCTTATGACTTCATAGCATGGATGGATTAGCTGAAGGTTTCACTGCCCTGCGTTTGCTACCTGCCAAAGCACAGCAGCTGGCTTCACAGCATTGGTTACAGCGGGTTTTAATTAGACCAAGGGAAGAGGATGCAAGGATTGAAGCTGGGAACAAAGTTCTGGAAAAGCTGGGTGGTGTCTGAATTCACCTTTTGGACCCAGCCCCACAGGGTCTTGGCAAAAACCAGGGAAATCAGAACCTTTAAGCTTTAGCAGTATAAGGATTGCAGGCTGCAATATTTTGCTTGGGGTGGTCTTGCTCAAAGATCAAGGCAAAACTGCACTAGATGCTTCACAAACACAAAATAAAAATCAAGCTCAAGATGCTTGGTGCAAAGAGCATGCAAGTTTAATGTAGGATATTAAAAAAACAAAACCCAACACAAAAAACCCCACGCAAAAAACCCACAAACACCCAAACCAGGTTAGGATAACAACAGAAGGAGCAGAGTGAGTGATTCATAAAGGAAACAGGAGCTGTAACACCAGGTGCAAGCAAACTACAAGAGATATGGGGTCACACTAGGAAGGAAGAAAAATGTCCTTTATATTGTATAATACAAACTTAGACATTCACTGAATGCAACCTGCATTGATCTTACTGACCAGGAACCGGAGGATATATTTTGAGAGCCATCCACCTGCCAGGGAAGGTAATGATTTGGAACTGCTGCCCAGAAAAAAAGAGACTGAAAACCAAGCTGGAGACCTTTACACCCGCACTGGACAAAGCCTTTTTAAAATTTATTTATTTAAAAAAAAAAAAAAAAAAAAAAAAAGGCACCACCGGGAACAATCCTGTTCTGACCCCTATGAGATGGACAGGATGTTCTAGCGCTCACACTCAACCCCGAACATCTCCAGGATGATGCAGCGCCGAGAGCAGCTGCCAGCTGGAAGAACCGGCCCCTCTGTAAGGTAAATGCAGCAGAACATTTCAAAACCATTTTCATGAAATCTTGCAACACAAAGCACTTTAGCTGACTCCCCTTTACGAGTCAGCATTTCATATTTAGTTAATTCTACTCTTTATTGCAACACAGCGGTTGACAATTTGCATCGGTAAAAGCTGGCTTGAAAAATTAATCTTTCTTTGGACAATCCTGAATATTACTTCTTTGCCATAATCATGCTGGTTTGTCACCCTGTATCTGGCTTTCAGATATGCCACAGGGTATTATTTTCCAATAATCCAAGAAAAGCTGTAACCCTTTGAGCCAAGCCTTGCATTGTAGTTGCTGCAAGTCTCCATGTGACTGTTAGCAGGTTTTGTATTTAAGAAAACAGAAGAACACGTTTTAATGCAGAACCTTTTGAGCTTCACATCTTGGAGTTCTTTTAATGATGCAAAAATCAGGGCAGTCTCTGGTTTTCTGTTTTAACTAATGGCAAGATTTGGCCTCATAGGGTAGTAATTATATAGGCAAACATAACATGCACAACCAAGAGCTTTATCTCATCTAGGGTGGGGATCTGAAAAGCCTGGAGTGAGAGTGCTTTAAGAAAGGACACCCCCACGTAAGACTATCACTGACAGTGGTCCTTTTGCAAGGCAAAGCAGAAGGGGCTTCTCCAAACTGACACTTTAGGCTGAAGGTGACTTAAGCAACGTCTTTTACTTTTGCATCACTGGAACAGCATAGGAGCATGCACACATCAATTTACTCTGCTTCTGCTGAATGGCAGCAAATGCCAGAGTAAGGAACAGTAATTTCCAGCTAAAAGCACAGGAACTTCCTGACCCAAACTGCCTGACCCAACCGACTCACACAGATCAACACATTCAGCTTTACCTGTGAAAGCTGGCCTCCAGGCTCATACTACCCCCAGGCAGAAAACCGGCACTTCTCACCATGTTGTACACACACCACCACCCTCCTGTCCATCAGCCGTGATTTAGGAGTACCTACGGGGACTTCTGAACATCCATTTTGACTACTGTCTGTGAGAAGAAGCTTATTATGATCATAATTATTAGTAACAATTATACAACTATTATATATGTTAATATATGTCAACAGAATAAGAATACTAATATGTTCTCTACAGGGTATTCCACAGAATTAATGAGATACAGTAATGAGCCTAACCTCTCTGACATCTTGCTGATAACGTATTTCTAAGCAAGCTACAAAATTCAGTGTGCATCTGCTCAGGCAGTGCACAGGCTTGCAACTCACTCGATGCCTGTAGGTCAAAAGGATGTGGACGCTGATGAACAGAGAGGTTTGTGCCTCGCTCGGGGCAGTGATGGAAGAGGGAGACATGCATTTTCTCCTGCTACCTGTGTTATCAAGCTGGTACCCTCTGCCACAGGGACAGGCAGCTCTGAGCAGCAACTCTACAAGCTGGGACTTGGAAAGAACAGATAACTTGCATCGTTTCAGCAGCAGACCCTAAAAGCTCTAATTCTAGTGTAGTGAAGTCAGCAGCAAAATTCCCACAGACAGAGGGGCGGAGGATTTAGCCCTAGAGATATTCAAAACAAAAGCAGCATCTGTGACTCACCCATGAGACCCACAGAGGACAACAGTGTAAAAATTACATTCATACAGACCTGATGCTGCTTCACGGAAAACAACTCCGGAGCCTTTCTGCTTGCAGATCCCATCTCTAATGGGATCCCATCTCTCTCCCCCTCTTTTGTTCTTTATAGGATATTTGCATGGAAACAAGAGCTCCATTTCTCAGCTGCTCATCTCCTCCTGCTGTCTATCCTTCCCAACAGAAGACAGACTTTACAGAGAGCCTGTTTTTATGCAAATAGCCCCGAATGACATCTCCAGAAGAATAGAGCCCATGAGCACCTCCCAGAGCCGGTGTGCGAGCCACCATACTGAGGATACCCCATGTGCACAGAAACCATCTCACCAGTTTGCTGGTGAAAGCTGCTGTGTACGTGGGAAGTGTTCACCGGGAGACTTTCAGAGCATCTTCCACGAAAGGCAAGTCTCTTACTTTGAGACTATGTTGAGAAGGTCCAACTGTGTAGGATGCAGTATCAATCACCAGCCAGGAAAAGCCCTGTGGTATCCCCAAACTCAGCACCAACACGTGGCACTGGGGAAGAGGAACCATCAACATGAGACTCAGCTCCCTTCAAAAAAACAATGCAAAGGTTACAGGAGGTTCAAGTTCTGCTCTTGCCCCTGTGATTTTTACTCATTTATAAGCATATTACTGCTGTTCCAGAGGACTGGTTATGTGGAAAATCTAACCAAAGGGGGGAGCTGACAGTGACCTGCTCGGGGTATCTAACTTGGAGTGTGAGCCAGACAGCGCTGTCAAAGGGCAAAGAATACACTCTGAAAACAAAACCTCTTTGTTCCTCTAATTTTGTTCCAGTTAAGTCAGTTCAGCTGTTCCATATAACTAGTCAAAAACATTCAGCATTTCCCAAAGTATTTTAAGACTTCAAAGTTGTAGGTTTTATTTTGACAGTTTTAAAGCACATAGCTTTTTTTTCTTTACAGATTTTTTTGCATTAAAAACAAGGCTGTTTAATAAATTAAGCTTTACAACAACCACTGCCGCTCTTCTTTTATCACGGCTTCAATTAAAATATTGTTTCTTGAAGACAGCTAACAGCTTCTAGGGGGAAAAAAAAAAGAGGGTATTTCACTGAGAATGTTTTCAATAGACTCAATTTGTTAAAACTTGTGATTAAAACCAAACTCCAAGTAGGGCAGGCTCAAAACCATGGGTGTTTTAAATTTGATCAAGTTGCTGATCTGAACTCAAAACTTTCCAGCCGTAAATGAACATACCTAAAAAGCAAACTCTCCAACACTCACCGACGAGGAAAATGTAGGAAAAACACTGTTTAGACTAATGCCTGGCAGCTCAGCAGAGACAGGAGCTGATCAGGAGCAAGTTGTTCCAGAACAAAACCTTTCTACATAACCCAGGCAACAAATCTGACCTTTTCATCTAAAAAAAAAAAAAAAAATCACAGTCAACCCACAACTGAACTCTGGAGGGAGTGTGGGAGATCTGTCCCTCAGAACTGTTTTTGTTCAGTCTCGGGGCCAAACCTGTTGTGACATCGACTGCCTCCTGCCAGGAAAGTGCTGGAACGGCTCTGGGAAACCAAACCTGAAAGCAAACCTGTCTGAACTGTCCCCGTGTAACAGGAGCTTCACACACTCACACTGACATTGTCACGACACCGAACAGGAGCCGGGCGAGCAAGCGAGGGACCCGTGTCTTCAAAAGCAAACAAAAGAGGGTTATAAAAACTAATTAGCTCTCCCTGCTCACCAATGCGCTTCTCTGCAAAGCTGTAATCACAGCAGTGATTTCGAAGCGAGAACACCTCCGAGGGCAGGCAGCACTGGGATGGACTGGGCTTGGCGAGCTTGACGGTGCCAGCAGCACAGGCCCTAATCCCACAGTTTTGAGGCCAAAGCTCCACTCGCAGAGTTCACAGTGCGGCCCACAACCAGCTGTGTCAGCACAACCGAGAAAGCAGGATCAAGCAGCCGTGGGGAGGGAGCTTTTAAGCCTGCGATGCTGCCAAATGCTTCGTATCACAGCCCTGCCTATTTGCATTTCTGCCTTGGGCCCCATCTGTAGCTTCCCATCCATGTAAAAGCTGTCCCCAGGGAGAAGAAAGGCCACTGTCCATTTGTTCAACACATCTCAAGCGCATCCAGTTTCAAATGAAGTAGGTGGCAAAACTCCTAACGCTAATCTTTTCCATGCAATTCTGAATCTCTTGTCATCTGGGGGCAGGGAAGATCAGAAATGGAAATAGCTGGTCCAGCGGCCCCCAGCAGTCAGCGCCAGACACCAGTGTGGTTCCCAGCTCCCAGTCCTCCAAGGCAGCCCCACGTCCTCCCCATCAGAAACACACACACACACACACACTTGATTCTTTTCTCAGCCTCCACTTCAGACAAAGTGATCTGACAGAGTAGGTCTCCAAATTGCAGTATCAGTTAAATCACTTTGCAATAACACATAAGGAATAAAGTATCTTTTAAATATGGTTACATCCTGTTCCAAAAGTCTTAATGGGCCATATTTTTAGCCTAGGAACAATCCGAAAGCCAGCTCAGAGATCCTGCAGCACTGAAACTATGTCACCACAAAGTTATTTCATTACAAGCCACAGCTCTCTTTGCAAAGACAGTTTCTTCCAAGAACCCAAGGAGGCTGGTACAAGGTTTTCCAGCAAGTGTATGTGCAGGGCAGCCAGAAATGAGCCAAATACATGATGTAAAAGTTGAGAACCAGGAGAAAGAAACCAAGAAACACGGGAGATGGGTCCCTTTCAACACACGTCTCAGCAGAGGTCACCGCAATGACTTTGAGCTGGAGGAGGGCCAGGGCACCACGCACGCATCTGTTAGAGATCCCACCCAGGCTCCAGGCATCTTCAGACACATGCAAACTGCAAGACCAGAGGAAGCAGGAGCCCAAGCTGAGACCACCCGTGCTCTTGGGCCTCTCTCTACCTGCAGCCACAAACCGCCTGGCACAGCCGAGGAGGTATCGGCTGGCAGAAGAGCACAAGGGAGCACAGACCCTCCTCAAAACCACACCATGTTCAGAGCTTCGTTCACAGCCAGGTCAGCACAACACTGAGCCACCAACACTTGGAGGTGACAGACACATGGAAGGCAGAGGCAAGACCAGGCATCTGGCACCTCAACTTGGTTAAGCTCCATGTGAGCAGCTGTGTAAAGAAAATGGCAGATGGGGTACAAACCTGGGTCTCAACGGGATCCAGAGATGTCAGTGCCAGGCACTCTGAGATCATTTCTGCTCATGCCCAGGGATGTGAAGAATTCAGCAGCCCCCAAAGCCCCTGGGAGTCCTGCAGTGCTGAGGAGAGGCACCAACACAGCCCCCACCACCCATCATTCTGGGGGGAGGACCTGCATCGCTCTCCTATTCCCTCTAAAAGGGCAAAGAGGTCACAGACACTCCAAGCAAATGCTGGGGAAGCTGAGACCCTGGTCTGTCGCAGAGAACCAGCGTGAGATTTCGGTGCCTCTCAGACTGTAAAGAGAAACTGTACATTGCTTTTCTGGAAGCTACTCCCCACCTTGAAGAAAGCTGGAGTAAGAGAACACCCATACAGTCCTTATCACCCTCATTACAAGGAAAAAAAGTTGCCCAGGAATCTAAAATTCTCTTCTCCTCTGAATCAGCTCCAAAGCTATCTCAGGAAAGGCACGTTATCTCCCACCAGCCCAAACCACTCCTATTTGTTACAGAATAATAAAGCCATTAGTACTGAGCAATCACACTCTTACACTGTTGTTTTCCATGGCTATAATTTAACAGTTCCTCACTGTTTGCTTTAGGAAATCTATTGTTGAAAGGTCTATAAAATTATGAACTCTTGCTCCAGTTTGAAAACATAGGCACGAGCAGGCATTTCTGTTCTCTAATAAATCACATTCCCCTACTAGTAAACACCAGCTTATAAGAAACATCTTTTGTTTATTGAAAGTAAATGGCATGTGGACATTTTAAACAAAAAGAAGGTGATAGGCTGAAGGGAACAGACAGATTATGTTTTCCACTTTCATTTTGCTTTGTGTCTAAACAAACGGTTCCTCAACAGCTTTGTTTTCCAAACCAACTTTCTCCCAGCTGCTATCTGGAACCACAGAAAGGGAAAGCAATACTCAAGATGTGCAAGGATTACTCGACTTTGCACACTCGTTTTACTCAGCAGTCAGTGTTCTGGATACGCCAGCCACAGGGAGCATTACTAGGAGTAAGCAATAGCTTTGTAGAGACTGGTTGGCTTCACCTACAAAGCAGGACTGGGAGGGTTCACTCAGAACCCCCCTCAAGCCATGCAAGGGGGGACCAGCATTTTGCCCAGCTTTTGTGACAAGTCAGCGTGTCACAGGACCCGATCCATTGCCTTCCACCCATCCACAATTGCACATATATTTGGAAGATGACTCTGAACCTGTACAACAACAGCTAAGATAGAAGTTCAGAGAAAACAGCTCTTACAGACTCCTCGGTGATCAGTCACTTGTAGCATCTGAAAATAAACTGCCACCCTTAATTCTTTTTGGCTGTTGTCATGCCCTTTGCCATAAGGAAAGGGCAGCACAGAGATACTGACCCAAAGAAGACTCAAGAAATTATGCAAGGATGGAGTACATTCTAACGTTGCTGAATTTTTCATCATGTTAATGATCAAAGATCCTAATCATCAAAGATCTTTCTCATCCCTCTGCCTTCAACTGACGATCAAGGCATCAAACATTCCTGCACTCCTTTTCCTTGCCTTCTTGCTACACGCAGTTTAGCGTTACTTAGACCATATCTGCCTCAGAAGTTCCTTGCCTACACAAGAGATGTGGCAACACTTTGCTAAAGCTTCAAGATGGGAATAGCTAGAGTTAACAATATTTTGACCCGTTTCACTCAAATAGCAGAAGACTCCTGGTACCCAATACAGAGATATGTCTCTATCAGAGTCTTGGAAATGATGTGGTCTATCACAGCCCTTACACACACACACACCCCCCAAACTTGATACATTTGAACCACCACCTTTGTAATTATACAACACAGCCATTAGGAAGTCACGTACATAGAAAACAGGCCTGAACCTTCCCCAGGGACAGTAGATGACGTTTAGCCAAATGGCAGATTCTCCGTAACGTTCATCTCCTTTTACAGTCCTGACAAAGAAAGAACCCAACCTTGGAAGCTGGACCTTCATGAGCATTACCCAAAAAATGGCATTTGTGGGGCCACGGACGGAGTCCAGGACACGGCAGCTTCTCACTTGCACCTCATTCACCCCATCCAGGTCTTGCAGGAAATCCCTGTACAGCTGGGAACGTGCCAGCAGCCCGAGTGGGCCCGCGCTGTCAGCAAACCCTCTGCAAAAGCCCGTCCACGAGGCCTTTTTCTCACCCCCCTATACAGCTGGCACAATAGCTAAGTCTCCCTGACAGCACATGGATTTT
Source organism: Numenius arquata (assembly GCF_964106895.1). NCBI lineage: Eukaryota > Metazoa > Chordata > Aves > Charadriiformes > Scolopacidae > Numenius > Numenius arquata. The sequence goes on along the minus strand of NC_133586.1, from coordinate 3,122,043 downwards.
GCTGCTACTCACAGCACAAATGAGATAATTAAGCCAGAAATCTTCAAAGCCCTGCCACTGTCGTCGGTAATGAGATTCTGCAGTTCACCTGAAAATAAAAATGGAAGGAGGAAAGCAGGTAAAGCCCCTTCTCCACCAACAGCCTGAACTCCAACTGTGAAGCCATCCACCAAACAGCTTAGTCCAGCTTCCATCAAAAGGTGTCTCGCAGCAGCTGGGAAGTCCATGTATGAATACAACCCATAATAAAAGAGGAGCATTCATACAGGGAAACCAGTGGTACGACATTTACCAGCAAAACACAAGCTACAAGCAGAGAAACTGTGATGTTTTAATCAGTGACAGCCCTTTTATCTTCCTGTGTGCTGGCTTTCTCCACACAAAAAGGGACCAGATCACATCTCTATTCCTACCTGAAATGCTGCCTGCAAGGAAAAAGGGCAAAGAACCCCTCTGCAGGGGTGACACTGCTCTGACACACCTCCCAAGACATTTTCACTCCTCACACAGAGCTGAAAACTTTCACAAGAAACAAATAAAATTCTCTGGCATGTACTTCAAGCTATTTATTGCATGTTTTTGTTTCCTAAAGTTAAGCAAAGAGCCTCCTTTGTTTGCTCACATTTTCTTGATAGGCTGGGGTTCAAGTCTGGAGCATCTCTTCTGGAGAGGGTGTAAAGTGCCTTAATACACAGCAGACACAGAACGTCAAGAATGGTCTGGCTTCAGTCCTACCAGGTACCCAAGAAACCTGCGTATGTAGCCCCTCACTCTGCTCCTTGTGCTTTCCATCTCTCCTCCAAAACAGCCAGCCTGTCCCATAAAGCCCCAGAGGCAAAGCCGGGGTGTGCAACTTGCCCCTCCTAGAAGCCAAGAACCAACTATGGCAGGCTGCATCATTACAAAGTCACCTACCCCCGAGAAGTCAGGCTCATCAAACTCCTGACAGCTCTCCTGCACTTCCCAGGTAATTGCACAAACCATGAATTAATGAGAAATAATGAGCCAGCACACAGGGGAAGTGAAGACAATTCAGAACGGCAACAAAGAAAACTAATGGGAAAGTATGTTTCAATAGCTCGCTGCAGAGGACTGTCACTGCAAGCCTGCATCTCCCAGAGAGGTCTCACTTCTCCGGGAGGACACAAGGACTGCAGAGCGCACCCACCACCCAAGAAGCACGGGAATACAAGAGAAAGGTGACGGGGGCTTAGAACAGGAGTTAATTTTGCTGAGGACAGCATGGGCAGAATGTCCAGGCGTAACGTTGCCACCATCCACCGCACGGCCTCCAGAAGTCACAAAACCCCTCTGTGCTTCACTGGCTACAGCGTCTGATGCTGGCTCCCTCCATGGGTGTAGACAACCCCCGGCTTTATCTAGCCACGCTCTGCTCCTTTTTGTTATCACTTAACCCACAAAGGTATGTTATCAGTACAGCTAGCCAACCAGCCTTACTTGGACAACAGCAGATAAGAGGGTGGGTTTGAGAAGGAAACACTGAAAATAATAAAACAGGAGATACTAAACTGTTAAGTCAAAGGAGTGCCCACAGGTGGACAATGCAAGGTTCTTACCAAGGGCTGGACCGTCTCAGGACTTTGCATCCTCCCGGCATAAATTCTCACCTAGACCAGTTTTAAGACAGTATTTGATTGTGATCGGGAAACCCCGTTATCATTGAAAATGCGACGTGAGCTCTTATAGCTCTGGGATGGTGTTAGGAGAACCAGCAAGATAATGCCCATATCCATGGAAAAAAAGGAGCAGCCCCACCTTTTGAAGATGGTTAGAACTGAGGGACAGAATGGGTGGAAATTTGCCCTCCCATTTCCAAATTTAAACTTACTTCTATCGCAGCAACAGGAGGAAAATATATTTCATAGCCTGTGTTCCACAATCCCTCACACCTACTTGGCTGTTTAACTTTCCAACATCTACGGCACATTTACCCACTGTCAGCACAAGTTTCTCTTCAGAGCACATAAATCTTTCCTTTTTCCAAAGCTGCAGCCAGCTGAAACCTGACAGTTTGAGGACAAAGTAGTAAAAGGACTGGCTCTGCTTCCAAATGGTGAAGGACACGCTTTCAACGCTACAATATCTGAGTAGGAGAATGGCTGCGGGGACCTTCACACCACTCTGGGCTCTCCCGTATCAACGGGGTCCAGGCTCAGATGTGATGCTTCTTCCTGCTGTCTCTGGGCTTCTGCTTATTTCACCAGAACACTTCTGAAAACAACACCTGGACTTATACTGAGATTTCAGCAAAAACCCCCAAATCACCCATTTTTTTTCCACAGTGAGGAGAGATTTTGGCCTCTGTGCATCAGACTGCTAGATGAGCACTACAGAAGGTGGCTGCTCTGGACCAAGGAACACAACCTCATTTGTTAGTAAAAACAGATTTATTTCCATTAATCTAGACTAATTACTGCTGCTCCTCTTCTAATGAGATCCTGTGTGCCTCCTCATATAACATCAGCACAGGAGAAATCCTCACCTTCATAACCAGGCAATTTTGGGGCATTTTGAATAGCTCTTTCTCTAGTGTAAGAAGGAAATTATGAAAATGATGCCTCTTCAAAGAACCGTTTCATTTTAGGAAATGCTGTGTGATCATTCTCATGTTCAGGTCGGTAACAGCCTTGCAAAATCTCCTTGACTTTATCCAACTTTTACTACTACTGAGCAGGGATTAACATTAATTGAGCCCACCCCATATTAGCCAAGGATTATTTGTTAGTCACCAGCCTATAATCACTTGCATTTTCCAGTAGAGACCTTCACATCGCTCAGATAGCTAGCAGGATAATCCAAGTCACATTTTTAAAGAAATCTACATAAAAACCCACATCCACACCCTTGTCTTCCCCCTTCCAAAATACCCAATTAGTTCAGCTTAGAAAATGCCATAAAAATTAATACTGTGAAATTTCCAGTCTAACAAGTTTCTGGTGAGAAGAAAATATTCCCTACAAGGGCAGCATTTTTTTAAACCCACAAACTTTAAAATATATAAACATGTAATCAGGCATTTTCATTTACAAGCCGGCACATACCTTGTACACATCTCTGCATTCACACTGCACACATCTGGTGTTGACACACCACAGACAGGTAGGCAACACCATGTCTGCACAGCCACACACGCAGATGCATTCTGTACAGAACATGTTTCCTTCCTAAAGCCCGAGAAGTCCTAGTATTGGTTTCCTACTTCCGAAGGCTCACTGCTGCATCGCGGACACAGCTGGGCAGAGGCTGGAGACATTTACACAAGAAAATAAAAACCGTGTTGTGTAAGTGACGTGGAAAAGGGCAGAGGCATCTTTATGAGCGGGAGAGGGCAAAGCTCCATACGCTCCACCTGCACTTGAAGTGCTGATGGAGGACGTGGCGGAGGTGTTATTTGGTGAAAACTGCTTAAGACTAAGGTAGTATATTTACTTGCCAAGTGTAACTACGTGGTGTGATTCCAGTTTAGACAGCAGACTTTCTCTCTAAAAGCTATACGGAAGCTGCACATACATGCCCCATACGGATGTGAGCGTCCCACTGCAAAACCCGAGATCTGCCTCGGCAACGGCTCAGCCGCTCAGCGAAGAGGTGTTCTCGGAGGTGAAGGTTTCTTTACTTTTCTCGCTGCTTGGCTCCGATCCTGTCACATCTGGAAAGCCGCATCCAGCACCGGCTGTCCCAGCTGAAAGGCAGCTTCTGCGCTGAGCTGCAGGGGAACAGGAGCCCCGAGGGACTTGCGGGGTCCAGACCTGAAAAGTCAGGCTGCGAATCAAAGCAGTTAAGAAGTTTCCTCAGCTGAGCAAACACCTAACTCTGGAAAAAAAACAGGGCTTTTACTTACACTAGTGTTAGCTATAGAAGGCTGAGATTAAGGGATGGAAAACAGGTGAAAGACTCAAGGACCTGCATATATTGAGCTTAGTAAAGAGCAGGTTACCAGGAAATTGGACCAGTGTACACATACTCACAGGGAGGCTTTTCATACCACAACCTGTCTTCACACACACACCTATAAACCACAGCTAGGTAAATTCAGACTAAATCAAAGTGCATAGCAGTGAGCGAGGACAGCAAACCAGCTCACTGAGGGGCTGGGACGGACAAGCACAAGACATTTTTAAGTCAGAAGTGGGTGTCGCTCTTTAGAAGATGCTCTTGTTCAAGCACAACCACTAAATCTCAGCTTCCCACAGTACACGTGAAGGCAGCGCAACCTTGCTATAGCCTTAAACCTACAAAACTACCCGAGCGCCTTGACTGGTATAAAAAACAAAGAGCGAGAAGAATTATTTGACAGCTCAGCCTCGTGCCCGGATGCTGAAGTGTTACTGAAGCCTTTCACCCCGCACTTAACTCCCTCTGCTGCTAAAGAGAAAATCCTGGCAGCAGCCGCAAGTGTGAAGTAAATGGGAAGCTATTCTCTGCCAGCAGCTGGGAGAAACTTCCTTTTCTCCCCACTTTGCACGTAAAGAAAACCCCACAATAGTACTTGAGGTAATGCTGCGAGCCAGATTTTCAACCGACAGACTCACGAGGAAAGCCTCCAGATATGAAGTCTGCTCCCAAGGACCCTCTTCAAGCGGATGACATTTGACTTCGGGAACGTATGGCAGCTCATCCGCTCGAGGAAAGGTTCGCTTTGTTTTCAGTACAGAGAAAAGAGCACAAAGGAAAAGAAAGAAAAGTTGCATTTACTGTGACCTAAGAAAAACAGAGCTAAATAATTTTGATCAATATTTTGATTTCTCTGACAAAAGCCACAATCAGCGCTGACATAAACAACTGGTTAGCAAGCCGGGGAGAGGGGGGGCTGGGGGGGGGGCAGGAGGGGTAAATCAAACCAGAGTTTCAAGACACTTATCTTTCCATCACAACAATTGCCACCAATGACAGTAATTTACATGGCTAATAGGCAGCATTATGTTTACAAAACCATTCTCGGGAAGGAGGATCTAAACATTTTTGCCAACCCAGCAAAGGAGCTGGTGTTGGATCAGACGCTGGGTTTCTTTTTCCTCTTTTATCTTCTATGTGTATTTTGCCAAGACGCCTCGCTATGCAGAAAATCTTGCCTTCGCAAGAGCACACCAACCTGTGGAGCACTTGATCACCCTTCTGTGACAACCTGAATTCTCTAACAGCAGGGCTGCTTGAGCCTCTGTGCCGGGGGAAAAATACCTGTCAAGCAGGAAATAATGGAGTCAAGCTGGAAGCCCCAGATCCTCCACCCCATGTCATGCTTCTTACCCCACTGCTGAAGATAACGAGCCCCAGCATCTCATACACAAGCCTTATCTCCCACAGAGTGACAGGTCCCGTAACACCACAGGCTAAACCCCCTGAACATCAGCCTGAACATCTGCTGATTCTCTGCCCTCCTCAACCCTTGTCTTTTTCTTTTTTTGGTCACAAAAATTTCCACGTCTTCTTCTTAACAAGCTCTCTCAAGGCTTTGCCAGGAGCAAAACAGGCAAATGGGACTGAGAGGGCACAGAAATGGGCTGCAACTGGCCCAGTCCCACTGGGTCAACGTGATTAAGAGGACTACACACCCTTTAAAGCAGCACTGGTATTTCTGGAAAGGTAAAAGCACATCACATCAGCGCTACAAGGAGCACACCAGAGTTTTTCACTAGACCATCTCCAAAACAAAAGAGACAATAAAGGGATAAAGATTTCCAAAAGAACACAAAAGCCTTCTCAGTTGCAATAACAAACAGGGAAAAAACACATCAGTGAACATTTGAGTAGTTTTCTTCTAATACCAGGCACAGTTCCGTTTCTGTATGGAAAATACCAGCACCCATTCTGCAAATCGGATCAAACTAGCCAGACGAGACACACAGAGAGGACAGTCCTGCATTAGTGCAAAACTTCAGGTAATTTTAGAACCTGTAAGCACTGCTGATGCTTCTGAAAAAGAAGCTTTACCTAAGCCCTGAGTGCACAAGCAGCCAGGTTTTGCCAAAACCCTCAGTGTATTCACACAACACAGCACAGGAAATCCATCCCATAAAACAGTGACCTTTTTGGTCACACCAATTAACTTGATCATCTATTGACAGTCAATTAAGAAACTATCAAGGACGCACATTTCCCAGCACAGACAGCGAAACATACAGCAGGACCTCATCAAATCCCCCCCAACCCGCTGCCAGCCTGGCATCCCAGGTTTGCTCCACCTCTGCTCCAGGTTCTGCCAGCACCTTTCCCAGGAATTCTGTTTTCAGCCTCTGGGGTTGCTCACATCACATTAACACACCTTTAATATTACCAACCTGTCCTCCAGAAATCCACACAAGAGATCTTGAAAAAAAATTAAACATTAAAAACCAGAAAAGCATAATAATAAACCAGGTTATTCAATAGCTCAGCTGAATTTAAGATGGCAGTAATAGGAAACTGCATTTAAAATGCAGATACAGATTTTTAAATAATTTCAGAACATCTGATTCAAAAGTTTCAGTGGAATACAGTTATCACTTATCATAACCACCACAAAGTATGTTTATTACCTACAGAGATAACACACCGTCTCTGCTGGGCTTCTCAGATAAAGCAGGCCCATATCATAACAGCAGGATCCCACGGATCAAGAGCAGGAGAGGATCTGACTCAAACATTGAGACACCAAAAGGCATCAGTGCCTTGAAAGAGAACACATCCAAGGAGAAGCACCTTGACTTACACACTCACCAGCAAAGTGTCTCGACACCTGCAAGCAGCAAAGTGTTAGATATGCTCAAACAAGGCTGATGACAAGTGTTTGGGTTCTCCCAGGGCATTTCTCTTCTCAGCAGCATCAACTTCAGCAGGTACCAACATTCCTGGAAGTAAACACTGACCAGCCCTTCCCCTCCCTATAAAGGCTCTGTTCGCTTCAGAATTAGGAAATTCAGTGGTGTTTTAAGGATGACTTCGGCATACCAGTGAAAGTCAGACAAACTAGAAGCAGCTCTTGGGTCCCTCTCCCCATGTCTTAGCATCTCTAGAGGGGCTCATGAAAACACAGCTCAATTCCACTTTTTATGAAGACGGCAGATTCAGTTTTAACAACTGTGGATCCTCTCACCAAAAAGCTGTTAAGACAGAAAAGCATAAGCAGCACTTGGAGGTCACTTACTCATAGGATTTTAATAAATGCTATGCTAATAAAAGAAGGATACTTAGAGTGACAGTGTTCTTCATATGCTTACTGCGTGCAACAGCATATTCTGCCCAGCTGGAACAAAGAGGGAAACCGAGCAGAGACAGCAAGTGATGAAAACAAAGACAACAGAAAGAGCCAATGTCACAGCAGCTCCAAGTCCTGTGTTCAGAAAATGCCTTCCCAATAAGAGAGGGAAGCAAAACAGCTACTAAGCCCTGTGACGTGAATGCTGGCGTAACCGTAGAACAGCAGCATGTTTTAAAGCATAAAAGACTTCAAAAATAAAATAAACAAGTGGATACAAGGATCTGAGATTGTGAGTTCCTGCAGCTTTGTGTATTGTGATTGATTCCCCCTGTCCTACAAGATGCGAGCTCTGTTCAAAGCTCTCCCTACAACTGAGGCACTTCAGGTTCCTCCCCGGGTGGGTTTTCCAGTGCCTCTCCTTCAGTCCATGCAGAAACCACATCACTCTCCTCTACTCATAGAATCATCCAGGTTGGAAGAGACCCTTGGGATCATCGAGTCCAACCATCTACGCTACACTACAAAGTTCTTCCCTATATCATATCCCCCAACACCACATCTAAACGGCTCTTAAACACATCCAGGGATGGTGACTCAACCACCTCCCTGGACAGCCTATTCCAATGCCCGACCACTCTTTCTGTGAAAAATTCTTTCCTAATGTCCAGTCTAAACCTACCCTGTTGCAGCTTGTCCCATATGATCGAGATCACTTATTTTCAAAAACTCTGAATTCTCCATATCCACCCTAGCTGTGACTGACCAGCAGGTCCAAGAATTACCTGGAAAAGGAAAGGGAGACAGACAGACAACATGACTACGTATCTTTTCCTTAGAAAACCAGGCTAAAACTCAGTAGTCGAGCAGGTCCAGTTCTTCTCCAGAAAGTAACAAAATTGCACCAGGGTTGATTTTGGCCCAACGTGCACTTGGCAAATACTGATAACAAGGATTTACCATATCAACTCTAGTATTACAGCTGGCTATAAAGCAAACATTTGCTTCCTACAGATAACAAAATGACTATGATGGCTCCAGGTTTAGAAAAGCTTAGGGTTTCTGCCATCACCCAAGGCAGGCCTATAATTCTCAGTGTCCAAACAGAAAACCCCCCTACGTGTAACACTGGCCTCAGTTTTCCCTCAGGTACCCACTCACCTCACGCAGAGATAGAGTTTGGGATGGATTCCAGCAACAAATTACAATCAGATTAAATATTAATTCCCATCTTAATTATATAACCATGACTAGGTTTTAATGGCCAGGCAGCCATTTAAACAAGAGAGGAACGTGTAAATTGTGCAGGCAGCATCTCTTAGGCTGCGAATGCCCAAACTGGTTCACAAGCACCTGGATTTTTCCCTGGGAGAACAAGTCAGCTCTGAGGGAGGTAGAGTTCAAATCACCCAGAGAGCAATACGGTATCAGGAGTCACGAATTCGTGTGCCAACATGGGACAACGCAGTACCCTGCCCTTGGGATAACTGTACACTATAGTGACGATATACATGCTGAATACCTGTTGATGGAATTCATCTTCATTGATGGATTTTATCTTCTCAACTCATTCAACAGAGAGAAACGTCTCTACTTTTACCTAAAGATGGGCCCCGAGCAGATGAAGCAACTGGCCCAGGATCACAGCAGGCACTCAAGCGAGATGTCCCATATGCCACGGCAACACCCAGCCCACCCCACCAGTTCCCAAATGCAGGTGGCTCCGGTGGCCCTGATGCAGAGAGACCTTGTGCCGTACCACAGAAGCTGCCTCCAGCTCCAAACCAGACTGCGAGCACACAGGCAGGGAGGATCGTCTCCTTTCTTCCTCAGGGAACGGCAGATTGCCAAACATTTTCTTTTTTAAATTATTACTTGCGCCACTCCGGAGCGGCTTGCGTCCCATCGGCGGTACACCCGCCCCGCGTGGGGCCCCCTGCTGCAGATCAAACTTGCTGCAGCTGCCAGGAGAAAGTCTGCTGCGGAAAAGGGGGGAGACATCAGAAAATCAGCGGGTTCTGCTTCACTTTGGACTTCGAGGTAGCGAAAGGAAAGAGCACAAAGAAAGAAAAAGAGAAGGAAAAAGCCAGGGAAAACAGAAGGAGAACCAAGCCCGAGTGGTTTCTCCTTCAGCCTCACACACCAGAGGAGAAACTGGGAAACACCAGAAGAAACGTCCCCCACTTTTCGAGCAGCCTCTGCCATCAGGGCTCAGACTGGCTGTCGTGACGGCCACAGCACAACGGCAGCAAGCTCCCACGCCAGGAACCTGCCCCTGGAAACGTGATACAGGCAAAACCTCGCCGACGTGGTGCGCACGAGTGTTTAGCACTGCCGGCGCCCCCCATTTCTTGGGAGATGTAAGAAATACCCCTTCCCTGGCACCGCTCATCCTGCCTCCTCGCCACCCAGCCCAGGGATGGGTGACACCGCAACACCACAGCCACCGGGGCAAGCGGATCTGCAGGCAGGTGACGTCCTGCGGCCGCAGCGGCGGGGACATGCGAGCCCCGAACAATGGCAACACTGACTTCCCATGGCAAAGGCACTAACTGCAGGCAGCAGGCTGTGGGGTTACGCCGCCACGGCGAGAGAGCCACAGGAAGGATAAAACAAATCAGAACCAAAAGTCGGGTGATGTCGAAAAAAGGAAATCTGTTCTGCAGCGAAGAGGACCCGACCACAAATCCAAACGATGTAAACCCAGATGGATTTCAGCCGGTGCCTCGGATGGGAAGCTCAGCCCACTTCCCACCAACACGTCCCCCGTAGGGAGCCCCAAGGAAAGCAACCGGCACACCCCCCCTGCCAGAGTCAACTGAAGAGGGGTTGTTTTGGTGCTTTTTTTTTTTTTCTTAAGCCTTTTTCCTGCTACTACAGGGAAAACAGGCTCAAAGTAGGACAGGGAGAAGGCTTTCAAAACACTGGGTCGCATCCCCAGCTAAGTAAACTGGCACCGCTTCCATCAAGTCCACCGAGGGGGGAACGTTTTCCAGTCTACTTCTCTCCAGAAGTATTTCATACCCAGCGAGGCTTGAACTTTGGATCAAAACACACGGGCTTCAGGATCAAATGCAGACTTTCCCCAAACCATTTCAACCCCCTGCCAAATTAATTTCAGATTGAAACAAGCCCGTGTTTTTCTTTTCAGAATCAAACCCACCTGTTGGAAAGCACATCTGCGTGTACCGAGCGGCATGTCCGCAGACTGCACGGCCGCACTCATTACCTCTACGCGATACGTGGCCCATTGTTAGAAAACAAACAATTTTCACTAGTTGCCCAATTGCTCGCAAAAAAAAAAAAAAAGCAGTGAAGCTACAAGTGCAAATTCCCGCAAAGCATTTGAAGTTTTCTTGTTGAAGTGGGTTTGAAAAACAACATCCACTCCACCATCTCCTTTTTTTCTTTTCTTTTTAAATCATTGTTCTCCATTACGAGTCTCAGGATCCACTTAGCTGTTCACTCACACACACAGGAGAGGCAGCTCCCACCCGTTCGTCTGCCGGTAGGGTCACAGACCGCCATCCATCTAGAAAAACCCACACACACCCGTGACAATGGGCCATTTACATGGACCGTTATTCATTTCTATGCACAGCCACCGTAACACCGCACCTATATCAAATGTTAACCTACCCCTTACGGGAGCTCACGATGTTCTGAAAAAAAAAAAAAGAAAAAAAAAAGGAAAGAAAAACAACCCTGCACTGCCCACCACACCGTATTCTCCCCCAACAGCGTGTTTTTGAAGCCATAAAGACTAAACATCCTTTGTGCTGACGATGTTCTGCCGAACCTGAATGAATCATAAAAAGGAGTAAAAATGTACAACGACACAGGGATGGCTCCTCTGCCACAATCCCCCGTTTAGGAGGCTCTTTTAAACGACAGCAACTCCAGGGCACAGACTGGGCTCACATTTTTCAGTGCAGCTCCGCCAGCTTCCACCTTTCCAAGCCCTTCTCGGGGATGCAGACAAAAGCTTTTGCGGGTCCGTGGACACAGAGGGAACGAGCCCGGCAGCCCCAAGGTCCAGAGCTCCGATGACCCTCGGTGCAAACTTTGACGGCAACCACAGCACGTCGGCCAGCACGACAGGCGTACGTGTAGCCACACATGCAGCCGTTTGCGTAACGGTTGCAAAACAGAGGGGGCGAGGAGTGTGGCTACTCCTGGGTCATCTCCTTGACCAGCAGGACATCTGCCCACCCTGATGTCCTGCGCTGGCGGGGCAAGGCGAGGGTCCCCACCATGGCCCCTTCAGACACCTGGGCCTGCTCCGAGCCAGCCCCACGCTGGACGAGCGCTTTGGCCACCAGCTGGCCTAGGACAGTAGCCATCCCTCCAAGGGAAACTTGCCACAGGGCCAGGGGTCGCTGCTGCTGGCCCGCTCCCCCCCAGCCCAGCCCTCTGAGAGGGGCTCCCTGCGGGGAACGCCCTGTGTCACCCCCAAAAGGGAAGCACCGTCCAGCCAGGGGGTGAGGCCACCAGGGTGGCCATCGCCTGACTCAGGGGGAAGAAGCGGCCGGGGGGAGAGAAGGGGATGGAGGCGAGGGGGGGAGCGTGTGAAAAATGACCACGGGGCGGGGGGTGGCTAACTGGGGCGGGGAGAGGGCGACTGTGGGGAGGAATGGCCACTAAGGGGGAACGAAGGGTGCTACGGGCCGGCGAGAAACGGCCGGAGAGAGGGTCCCGGCCGAGTAGCCGGTCGCTGCCCGTGGCCGAGCGGTGTAAGGGCAGGTGGCACCGCGGCCCCACGAGTGACCGCGACCGTCCGTGGGCTGGAGGGCACCGACACCACCACCCACACCCCTCTTTCCTCACCCACCTTGCACGGCGAGGACGGCGAAGCAGAGACAAAGCAGGTCCTCCAGCGCCATGTAAGCCCCGCCGGGCGCCGGGAGCAGGGGCCGCCGCGGCCGCATCTAAGAGGGGAGCGCGCTCTCCCGCCGCCCCACCGCCATCTTGTGCGAGCGCCCCAGCCCCAGCCCCGCCGCTGCCCGCCGGCGCCGCCGGGCCCCGCTGCCGGGGGCGGGGGCGGCCCTGGCCTGCCGCTGCTCCGCCTTTGTCAGCGGGTTCGCCGCCGAGCCGAGGGGGGCTCCTCCCGCCCTCCTCCACGGCGGCGGGACCAACAGGTTGTCGCCAGCCCGCCGGGGGGGGGGGAGCGGCCCCGTTTCCTGAGGCGGGGGACGGGCTGCCGCGGCAGGTGCGGGGCTCCTCCGCCGGGCCGGCAGCTCCCCGGGAGGGGTTAGAAACCTTTTACGTGCTTTTTTTAATTTTGCCGCAGGTGAGCGCGAAGGATACAGCGCTGCCACCGGCCGTCGGCTTCCACCTCACGGCGCTGAGGGGGGCACCCCTCAGGGCGGCGGGATCCCCTTCGGCGTCCACCCATGGCCGCTGTCCTCGGCCAGACGGACAGGCACCCGGCAGCTCCCACCGCCGGCCCAGGGCTGGCGACCGCCCGAGGGCTAGTGGCCACTCTCCCTCACGCCCATGTCTGTGGGGAGGAGGAGAGGCTGCCGCCCCGCCGGGCTGTGGAGGCAAATGAGCACCAGTGACCATATCGCCATCGGGCCCGTTTTGAGGCACAGCTCCTTCAGGTGTATATGTTCGTCGGGCTTTCCGGGCGTCAGAGTCTAGGCTGTACTTCTCAGCTGCCTTTAGAATTAAAGCAAATAAAATACATGGTGCAGCCTGTCGGCGCCCCGTCGCTGTGGAGAGAGGCAGGAGCCATCGGCCAGCCAAGCCAAGGGGTGGGAGTGAGCCAGGGAGACGAAGGATGCTGGAAGATGGAGACCGAGGCCGCTGCCTCCCTGGCTTGGCTGGGTCCCAGGCACAAAGTCAGACTGTGTGTAAAGGCACAGGTGCGGGTTCAGTCCTAAGGACAAATGACATCAAGCCCTTCTTTCGGCAGCGGCGGCTGGTACCCAGCAGAAGGCAACCAGAGCGGGTAGGAAGGGGTCTGCTTTGGCCTTCGAAAGGAGAAGAGGCTACCCGGCACACTGGGATGTTTTATCGCAGTGGCGTGGAATGCAGAGAGGGCTCCAGCTATGCAGAATATGAAAAAAAAAAGAAACCTTTTTAATCCAGACCCTCTTATTTCTTAGCTTGTTTAATGAACTATAAAAATGTAAATGAAACCAGAAAGGCTGTGTGGTGGGAAACGGGTTTCCCATGTGTTCAGCACTTGGCACCGTTAGCGCAGACCAGCCCTGGGATACAGCAGCTCCGTGCCCCAGACGGGGACGGGCAGAGGGGCTCTGCCCAGCATCACCTGGAAGGAGGGGGTAAAAAGGCCACCGACCCTATTCCTGCACCATCCATACACTTGCCTCCCTGTGGAAAGAAGAGGGGATAGTGACAGCCATGCTCCTTTCTCCAGCGTGGAACTAAAGACTAACAACCTCCACAAACCCTCCTTTCTCTCTGGGCCTTTCCCACCTGCTCCTTTCTGCGTTAGGTGGTTTTAAAGGTGCTGTCAAGTTGCTTTAAGTAGGCTGTAGAAGACTGTCTCTTCATTGCGTCTGCCAATGGTTTGCGTTTAGACACACCCCTGCCTTTTTTCCCTCAAGTCCTGGACATTTATCCATCGCTTTAAGCAAGGAAACCTTTACCTAAAAGTCAGGAAAATCTGGATTAATATAAATAATGAAAACTGCTGGTAGTCTGCAAAATGCTGCACCCTCGGGCTAATGGTACCTGCCTGTGTTAAGGCACTGGCCCAGGTCCCTGCCAACAGGTCAGGGTTAGAAGCAGGCATTGGCCTAGAAATCAAAAGACTCGGGTTTAATTCTTGTCTTTGCTCCCTGCCTGACATTACAGCGTTACTTGATTCTTCTGTGAAACCTCTCTGTCTTCCTGCATGTCAGTGGGAACAGAAATTAAACCAGCATTTTGACAAACCCAAGCTTGCGACACCTATATTCCCTGAATATCTGCCCCTGGAAAAAAATAAAGAAAAAGAAAAAAAAAATGCTTATCAAACAGCCCCTGAACTGTGAAAGCGCCAGAAACGTGACCCAGAGCACCAGCTCCTTTAGCGCTGACGACACGCGTACTCTGTGTGAGTAGCACCACGTCCCCACCGTCCACCTCCCTCACCCGCATCGGCACCGACAAACCAAGCTTGTGACAACCAACGTTTCCGCGGGGCGACTCCTTCACAACTTCAGCTAACGCCAGCTGACGTGTGCGTTCGCAGGAACCCATCCTGTGGCTGTTCCTGCTGTCACACCTCCCGGGCGGGCATTAACCGCCTCACCTGCCTGCAGGGATGCCCTACGTTCCTGGACTGACATCTCGCAGAGGAAGGAGAACCTGGAGAAAGAGCCACTTTGTGGGTTCGGGAAGGACTGAGTAACTCCCCGGCTGTAAGTCCATAAAGAACAAAGTGACAGCAGACCTGTGCCGACAGAAGGGACATTCCTTCCCTAAATAATGGCATTTCTGCCCCGATACTTATGGCAAGCAGACTCCCCAGTGTTCCCCTCCCTGTCGGCGCGGAGTTTCTTTCTACCTTTCAATAGCTGCAAACCTCTGATACTTCGAGCTGAGAAAGCGTGAACGGCAAAGAGTAGCAGCAGCAAGTGGCAAGTGTTTGTAGTTCAGCCTTTTGTTCCCCCTTCAGGAGACATTATTTCTGTGCTCGAGAAAAATCTTTGGTGAGTCAGATATACGGACAGTATGTCATACACATCTCGTGGTTTGTCTAAAATCCCAGCAAAGAAGAGCTCATTAGAGAAATCCAGCAGAAGCTGCTAATAAATTTATCTAGCTGACAGGAGCTTTTCCCATGCAGCCAGCCCATAGCTAAGAGGTGATCCGTGCTTTTGGAAGGCTGGTAGAGATGCAAGAGGCCCCAAAGCAGAGCAGCACATGTTACAGAGGTATCTGAACCAGAATTTCTCCAGGCTCCGAATCCAAACCCACGCTGAGCGGCCCATGTCCACTTCCAGCTGGCACCTGTAGGATTCAGACTACCAGGATCCAGCTGTGCAAGATACTGAACAAATGCAGGTAAAGCATCTCCTGCTCCCCAAAAAAGACACACCCCCCCCCAAAAAAAAAAAGATTAAAAGAAACATGAAGATTGGTGAAAAGCCATTTCATAGAGGAGGTACTGAGGGTCGGGAAGATTCACAGCACACTGCATGTTTTTGTTAAATAGGCAGCATGGTGTTATTATTATTATTTTAAAAATCACGATGAGGATGTTCCTATTCCAGGCAAAGGTTGCTTTATATTCTCGTAGTTTTAACCACTTCACACTGAAGAGGGCTGTTTAAACTTGGAATAGGCACTTTCTTTGCAAGGTGAGTGTGCCCCCTCCAGCCCAGGAATAGCAGCTCAACACAAGTCCCCGTGCTGCCAGACCCCAAACCTCTGAAGTTAGAGCACTTTGAAGTCATTGTAGATGCACTTGTTCAAAAGTGCTTTCCTTCTCAGTGAAAGCATCCCCCCGGGGGTTAGTGTTCTCCAGTTTGGCAGTGCTTGGGACCATCCTTAGGTTCTTTCTCTCCAAAGCAGGATTAAATCTCACATACAGCTTTGCTCTGGTTTCTGACCATCTCTGACCCCAGACAGGTCTGCGACACTGAGGCTGACAGTGGCTGATGAGTGTAAGCTGCTCTAATTACTAGACAAGTTGGTTGCTCTTTCCTTTGTGCCAGCATTAGCGCTTGAATGAGCCTGGAGCTGGACAGAGGAAGGGATGGTGCTGAAAACTTAATTGGCAACAACAATAACAACAAAATCAGTCCCCTGCTCCAGCTCCCCGTGCAATCACCCCAGAGTTAGTGCCAGCACAAGGAAAGCAACGGGAATATACAGGCGGAGGCATCAGGAAGCTTTCAACAGCAGCATAAAGCTGGATCAGCTCAAACTCGTTGCAAAACTGCAGCCTCGGTCTTCCCAGAAAAGGAGTCTCTCAGGGACCTTTACCACCAGGACTCGCTTCGTTGCCAGACTTCTTCTGGTCTGGCAGGAACTCTGGCGCTAGAGGGAACGAACGTTGACTTCCAGACGAGAAAAGTGACGGTAGCCTCCTGTTCCGTATGTGCGAGCAATGCCAAACAGGAGCAGCTGGTTGCACATAATAACATGCATTGTGTAAGTGAGCAACACAATAAGCAATTTGCTCGACAACCCAGGGACATCAGGACAATTCTGTGTAATGCAGAAGAAAGAAAAGAGGAAAAAAAAAAAAAAACCAACATGTGATGACCAAACCCTAAGGGAGCCTCGGTATACTACACATTCATTTCATTACGCTTCTCTTATAAATATTTATTACATAGCCTATCTCATCATTCTTCCAGGAATGGGTGTTGTGTTATTGTTATACCCAGAGAGGGCTTTCCCTCTTCCTCTGGTCCTGCTGCAGGCGGTCGGCAGTTGCCAAAGATAGATAGGGAGCAAGAGTGTGACATTAACTATGGAAAATGCTGCTTAAAATGGGGCTCAGGGGCAGATATTGGCAGGTGCATTGTTAGGAGAAAAATGAATGGAAGATGAAAAGGCAGCAAGTAATGAGATTCGGAAGCTCATATTTAAAATATGTTCACAGCAAAAGGGATTTCTGCAAACAAGGGCCCTGGCCCTACAGCCGGAGCCGTGAGCGAGCGGAGACTCCCCACAGCCTGCAGAAACCTGCACGGATCCGGGATGGGGGAATTCTGATTTAGCTGAGCGCCAGGCGATGAAACAGCAGTGAGGTTAAGGTGTGTTCTGAGTATCCACATCATCTGGCTGTCTACACGTGGAAAGCAATCACCTTAAAGTAAGGTAAAAAAAATTCTAGCATATATAAAACTTTGCACATAAAACTCGGGAGTGTTTTGGGGGTTTTCTTTTTGTCTCTTCAATTTGTCTTGCTACCTGGCCATCCCCTGTGCCCCATTCCTTGCTCTTACTGGATCTTCTCACCCAGGTGAGGCTTTGTAAAATCAAATGCTGCCTTGCCTTATGCAGAGACACATCGGCTGATCCGTTATTCGAGACCAGCGCCTTGGCTTGGGTTCCTGACAGTCTGATGTAGAAAAATATGCCAAGACAATCCAGGCTGGGGAGATTTTAGATGAAATGAACCTGTTTCATTTAAGTTGGTCTCCTTGGCTGGCATGTGAGTCTTTTTTTGTGCTTATTTGTCAAGCAGCTTGTTCACCGTCAGCTATAATCAAATAAAGGCCTTACTAGAAACATCCCGATGTGCTATAAAGCAGTCACATAGAACATCACTGTCTTGTAAACATGCATGACTATGAAAAATAATATTTGCTCATAAACAACATCTGTGGACTTTTCCCTACAGCAGTTACTGAGTCCCAATAAAAGTTTTGATCCCTAAATAGTCTAAATTTTATATGCTGCTACAGTACCTACTAACTAAGGTTGGTTTTAAGCACAAAGAACACATGTAACATCAAGGAATACTGCACAGTTGGGGCTGCCTCCAGAAACACCCGTCAGGCTCCTTTGTAGTGGGAAATGCGTTCACGTGCCAAAAATAAGGATCTGCTCCGAAGTTTTATTAGCTCTCCAGAGCTGGCTATAAAATGCCATGCTAGAAGCGGAACAGCCGAAGCAGGGAAGCTGCCTGGTGCACATCATCATGCCACCCTCTTGTGGCTAAGCCCAGAAAATATAGCCGTGGGTGCCCAAGGACACGACGTAAATGCCACCGGGTTATTTTTGGAGTGCCTCGCTCCATGCTGATGACACACCGCGTGTGCAAGTAGCAGGGTCTGCCTTTTAGTTCGGCATCAGCTGAACCTGGCTTCGGAGCAAAAAGCAAGGTTGGAATAAAACCATTCCTGCGCTTTGGAAACTTTGGGGTCTGGAGCTGATCTGAGAACGGGTTTTCACTCCGATCCAACACACTGAAGGTCTGCAGATGTTCATGGTGGACAGATGTTTGACTTCTATGTCTCTGGCAAGTCTCTACTCAGAAACTGGGCCCATATACCTGCCTTCTGAGGTAGTTTTAGCTATAAAATTCTGTCCTTTGCTAATGTTTCACACAGAGAACATGATGCTTTTACGCATTTCTATTCCTGCATCAAGAGACCCTGTTGTCCTTTACCTTCCAGACGGCCCCACAGACGGGCACCAGGAAGGTGGCTGGGCAGCTCTTGCACCCCCCATTTATGTAAAGAGTTTTAATGCTGTTACCTAGAAATGGCCAGTTTGCACCAAAAGCAGGTGCTGGCTTTCACAGCGTCCTCAGTGCCCTGGTTGTATAATGCAGGCTATTCCCATCCATCAGACAGTTCTGCAAACCTAAATAGATGATGTATTTATTTATGGATTACTGACCACAAGAAAGAGAAGCTTTGCACCATTGTCAACCTTACAGCATTCGGTCTGCTATAAATAATGCATCATTGTTCGGTGTTGGTTTATGGTTTAAGTTCCAATGAGCATCGTGGACCAGCAGACTCAGCAAAGATGAAGGCAGCACGGGGTATTAGTAAGAGAAATAGTACCATCCGATGAAGAGCATTAGAAAAACAAAGCAAAAGTGTAATGTTCTCAGAGTTATTTTAATGTCAACTTCTGCAGCCAAGGACCTGCTTTTACCTCTAATTGAGAATCACACAAATCTATGATTATCCTCTGATTTTCACTCTGCTTTCTCCCAGTTGTGAGCTAATTCGATTTCAGATAAACACTAATTAACACAAGAGGTCAGTGCTGTGGCCAGCAGGCACCGTTGCAACGTGGCATTCAAACACACCAAGAGATCAAAAGAGCCTCCGCTGCTTCCTTTGAACTGCCCAATTAAATTTTTCACAAATAAAGCTATTGTTTTACATCTGCTTCAGCCAGGGAGGGAGAGAGGGCAGAGAGTTAAGAGATCATTGCCTCTAATTGGGCTGTTTTCCCCTCTCTTCTTACAGCTTTCCTCTCTGTGGGTTTTTTTTTTTCTCCAGACCAGTGGAAGAAAAGGTTGTCGAGACCATTTGCGATGCAGCTATTGCCCTGCAAGGCTACAGCAGGCTGAGAGCAAAGCCGTGGGGAATCTGATTTCCCTCTCGTGAGTAAAAAAGGGCATCAGTGCCTTTCTTGGAAAGTTTGATTGATAGCCCTTAGGAAGGACTCATAAAATGTGTCTCTCTCTGGCTATTTAGACAATTCCCTTTTGAAGATGAAGGAGGATATTAGATTAACCCAACTGCTATAATAACATTATATCCTGCTTTTAAAGAAAACATATTTTATAGTGTCCGTACTCTAACGGAAACAACCTGTGGCTGCACAAGCCCTGGGCTGGTGCTCTGCTGCTAAACGTGCTGTGGTCTCCTTGAAAGCAGTTTTCAACTGGAGAATTCTGGGGAATTGGTGTAGACAGTGCGTGATGTCGATGATTGTGCCTCCATCCTACATGGACCACTTGTGGGCAACAGAGAAAGCAAGGCTGGGGCGGACCATGGGGGTCTGAATTCCACTCCTATCCATGGGGGAGCTCGCTTAAACTCAGGATTAAGGCAAATTAGCAGGAGCGTAGGGAGAAGGCTGCACGGCAGCTGTCTGGGCTGTACAGACAGAGACCATCAATCTTGAGAGCTGTCAGCCCAGAGCATTCTGGAAAAAAACTAGATGGAAGCACCGGTCAAGTATCTGGTGTTATTCGCCTAGTAGAGGCTTACTAACCTTCGACTCTGGGCAGCAGATGGGTGCATCCCTGCAGGAACACACTGTGATTTCCCACAGGAGGGTGCAGTCAGACAATCATAGAATTGCCCAGGTTGGAAGGGTCCTTTCCAATCATCTAGTCCAACCATCAACCTAACACTGACAAAAACCATCACTAAACCATATCTCTAAGCACCACGTCTGCCTGTCCTTTAAATACCTCCGGGGATGGTGACTCCACCACTTCCCTGGGCAGCCCGTTCCAAATGCCCTTTCAGTGTAAAAACTTTTCCTAATACCCAATCTAAACCTCCCCTGGCGCAACTTGAGGCCCTTTGCTCTTGTCCTGTTGCCTGTTCCTTGGGAGAAGAGACCGACTTCCCCCTCACTACACCCTCCTTTCAGGGAGTTGTAGAGAGTGAGGTCTCACCTCAGCCTCCTTTTCTCCAGGCTGAACACCCCCAGCTCCCTCAGCAGCTCCTTAGAACACTGTTCTCCAGACCCCTCAGCAGCTCCATTGCCCTTCTCCGGACACACTCTAGGCCCTCAATGTACCTCCTGTCGTGAGGGGCACAAAACTGGACCCAGCACTCAAAGTGGAGCCTCACCAGTGCCCAGTACAGGGGCACCATCACCTCCCTGGTCCTACTCACCACACCACATTCAGCCCTCTAGACAGGCAAGCCGCAATAAAATCCCCACTAACACATCCCGTATCCAGAAACATCACCAGGGGAGAAATACTCTTGCTGGGAAGGGAATTGTGGGGCAGGGATGTCTCGAATGGGGCACGTCAACTTACCCCCACCATCAGCCCCCTCTGGTTGCTCATCCTGGTCTGCTCTTCTCCAGTGCCCTGGGGAACAAGGCAGCTCGTGTCTGGCAGGGACCTCATCCCTTGGGCAAGGAAGAGCCAATTCACTGATTATTCACTCCTGGAAAGAAACATTATCTCCTCTCAGCAGCACTAAAGGGAGAGAAAAATCAAGATAGTGACAGCAAAGGAGATCAGGCCGTGGCTTATGCTCGCTAATGGCTTAAACTCGCTAATGGCTTAAACTCACCTTCTGGGGAATTCATTTGTTGATGAAAGAAGATCAGGAGTCCCCAAAACCAGAGCAGCTGCTGGGAGTTTGTGAAGTTCAGCCCTTCGCCTGGTCCTGAAGCTGCAATGAGCTTTGCCTGGCTGCTGGGTCTCAGGCAGGGCCAGGGGGAAGCTGTGCTGCCCCTGCCTTTGGTGCTGGCCCCCAGCGAGTGGCCAGTCTTTATGATGTTTGAGAGACACCAGGCTTCGCACATCCAGCTTGTCACCACTTGTGCTGGTTTTTGGGCTGCATCTTCTGCTGCTCCACTCTTGTACCTTGATTCACCACCTGAACCGATCTGACCCTCCGAGGAGGAAGCTGCGATACCTTAAAATCCTCCTTTCCCCTGTAACGCACTCCTGGATGCTGCAAAGAGTACATTGCTTGTCCCAGGATCTAATCAGATTAATTAAGCTGCACTTGTGTTAATTTAAATTACAAGTATCTGAGGGCTCAGCCAAATCAAGTGATTTATGGGCCATATCAATCTAATTAATATCACCAACTCTTAAAATAAAAACCTAATAAATGAGTTTATTACATAGATGTAAGATCAACTTATTAGCTTTGGGTCTCTAGTGACGTGGCTGATTTGATGGAAGTTTTATATCCTTGTTGGGAAAAGGTCTTTATTATTATTTTTTTTTTCCTTCCCGCTTGCTTTATTTTTAAAAAGTATCTTTTCCAGGGCCGGGGGAAGGAGAAACAACACGAGCTCCGTTATCAAAACACTAGCCAAGCCAAGAGGTCCCCAAAGCCTTGCTGTACACAAATTGCGTGGGTTTTATAACTGCAAGTGCCCACAGGAGAATAGTTTATCTGGCTTCTTGCAGGCAGAACCTGCCCTGGTCTGCGTGCTTGCCGTTAAGCAGTCTGAAAGAGTAGTTAGCCAAGGGATGGGGATGGAAAAGGAATAAGAGAATTAAAAGCTTTTCGGAAGCCAATCTGCGGCGGAGCGAGGCGTTTGCAGGGAGGAGCTGGGTTTGGAAAGCGCTTCTGTGCTGCTCCGCAAGGTGACTTTGCGGGGCTGAGTGATGGGTGCCATCTGCAGCAGCTGGAAAGTCCCTTAAAAATGTCGCTTGCACGGGGACAATTTAAAGATGCAAAAGCTACTCCTTGTCACCGCGCTGTGGGGCTTCAAAATTTATTGGAGGGGAGGGAAAAAAAAAAAAAGAGAAAAAAAGTGTGGTTTTCTGCAGAGAAGCCAAATGCCACAAGGAAGCCAATTACGCAGAGCACAGGAGACACCTCTAATCCACGGCCCAGGTGAAAGGAAACACGGAGCTGAAGGAGGAGGGAGATCCACGCTCGCCCCCCGCCGTTAGCCGTCCCCCCCCCGCCCCAGCCCGCCGGCTGCTCTCCCCATCATCCCCCTTGGCAGCTCGGCTCTTGTGTCGACTGGCTTTTCAGCGAGGTGCTTTTGCTTCAGATGCTTGGGAGTTCACGCTCGATTTCCTGAGCTGTAAGATTGTACCCCTCACTTTGCAGATCCCTCCCCCCCCCCGCCTCGGAGCGAACGGCCACGCGTGAGCCGCGAGTTGGGAAAAAGGAGCAGGCTCCATCTCTTCACGCTTTGCTTACAAAATAAGTTCTTCAAACGCGGTTCTCCTATTGTGTTCGGGATAACAACCTTCTCCAGCAAAGAAAAGGGAAGGAACTGGGAGGGCTTTCTGGGCGAGAAAATGGGGCGATTTATGGAATAATTACATAAAGACAACACCATCCTGTGTGTCTGTCGCCGTGATTTATTATAGTTACACAAGAAATTGGCTGATTGGACCATAAAATGCGGCTGCAGGCAAAACCCTTTTGCTTTCCTGGTCACCACTGCACATACACAAAAGCCAACGAATTAACTCAGCGCCGTTGGTAACACACTTGGAGAAATGACCCATCTCGGCTCTTTTAGAGGAGGTGCCAGAGCAAAGGCGCCATGAGGAGCAGTTTATCAGCCACGGCCATGGTTACTGTTCCTGCTGTGAAGCCCCGGGCTGGCTGCTTCCAAGGGAAACCTCTGCAAACCCCACTCCTGCCTCCCCCGATGGACATCAGGGTCTGGGGGTACTTTATCCCGTTCCATCCAGCGTTAGGTGGATCACTCCAAGGGTTTTTTGCAGTAGCCCCTGTCTCCCCTTTGCGGCCGTTAGCCTTTCTGAGAGCCCCCGCTATTTTACACCCTCTTTCCGTTCACTGCCCCCAATTATCATTTCGCATTCGTCTATGTTCAGCTGCATTTTCCATTTACCAGCTCATTCGGCTAAAACATCCCGATGCCTTTTGTATCACATCAGGTGGCTTCTGCTGCTTTCCAATCACCACCCTCATTTCAGTCATTTATGTTTATGCTAAAAAA
This sequence comes from Numenius arquata, assembly GCF_964106895.1. Classification (NCBI taxonomy): domain Eukaryota; kingdom Metazoa; phylum Chordata; class Aves; order Charadriiformes; family Scolopacidae; genus Numenius; species Numenius arquata. The sequence goes on along the minus strand of NC_133586.1, from coordinate 3,098,774 downwards.
GAAAAGCATTTAGAAACCAAAGGCACCGTTAGCTGAAGGAGGGGGAAGTCTGGTTAGGAGGGGACCAGAGAGGAGGAAAACTAAACTTCCAGCTCCAAGGAGGAACAGGATTTGAGCATCTTCATTCCTTTTCAAAGCTTGGGACCGTAGCTCATCCAGGGCTGGGAATTCATTCCTTCCAGAGATGTTTCATCACAGGGAAAACTTTCCCATGGTTTCTTTGTGCAACTGCTGTTTGACGGCTCTGCCAGCTCTGTACCACCACTCACCAACATCTCTTTTAGCAGCCCCCTGCTCGTACTGAAACAGCCTCTCTGGTCCAACAGCGTGGCTCCAGAGGAAGCTGTGAGCTCACACCTTCCTTCGTTTGAACCCTCGACGACGGCTTGTAAAACTTCATCCCTTTGGTCCGTGGGCAACCTGCGGCGTATCCCACCCACACGGCCCCGGAGCAGCCTCCGTTCAAAGGACAGGGCAGAGTGGCACAACAGCGTGGAAAGCAGGGAGCTACCATGGGATTAGGGAAAGAGGGTTGATCCTTAACTCTACCGCAGCCCATCATTGAGCTGGGTGAGTCTGACGGTCCCCGTGTCCTTCAGCTTCCCGCTGGCCAAGGGCAGCCGAGCACGACCCTTCGTGGGGTAAAGTCCCTTGAGTTTGTGCGGGTTGCGTGTCACAGCGGTACCTGGAACAGGCAGGCTAAAAATAAGCTGGGAGGCAAAACAGCAACAGCGTATGGAAAAAATAAGCCAGAGGATGATTTACAGATGAGCAAACTCCCCGCGAAGCCCAGTGGGGAGGGTTATACCTTACACTTTCCAAAACGCAAACTCTTCTCCAATAATTCCTGCTCACCAGTCATTAATCTGCTCCTAGTCTTGCTGCAAGCAATATTAGTTGTCGCTTCAGGCTGTGGGTTGAAGATCACCAGCTTCTACTACTAAAAAGAGTAGAAGGAACATTTCTTTTAGCTAAAACAGGAGAACTCGTCTTTATCCTTCCCGTCCAAGGAAAGTTTCTCATGGCCACTGTGTCCAGAACAGCAGGAAAGCCTCAGTGACCATCATTCGCCAACAATATGGCAGAATTACTTGTTTTATTTAAAAATGCGTGAGCTGGAAGAGGAAAGAATTTGAGGCATAAATAGATTTTTATTAAAAATAATTATATGCAGGAAGAGCGGGGATAGGTTTTATCACAGCTGTGGTTCCAGGCAGCTTTTCTGCATGTGGGCAGGGTCATTACAGCAGGTCTCTTGGAAAGCGGCGTCTGCTGAATGCGTGGTGAGTTATCGCAGAGAAATTTTCAGATGAAAGCCTGAGCTAATCCAGGAACAGTGTTAAAAGGTGTAAAATGGCTGAATGGCCCGGAAATGTTTAAATCTGTCCTTTGCTAAACGTTAATGGAGAAACTCTGCGCAACACAACCGGCCTCTGGCAGAAGAATCAAGTCTGGCCAATAAAAGGATTAGAAATGGAAACTAGTTTTGTACATAGAGAAAAAGTAACTTTCAGTTCAGCGCAGCTTCAAGCCGCATTGGAAATAGCTGGGTTTCCTTCTTAAATTAAAAAAGAAAGACAAAATGTTTTTATTCAGTGCAAGGTAGTAGTCTGGCTGCAAAGAAAACTAAACCTCGGTGGAAATACAATGATGAAATTGGGATCACCAAAACCAATAATCATGAAAATCACGCCTGAAAGCAAAGGCAGCTCAAGGGGTCACCACTCTCACAGCGACACGGCTCGGGTTTGGGGAGCAAATCCTGCCTTGCACCCTGATGTTAAGGGTCTGCAATGGTCGCGGGTGCACTTGGGCATGAAGCTGCTCCAGCCAGAACAGATGAGACAACCCAAGATGAAAAGGACACGGGGCTGGGAGCCTTCCGGGGCTGGAGACGATGCCCTGCTGGGACGGAAAGGCTGCGGGAATGGGTTTATAGCCCAGGACCAGCAGTGGGGCTGGTGCCGCTTTTCCCAGTCCCGACTGATGCAATACCCAGCCGAGCCCGGGGACAGCTGCGGCACGGGAGTGGAAATTCCTCCCGACCCAGAGAGCGCACAGCAGGGAAGAGCATAATCTCCGTGATTTACAGGCTGCGGCTCTAGTTTAAAATACATTAGACTCCCAACTATTTAATTACTGGGCACTACCAAATCACAGAGACAGAGGAGTCAGTCACGTCTGCTAATGCCAACATTTATCATCCTATTTATCTGTTCCAGCTTCTGAGACCCATATCGAATCACTTTCCTGTATTAGCTAATAACAGATGAGTTTATTCCGTGTACCTCTGGGCGGCCCTCAATGGATGTTACAGCACTGCTGGCAGCACACATCCACCTAGGGATAGATAAAACTGGTTTAAAGCATATAAAGAATTGTAATCATCAGCCAAAACTCAAATCCAAATCAAAACCCTTTTCTCTGCTGTCTCCTGCCCCCAGATACTAATTCTCACCAGAGAGTAAATGCAAACAGTGCTCAGGCTCTCTGTCTGGCCAAAAGGCTGCAAACCTACTGATATTTCTGAGAAATCATTAAATATCAACGTTTTATGGTTGTTGAAGCATACAGAAAAATTAAGCGGCTGTCTGAGAGCTGGGGAGCAGGACGGGGTGCTCTCCGGGCAGCAGTTCGCATCCCTCCAGCAACGTGCCCTCATCCTGCTCCTCCCTGCAGGGAGGGCAAGAATTAACTGGTGCAGGCATTGAGACCACACCGGCTCTCGCAGGACCGACTGATGCCAAATCAGCCGCAAAAGAAACTCAGGAGGTGAAGAAACTGCCCGGTGATAGGCAAAACCGCTCCTTGTGCTCAGCCTGTTCCCAGTAAAGTCCCAATAAACCCAGCGCGACCTTCCTCTGCCTGCTTTTCCCACTGAAAATTATATGCCTTTCATTATGCTTGCTTGTGCTGCTTTTACAAGTTTTAAATGCTCTGCTTGGAAACTTTTGAGCAGTCTCATTTTCAGAAGAAATACTCATCATCCTCCTGGCTTTGTACATGAGTCTGTCCTCAAGCTGGGCAGAGAGAAGGAGAAAAAGAGGGTTTCCCTCCTTCCAGAGAGTCACAAAAGAGCACAATAAAGCAAATGTCCTTTTATTCCATGGCAGGTTTTTTTGCTGGTACCTTTTACTTCCATCACTACGATGGTTATCTCATTATTGCTTATATATTACAGCTCACTATATCTATATATGTATACTAACTGGTGTTTTATTATCAACCCCTATCAGCCGCTATCTAATTCTATTTGCCAAGGAGGCGATCCTGCCTCTGAGACTGGTAACGCCTAGAAAACCCAAATACCCCGAGCTCTGACCGTCACTGAAAAGGCGGCTCGGTAACGAGCTGAGCATTGCAGGGAAATTATCTCTGGATCTTCGCAAAGTCCTCTGGAAGAGTTCAGACACGAAGCTGTCTTAATTGATAGCGTGGCCACTTAGGGGAGCAGTATCCATAGAAACTCAGGGGCCTTGACAAGATGACAAACAACGCCGCGAGAGCCTAATAATAGCAGAAATAATGAGGTGTGGCCAAAAAAACCCAACAACAACAAGCGAGGCATCTCGCGGTATCGAATGGGTGGGCCCAGGCTAATGAAAGCCTGGCAGATAACGGTGATGGCTGGAGGAAGGCAAAGCACAACTGGAGGATGGAAAAAAATTAGTTGCCGAAGCCGGACAGGATTTCTGTCCCAGGAAAAGCCCAGCGGCAGATGGTGCCATTGAGGACATGGCTACGGGGCTCTGCTCTCTGGATACAGCCATAAATCGGGATCAACATCACAGGGAGCATCTCGGGAGCGTGGCAGTGCTGGACCAGGAGCCTGGTCGACTTTGGAAGAGTCACCCCATAGCATGGCTTTGGGGGATGATGCTTTGGCCGCTGGGGATGTCCAGCCAGGCTGGGACCCAGGGAGCCCTTGGGAACCGTGGCGGGTGGTCTCGGTCCCTTTTCAGAGCCTCTCGTCGGGTTTTAATCACCTCTTGACCCAACTGCGGCTCTTTCTGCCGGGCGCGGGCAGAGCGATGCCACTCGCCCCACAACTTTCCCACGCGCTGAGGCAGAGCCCATCGCCCACCGATGCGGGGCTGCCTCGCGCGCTGCTCCCCGGGCTCATTGTGGCACCGTAACTCATTGTTCGGGGAGACCTGACCTTTTTCTTAATTAGCTTAAAACTGCACAATAAAAAAAAAAAAAAAAAAAAAGGAAAAAAATCCTCCCTAAAAGCCAGTCGCAAATCAAAAGAGGCAACAGTGAGAGCAAGCAATGTGTCACCACAAGTGTCCGAGTCAATGGAAACCTTGTTAGGTGGGGAACAAGGGTCTCCGCTAACAAGCTCTTATCTGTGTTTTTGTTTTCTATTGAAGGTGCATGTCATTAGGAGGAGTGTTAACAAGAGCTCTCAATAGCTTCATATGGCCAATGGCCTCTGAATATTCATGAAGGTGTGAACAGAATGTGGGAAAGCGGCGGAAGAAAAGGCAAGAAAAGCAGCAAGAGGGCCGATTGTGCCGGGAAGAAAGGACCCCGGGGCTCTGTGGGAAAAAGGGATCCTGAATCCCTCAAACAAGAGCGTATTCCCCAGGCAAAACCTGTCCTTCAAGCTGTGTGGATGTGGATGCGAAAGATGTGGGATTTTTCTGAACAGCGCTGGCAGGGAACCAGCTTCTGTCGTTTTAGGTGACAGTGGCCAGGTTTGGGGCTTTTTTTTTTTTTTTAAACTAAAATCGCAGCAGCCACTGGCTGCTGCGATTTTAGTTTAAAAAAAAAAAAAAAGCCCCAAACCTGGAGACCTGAGTGAGAACAACGTAAAACCCAGACGTATTTTCCAGCCCCTTACCCTGCCCGTCCCTCTGCTCCTCCTGGGGATGTGCATCAACACCCTGAGATGTGCTACAGCCTCGACCATGGACGATGCCACCTCATGGATGCTGCAACTCCAACATCCAGCATTATCCCCAATATTAATGCACAAAACCCAGCCAGCCGGACTGGTGGGGATGTGCTCCCTACAGACGCCCATCGCTTCTCACCGGCGACGAGGAGGGCACCTATTTTTGGAGATGTCGAATTCTCCCCTCCAGGCTGGTTGGGTCCCAGGAGGGATCCAGAGGGTCATTTTTGCTGGATATTGAAGTAGGGATGTGCTCATGGGGGAGGGAGAAAGGGAAGGGCTCATCCGCATCCAGATACCTGCTGCACGGCCCCTGCCTCCTTCCAGGCATCTCCATCCCCAGAGAACCCCCAAATTTCATAGAATCATAGAATGGTTAGAGTTGGAAGGGACCTTAAAGATCCTCAAGCTCCGACCCCCTGCCATGGGCAGGGACACCTCCACTGGAGCAGGTTGCTCAAAGCCCCATCCAGCCTGGCCTTGAACACTTGCAGGGATGGGGCAGCCACAACTTCCCTGGGCAACCTGTTCCAGTGCTTCACCACCCTCACAGTAAAGAATTTCCTCCTAATATCTAGTCTGAATCTCCCCTCTTCCAATTTAAAACCATTACCCCTCGTCCTGTCACTACACTTCCTGACAAAGAGTCCCTCTCCGGCTCTCCTGGAGGCTCCCTTCAGATATTGGAAGGCTGCTCTGAGGTCTCCCCGGAGCCTTCTCTTCTCCAGGCTGAACAACCCCAGCTCTTTCAGCCTGTCTCCATAGGGCTGATCATCCCTCTGATCATCTTCGTGGCCCTCCCCTGGACCCACTCCAACAGGTCCATGTCCTTCCTGTGCTGAGGACTCCAAAGCTGGACACAGTACTCCAGGTGGGGTCTCATGAGCGCAGAGCAGAGGGGCAGAATCACCTCCCGCGACCTGCTGGCCACACTTCTCTTGATGCAGCCCAGGATGGGGTTGGCTTTCTGGGCTGCCAGCGCGCACTGCCGGCTCATGTTGAGCTTCTCATCCACCAACAAATTTACCAAATTTACCCCCAGCAGGGCCAGGTGGGGAAAGGAAAGAGGCTTTTTCCTATAAAATACCTCTATCTATATGTTTTGCAGCCGCTGCTTCTGCCCGATCCCAGGGCCAGGGATTTGGGCTGGGCTGTTTTAATGGGGGAGCTCCCGCTCTGCTCGTTTCGGAGCAAAATTATACCGCAGAGTTGCCTCTTCTTGAAAGGCTCCAATCTCGCGTGTCAGTCCCAGATAAATAGTTTTCATTCAACAAATCAATGAATAGAAACAAAGTACGGCAAAATAATGTCAAGTCATTTCACTGATAACGACAGCTGCTGGGCTGCACGGGAGAAAGGGAGAAGCAGGAGGGGGGGTGCGGGGGAATAGATTAAAAAAATGTAAAAAGCAATGAATCACAGCTGGGGGGAAAATCATAAAACCGCAAGCCACCGCTGCTCCCACGCAAACATACACGGTATTTACTCATCTATTCCTAACGAAATTTAAAGCAGAATAGAAAAGGAAGAGGGAAGAGGGGGGACAGTGCAAGCGAATCATTAAAATCATCTTCGGTAGAAAAGCAAAAGGGCTTTTTTTTTTTCTGGTGGGAAGACCTGATGCAGAACGTAAAGCAGCGCAGCACCGAGTGCAGAGCGAGCAGGATGCTGTCCCGGCCCCACACCACCGGCCCTTCCTCCTCCCCACTCCTAACTCAACACTTTTTGGTCATCATTTGTTTGCTGTTGGTTTTCCTTATCAGATGAGCTCCTTTGGTGGTGGGAAAAGAAGACGTAGAAAAAGACCTCAGGCTGGAAGGGCTTTTGCAAGTTGGGAGGAAGAAGGAGTTTTGGCTGCCCCGGGGCTGGGAGGATGGTGGGGATAGAGCAAATGGAGATGCTGCCAACCAACCACCCGCTTCACAACACACCCTCCCCCAGCCACAAACGTAGAGAGAAACTTCCTCAGGCTCAACACCACTCCTGGACATCGGTGGGACAACCCACCCCGAGCTGCTCCAGGGCACTTCAACCTCACCACCAACAGCAGTAAGGACTATGGGGTGACATCTCCGACATCTCGCTGGGGGTCGGGCACAGCTGAGCCCTGCTGCTGCGCGACTGCCCCAAAATAACCCAAATTCCCAGGCGCGTGAAGCTCCTGCAGGACGAGAGCATTTTTCTAGCTCCCTCTGGCAGTGAGGGACAGAAGTACCCGTGCCCGCCAGCTCGCTGAACTGCAAATAAAACCCCCTTTTAAAAACGTGGTGGAAAACATGTTTTGTTGCAGCCTGAAAAGGCTGTGAAGTGCTCGGGCTCCGGCTGCACCGATGTGACGGGAAGGACGAGTCGCCATGGGAACTGTTACGCTTGTTCATCTCACACAGGAGAGCGAGCAGCCGCCTAAAGTGCCAGGGTGACATCTCACCAGGGACAGGGAGAAACCAGCGCCAAAAAGTCTGATGGGGTGGCAGGGGCTCACTGAAGGTGACTTGTGATGCCACAGCCATTTGCTCCTGCTGTTCCTCACCCGGTGGCCGAGGTGGGGCTGGGACCGGATCCGAGTGAGGGCCCTCCCTGCAGCCCCTCTTCCCGCAGCCACCGTCGATGCCGGTGGATGGAGGTGCACAGGGAAGGGCAGGATCCTGCACCCTGACAGCCTCTCCAGGCACTGACCCAGCCGGGGTGACGGGAAATAGCTTTCCCTCTTCCAAGAAATAGGAAAAGGGGAGGGCTGTCAGCAAGGCACCCAAACCGAGAGCCCACGGGGGTGATGGCAGGTCACAGGCAGCTCTGCCCAAATCCTTGAGGCAGGCTGGGCAGGGAAATACATTTTGGGGGGGATTAATGAGATTTATTACTGCCCTGGGAACAGGAGACGACAGTGTTGAGGCAGGCAAAATCATGGTGACCAGGATCAGCTCATTCCTCCCAGCTGGGTCACCTCCGCCCCGGCTCACTCGCTGCCTGTCCGTGTGTCCCAGCTCCTTCCTCCGCTGGACCGCTCCGTGTGGATCCAGCACTGCCCACAGACAGCATCCAACACGGGGCTCGGCCTCCTGCGCTTGGCAGAGTCATAATTGGAAAATAATTGCCACCCAAATGAGGATACTCAGTTGTAGCAGGCAGCTTCGGGTGCCTCACCTGATGCAAAGCTCGCGCCAGTCGCCAGAGCTTAAGAAACGGGCGGCTGCGCTAAGGCAGAAAGCGGGACTGCCTAATGGCTCATGGAATTGGTTTCCTCCTCTTCTGAGAACACAGGTTGATAAATGGTTACTTAAAAGACCACAAACTTGTTTTCTGAAGTCATTTACAATTAGAGGGATGGCACAAACGCTCATTTATCAGCATGACACGGAAACGCAGCGAGCTGCTAATTTGTCAAGCCCAACCTGAGGAACGTGCCCGTGCCCACAGCGCCCAAGCAGGAGCCGGAGCCGTCCCCTCCGCGGGAGAGACGCTTGCTCCCGAACCCGCTCCCAGTCGGAAGAGACCATGCAGCTTGGGGCTTGTCCCATCTCCAGCCCAGCCCAGGAGGGCTGTGCCAGCACGAGCCCTTGCAGAGGAGGAACATTTTATAAACGAGCAGGACAGCACTGATGGAAAATGAGTTTACAATATTAACGTTTCCAGGATTAAGACGCACGGGTGTTTCTAACCAGCACAAAGAACTGTCAGAGTTTGTATTAAATGATACTGGCTGAAAGCTCACCTCGATTCCTCTGCTCCTGGTGGCCGTGGAAGGGGTTGCTGCAGGGTGGCTGTAGCCCTCCCTGCTTATCCCACCCCAAACTGCAGGACGTCGCGAGGCCTTTGGGCACCTGGAAGAGGACAGAAAGGCTTTGCCATAATAAAATCCTCCAGGCAGAGCAGCACATGGAGAAACCTCCCTCCCTGCTCTCTGGTGGTGAAGATTCACCTGCACACCCAGCTCAAAGGCACCAGCAGGTCCCTCCACCAGCCACAGCCCAAAAGCCCACAGCCAGCTGCTGGTGTGACACTGGCGTCCCAGCTCATGTTGTACACGGGCTCCTGAAGGCTCTGGGGGAAGCTTTGCCGTGTTATGGTAGGGCCCACACAAACCCCAGAGGGAGACACAATGCGATGTATCAACACACAGTTGGTCACCAGCATATTTCTGAAAGCCACCAGAACAGAGTGTGCTTCCCTGGGGGTGAAAAATTGGGAATGAATGAGTAAAAACGTGAATCGTGACTGTCCTGAGCCCCCCCCGCCCCCAGCCCTTTTGGGGCAGCACCAAGCAGAACCGGGATTGCAAAGCCCATACTGCTCACAAAGACATACATGAGGGGACTGAAGAGACATCTCTTCTCTTGGCAGAGCCTCTCGGCTACACACAGGTCCCCCTGTCCTTCTGCCTTGCCCCGGGGCCACCTCCTCCCCGCCTGGCACTTGGCCCGTCTAGGCCAGCGAGGGAAGCTGCGGATGTGCAGTACCCGGTGCGACAGCTCCGGCTGGTGGCTGCCAAGGGCTGCTGACAGCATCCGCGTGGAAACATCCAGGAGGGAGAACATCGTTATGCCAAGCAAATGCCTGATCTTCCCGTTTATATCCATCTACCTAACCACAAGGGACAGGAAAAAAAATCGCAGATGCTTTTGCTAAACAACCCACAAGTATACAAAACGCACACGCACATTTTCCATCATTGCTGGCACGATGAGGGAAGAGATTTAATTACACACAGATTCTACTAAATCAAGAAGAGAGACAGTTGAAAATAGAGGGGGAAAAAACATTTAATTTAATTCTATTTAGCAGCAGCATCTTTATTGCAACAAAGGTTTTGTAATAAAACGCAGCAAAACTAATGTCTCCACTTTACATGATTAAAAGCCATGTAAGCTAGAAAGGTGGGGGAGGGAGGGAGACCAATAAACCCACTGGAGTGAGACATGCAATTTTGTTAACGCAACAGCAGGCACTTCATGTTCTAAAATTAAACACCTGAACTTTTACTGTGCAGAACATCCAAGTAAAAAAACTGCATGAAGATCTCTCTCTTCCCCTTCCAAAGGAGCGGCCCGGAGAACCGTGAGGGGCACACAAAAAGTCTTTTCAGGGTTCTGGTACTCAAGTAAACAGGCAATTCAAGGCAGTGTCCTAATCTGGCTGATTATTTCATTTCTTTATACTCTATTATTGCCTCGTCAGAAGTTGAGCAGCAAAACAGCCTGCCTTACACACGGACACACACAGCAGAAACACAACCCGCTTCTCCTGGTAGGGAAGAAGGGTTGGGACCCCCTGGGCTCAGAGTTTGTGGATTCTCCGTAATTTGCCACCCAGGCTCAGCCGCATGGTGCCCCGGGGTTAAAGCATTACTACGCCCTCCCGCTCACGAAGTATTTCCACAACCTGTGCCCAAATGCCACTAGTAAAGTAGGGAATGCATTTTCCATTCTAATATAATGAAACTAGTCCATTTTCAAAGCTTTATGCGGTGCTCTGAACTCACAATTCAATTAACAAACAAGTTAACCGAGTTTATAAAAATCAAGCAGTTCTGAGCAGTTACTAGTTCTACTTTGTTCCGAATAAAAAGAGATAATCGATAACAAAGGGGTGGGGAAGGGGGGTACAACTCCAGTGCGAAGGGTGAAACCCAACAGCTTTGCGCATCGCACACTCGAGAGGAATTACTGGAAACTGCCTCAAAAGAGGGTAAAAGAACGTGCTTCCACCAGAAACAAGCACAACCAGTCCCAACCACCGCAAACGAGAAGAAACTGCCGGCATCAACACTCAACAACTTCACTACCTCATCACTCAGATCCCCGTATTTCATTTATATTTTAAAAAAGATACGAAATTAAAAACATTCATCTCAAAGACACCTGTGCAACTAATTTCCACCATGCAATGAAGGCTCAGTCCTGCTCAGAGCAGGAGTCCTGCTGGGCACGGAGCCGCAGGCAGATCCCCCCAGGGGACATACCAGCTGGTTTGGGAGCCACAAGGATGGATGGTTCCTCCCTCACACGTGCTACTCCCAGATCTCACTAGTTCTGCTTCAAACTCACATTAACCAAGACTTTTTTTTTTTTTTTTCTCTTTTTAACATGCAGGAAGGGACAAAGTATAATCCCAAATATGAAAAAGGCTGGAAACCTCTTCTCGAGTAACAATGCCATCTCCTGGCCCGCAAACTACAACCTGATCCTGAAGCAAGGCAAGTCCAACGGTGCAGAGCAGGGCAAAGCCATCGCTGTCCTCACCAGCTCCACTCCAGCACCAGACCAACACTTTCCCACAGGAGGTGCAGGATACTGCTCCCCCCAAAAATATCGACGCAAGGGTCCTGGGCACTAACACCTTCCTACCTCTGCATTCTCAACTGCAATGGGCTTTGCCCTTCTTCTCTCATCACTGGTAATTTAGTCGTTGACCGCGTGGGGCTGGATCAGACCTCGTGTAAGGCATCTCCCACACCATCACCTACAAGCAGGCATCTTTCGCGAGAACTACAAAACTCTGATGAGAAATCCTCCCAGCATTTCCACAGGTGACAGAGCATGGGGTCTTAAAGTGCTTAACTACTGTAAAAAGAAGAAGAAAAAAAAAAAAAAAACTGTAGGAAAGAAATTATACATAATTTATGTTGCAAAATAGAGTACTTACAGTACGTTGTACTTTAATAGCTTTTCGATATATATATTCAAAACAATGGAAGGGTGCATTATTAGAAAGTTTTATGTCAGCACTTACAATCACATCCTGTGCTAAATCAAAGCCAGCCTGGTTTACTTGCATAACAGTTAGTTCTTCGGTTCCCAAAAAAGCACTGTTTGATGAAGGCCATTTTTGTTCTCTTTTTTAAACAAAAGGATCAATTTCATCTTAAAAATCATACACATTTACATTCACCGGTAATCACCTCTAGAAAAAGAACAAAACCACCCCAAAAAGCAAGTTAATTTAATATTGAACAAAATATAAACAACCTTGGAAAAGGTGATACTATCCACGTGTAATTTTACACATATATGTATATATGAACAGATATAGATATATGTATATATAATACAGCATAAACACGTAAGGAACACAACGGAATCCCATAGTTATAGCTTATACTCCTCTCTACTCACTGCAGTGTTGTTGTAGCTCAAATGCATCAGCTCCCTTATCCGTCTCTCAATACTGATTATATCCCTCCGGAGGGACGCTGCGTTCCCCCCAGTCACAATTAACTACTAAGAGAAGACATTCCAGGAGCTGGGCTCCTTCCCCCGCCGTTCCCTGCCCCAAATCAACCCCTAAACCCGTTACTGACCTGTTAATGGTATTTTAACTGACCTATTTATAATCACACTGGGATCTGAAAAACCAGAAAACAAACCTAAACCCAGCATCCTCACCCTCGGAGAAAATTTTAATTTACTGCACGCCCGTTTGCTCTGGCCATCTTGCGTGTAACCCAAAAAACCAGATCCCATTCGCAAACAGAGATTTTACAACCGTGTAACTGCACCGGCTCCGATAGCTCTGGTGCAGTCGCCCAGCAGCCTAACTGAAAAACCACGCGGTTTGATACAATACAAAATACAGCCAGATCGTGGTAAATCCCGGAGTTACAAAAGCGAGGAAAATACAAGGTTACAACATGTGGAGTACTAAGAGCGTAAACACCGAGAGTGATTCCAGATTTTTAGAAGATGAAAAGAAAATCATGCTCTGCTTCTCTCTAGCACCGAAACAGAAAGAAAAGGAAGTTCTTAGGTTTCTAAGAAAACCATTAAAACTTAGAGGAGTCTCAGAGGCAAGCCCCAAGGGGAGAATTTCCTGGATTAAAGAGAATCATTTTGCTATGGATTTCTATCTTAAACGACCTGTTGCAAGTTAAGAGTGACTTCACACACTTATGATGCTTTTTAGCCAAGCCTGCTGCTTAGTTAAAACCTCACTAGCAAAAACACAACTGGGACTGCATGTCCTTTAGGCTTAGCGGGGTTACTTTAAGCTATACAGAAGGGGGTTTCTCAAATACAGCATCGTAATCATGCTCCACAGCAGTGCTAGAAAGGACCCAGAAGGACTGAACAGAGTAGGAGCCTGGGAAACAGTCCCTCAAATAAAGCAGAAAATTCAATGAAACAATTCCTATTGCCTCACGGGTAGTGTTGGTAAGGTCTCTCCTCGCTAAACCCTCTGCAGACCTTTGAAATAGAGTACTGAATTTTAAAACTGTAACAGGATGCACACACCTCTATCATGCTGATGTGACAGTAAGAAAACAGTATTGCAAAACCAGCTCTAGAATGAACACCAGGGAAAAACGTCAGTGAGAAACGGGCTGCACTTTTAAGCTTGTTTTAAAATTTACAGTTTCAGCTCTTTGACTTAAGTTAGTTTGCATCTCAGAATAAAAGATTATTATGCCCATATCACAGTAAAATATCATTTCTCTTTCCCCCAGAAATCAAGTACAATCAGGACAGGATCTCAAGCTGCTGAAAGAAAAAAAGAGTATGGTTTATCCCGGGGAGAGAAGAAATCGTTGAAAAGAACCTGGCATCAAGTGGACTGAATCCAAAACTTAAATTCTTTAGGAGGCAGCTTAAAAGTCCTTCTTCTTAAAAAACAATTAACAACTAGATAGGTGATGTGTCTAACTTGTGTCCAGCTTCTAAGGAGTGAGATATATCTCTTTCATTAAGCATAAAAGCTATATGATAGCATTTAAAATGTAACACAAGTTGTAACCACTCAGGTAAACCCTTGCTGTGTAGTGAGTAAATCATCCAGTATTATATAATAAGATACCAAGGAACACACTGTAAAAATACATCAATTATGCCATAATGCTTTTAAAAAGTGAAGACCTGGTGCTGTAGAAGTATGTTATTTTCCGTTTCAGCTCCTCCCCCAAGAGAACACCCATGGTACTGCATTATGCCACAGACATTTGATTTTATTTACATCTTAAGCTTTAAAGTTATTAGGTCTCCGTACTTTAATTTCCTGTATGGCACCAAATTTACTTTTAAAAAAGTGTCTCCATGTGTGTGTACGTGTGTGTACATGTGGCAGGCACCAGAATGCAACGTTCCATGCTATTTTCTCTAGTTTCCTACATCTCCTCATTGGGAAAAGCAGCCAGTGGAGCAGAGTTCTGCAGAGGTCAGTTACATTGCCTTCAGGGCAGCAATACGAGAGCCCAGGTTCTCTTGCAGGTAATACAGTAGATGGAGTTCATAGTGCTCTCCCGACTCGGGTACCCTTATGCTGTGTCTCTCCTGAGGGTAGATCTAAAATATTAAAAAAAAAAAAAAAAAAAAAAAAAAAAAAAGTCATAAGTATCCACAAGAGTTGTAGGCACCAACATTTAAACCAAACATTTAAAGCCATATTTGAAATATTCATGTAATCTCCCTGCATTAACCCTGCCCTTGAGCTAAAACACCCCATCCTTCATCGCCTGAACTCAGAGACAACCCACTGCACCCTTTAACCCAGCCAGTGCTGTGCTGGGGGCGATCAGCCTGGCTCAACAGAGTCAGATCCTGTCCAGAGCTCCCAGTTCTGCAGTGTGGTATGGGATACCTGGGCTGCACCTGCACCGAACCAGCAGGGTTTAATTAAACAGATAACCCCGTTCCATACTGCACGAACGCTGCTGGTACTGCCTCCAAGTGGCAGATCTCCTCTGGAGCAGCCTTAACTGCTCTTAACTGCTCATTTGCCTAATATTTGTTTTTTGTTTGCTCATAACATCTTCCTTTGAAAAGACGTTAGGCTCAAGTACTAGTTTGATCCTAGAATTCCAACCTGCCCAGCATACCCAAGTTCCAATTTTGGACTCCCCAGTCCAAGACAGACACATTACCTTTACATCCCGGTTCTGGCCTTACCTGTAAGTCATACGGTTTCCCAGCTCTCACTAAAAAGCTGAGCAAAATACTAGTGTGTGCAAAGTGAACATTCTCATCCAAGAATCCGTGTAGCAGCAGCAAACGGTTTGGTCTGAGAAAAGCAAGAGACAAACATTTCTAGACAGCATCCCAGAACCTGCCAGTCATTTCACAGTCCGCACACACGCCTTCAAAATCACCCCACACAAAAAAAATGTTTGCACTGAAGACAGTGATTTCACTATTGTAAATTGCCCTGGATGGACATCTAGAGGAGGAAAGAATAGATTTGGGAGAAGTTCTTCATCTGTGTATCTTCTTTGTTCTCAGAAGTATTTCCTAGCTTGGACAGTACAACAGCTTTGCACTTGCTCAGAACCACTGCTGATTTTCAGCTCTTTGGCAAGGAAGCCCATGGCCTCAGCCCGCTGTGCAGACGACCCGGTGCTGATACGGCCTTGGAACGTGCAGAAAGCATCCTGATCAACTCATTTTTGTCTAGCTTAATGTGGCTCTAAAGCGCTGATCGTAATTGAAGAGATGTTTGTCACTTCTTTAGACATAAAAGATAGTCTTTAATTACAGCTAGCGTTAAGAGGGATTACTTGGAATGGCCTGTAACTACGCGAATGTTCATTCTAGTATTAAGTTTATTAGCGTTGGGTTTTGGTCTTTTAAAAAAATTATTATTTAATACTAGCATTTGTGATTCCATGATTCAACCGCCAAGAACAGGGAGATAAAAACGTGTCCATGGGGCTTGAACTTTCCTGGTAGGAAAAGCAGAAGGCAAAAGCCACAACCAAACTTACTCAGAAGGAAACTTCTCAGCTTGCATGGCCACCGAACCTAGGTAATACCCCTGCTCGTTGTGATCCGGGTGGCCCATGTAGCGCTCGGTGTAACCAGTGTCATAGAAAATCCACAGCGTGACGGGTGCCCCGGCAATGGCAACCTGCAAGTTCAACAGGGCTGTCACCACAGGGAGGGGAGTGACAAGACCTGACCCCCTGATCTGGGGATGTCCCTCCTTTCCTCCCTCCCACAGCTCCATCCCAGTGCAACTATAACTGTCCAACACACACTGATAAGTTTACAATCCACAGAAGAAAAGCAGGTCTCACTCTCCCTCCCACGTATCAGTGAAGTTCAGCTACGCCCTACATTGCTGAAAACAAGGAAAATCCTACAGACAAATCAGAAGCAAAATACTTCACTGAACACATCATCTGCTGAGGGAGGTGGATTTTGTCCAGAATGCAGAGTGCTCTGCTCTCAGGTTGTAAAACCTTTGTTCATTTGAATGTCTAACAGAAACCGGGATTGATAGCTCCCCAGGAGCAGCAAACTAGCTTGTGTCGCTACCAACCAGCTTGCAGAGAGGCTTGTGGAAAAAAACAATAAGAAAAAAAAAGCCACCAAAACCCCTTTGCAAGGCAGGTATTTTTAAAAGTAAAAACATAACAATCCTTAAGGACTTGAGACAAGTAATTATTAAACCTCCCAGGAATATTCAGATTGGATTTAGACAAAGCAAGAGCAGCCACAAAGAATAAAATACATCCCAAGAGCAATATCCAGCTCTTGCCACATCTCTACCTCTGAGCCTTGCCCAACAGCACTCTGCCCATTTACTGCAGTGGTCTAAAGTCACAAAATCACAAGAACCTCTCTTCAGTACCTCTCCCCATCCCCAGGTTGCCCTCCTGGCTGCTTCAGAACACACTGCAGCATGGGCAATTTGATCTGGAAATAGATCAGTCTGCAAAGAAACTATTTTCCCAGGGCAGGGAAGAGGGGAGGAGGAAGAGGAGGTGTCATTTTTCAGCAGGGTCATTTCCCCTAGTTGGTTCACGGCACAAAGAGCTTGGCTGACAAAAAGCGGGGAACGGTTGAGACTATAAAAGGTACCTTCAGCATAGGTGACCTGAGATTGGTACAGCTATACCAGCACAGTTACTGCAAGCTCAACAGTCCAACAGTTTAAAGCTCTCTTATGCAGCTCCAGAGAGTGAACATCCTTCTGGGCTCAGCGGAATGAGGTGAACAGTTGTTCCTCCTCACTCCAGCTCACGAGAACAGACTCAAATATTCCAGTAAAACTGGCCTGCCTGAACAGCCCCACACTTCTCTTACACACCAGGCTTGCTCTGCCCAAAAGCGCCCTGCTCACTTTAATGCAGGACCTCGTGGACAACACCGTACCTTCACATCAGGTCAAGATGATGTCAGGCTCATGTGGAGCTGGGGAAGCAAGTACAGTGATGGTGCAAGCACACTGTGCTCTTTGGGGTGGTTGTATCGTTTAAGAACGCCACACTCTCCTGAGGAGAAAAGCTGCAAACTTGTGTGGAGAGGCAGGAATGGGCAGCACTTAATTGCACAAATGCAATTTTCTGATTTGAGGAATCGCTGTCACTATTAATTATTGAGGCTGTATCGGTATCACTGCCTCTGAAAAGCTGAATCCCATAATTGTACCAGTACAGTCTCAATGTGAATACCAGTTCCAGACACCTCTCAGAACCCAATCGTGACAAGAAGCTTACAGAGGAAGAGCATCTCATCCCATGCTTCGCACAGAAACACAAGTGGACAGAACTGAGGAGACAACCCAAGGTTGCACAACTTATAACTGCTCTTGCAACATGCATTGATTGCTGGTTTCAAAAGGTACTGTGGCTTCTTAGCAGGCACTAGGCCTAAAGAGTGAACAGAATTTCAGATCCGTTGTCTGCGAAGTATCAAAAAAAATAACAAAAGCCTAGAAGCCTAATTAGAAATACCGTGGAAGAAATGCCTGCTAGAAAAGCAACTTCTCTCCAAAGTCACCCAGATAGAAGAGTCTTGAAGAAAACAGCCAGAGCGTTGTGTTCTCACTTGTCTAGAGCAAGTTCAAAAGTCTTTGTGCTGTGAACACCCATGGGAGGTTACATGATTAAGGGAAAAATACTGTCTGTACCACCAGAGTAAGTACTCAATGTATGAACATACCCTGAAGATATCTGACCTCTGCATTAAAGCCATAAGAGAGAGGTAGCCTCCGTAGGACCAGCCATGAATGCCAACGCGATCCAAATCAATGAAGTCATACTGCGACGCTAAATACTGCAGCCCTTCCACCTGGTCATCGATTTCGATTTGTCCCTGGGAGGGGAGAGAAAAAGGTAGGTTTTGTTAGTTCCAGACAAAAGTTATATTCTCAGCATTTCCAAAGGTAACCACTTCCAGACCTTTGCTGCTTCTGTTCGTACAGCACCCAACCACGTATCTGGTGGGAGTCAGAGACCTCCTTATGAACCACCTTGTGTTACACCCATCAAGCTGGAGTTGGTTCATAACCTCAAACCCCGACGTTATCTCTTTCCCACATTGAGTGTCCTTCCACCCTCAAATCCACACTGCTCAACTGCGCACAATTCCCCTCCCCAAATCTAGGCAGCGTCACGCAGACAACGCGGGGCATATGTGCCAAATCAGTGCTTCAGCTCAAATAACGCTGGGACTCAAATCCATCTCGGGCTGAAAATGAAGAACCAGACTCAGAGCTCCACTTACCATTTTGTATTTAAAGGCTCCTTCAAACTTCAGCCCTCGGTGGCAGGATCCCCTGTTGTCAATGACAACAACGCAGTAGCCTAAAGAGGCCAAAGTGTTCAAACGGAAATACTTGATTCCTTTAAATCGATTGTTCACCAGCTGTACCTGGAATAGAAGAGGAGCAATGACACAACCACGTATGTAACGGAATCCAGAGGTCACCTTTTGATTCAATTTCACATTTTATTTATCTTTACCCTCCTTTAAATATTTTATACATATTTAATGTTAAGTTTTCAAGATCCCTACTCCTTGCTGCAGGACTCCCTCTCCCTGCTTGTCGTCTGCTATCAAATAAACTCTCTTCCCCCAGCAAAAGCCATTCTGTGTCACTGATATGAAGAGCTGAACTGAGCTCCACTGCAGCACCGATGGGCACAGAGCAACAGGGGCAGCTGCTGACTGCACAACCCAGCCCCAAGCCTGCAGCTCTGCTCTTCCCTCTCTCTGTTCTTTCCCAGGAGAAGATCTTTCCCTTTGCCAAGTCTCACTCCAGCTACCATGGACCAGGGCAGAGTAGAGTTGGGGGAACCAAAGCAGGGCTAAGCAGCTCTACTAAACAGTGGGAGAAGGATGACAGGGGAGCAAGCACACAGTGGTGATGGTCAGTGCTAACAGAGAGCTCCCCTCACATGTGTATCACAGAATCACAGAACGATACGGGGTTGAAAGGGACCTCTGGAGATCACCCAGTCCAACCCCCTTACCAAAGCAGGTCCACCCAGAGCAGGTTGCACAGGAACATGTCCAGGGGGGCTTTGAATGTCTCCAGAGATGAAGACTCCACCACCTGTCTGGGCAGCCTGTTCCAGGACTCTGCCACCCTCACAGGAAAGAAGTTCCTCCTCACGTTTAGATTAAACTTCTTATGTTCAAGTTTGTGCCCATTACCTCTTGTCCTGTCACTGGGCACCACTGAAAAAAGACCGGCCCCACCCTCTTGACACCCACCCTTTAAGTATTTATAGGCGTTGATCAGGTCCCCCCTCAGTCTCCTCCAGACTAAAAAGACCCAAGTCCCTCAGCCTTTCCTCATAAGAGAGATATTCTAGGCCCCTAATCATCTTTGTAGCCCCCTGCATGGGGGAAGCGGAAACAAAGAATCCCTACGGAGACGGAGGAGATAGAAGAGGGAATGGGGACTATCTGCACTCCCCTTTCTCCCTGTTCCAGCTCTGCTACTCCACACCTGCTCTCAGACAAGTGGGAGTGCCTCCATCTATGCCCTGGAAACCACAATCGCTTACAGCACCTTCGGCCAAGCAGCTATTCACCTCAGCACAGAGCAAGAACTGTTCATACAGGACGTATGATGTATGTGGAGTGACGCAGGCCAGCCCGCCCCACTGCTCACCAACGTGCTGCGCTCACCTGAGGCCCTCCATAGATGAAGAGCACCGTGGGGTACTTCTTTCCAGGCTGCAGATTGTGAGGTTTGTACATCATCCCATAGAGCGTAAACCCTGTGGAGCTCTCGAAGGAGAAGACTTCTGGGGGAATGTAATCAGGAAGAGGGCCTGTCACGGGAGGGAACAGAGAGACTGGTTGAACGGGGAATGGATGAATGATGCAGCTCTGCTCCAGCCCTGCCCCATCACCAATCTCACTGCAATCCCAACGGAGCTCTCCCACACTTTCCAGTGGATGTGGCTGGGATTGGGCAGAGACCAGGAATGCCTCAGCCCTAGGGAAGCACTCTCAGTCCAGTCACATTCCCATCCCTGCTCTCCTCTGAGCAGTTGTAACTCTTCTTCCCTGACACAGCCATTACAGATATCCCATCCCTTCCTAACCCCACTTAAGACTCACTCCATGAATACATGGAAAGCCCAGGATACGGGATGTGCCTTAGGGCAGGAGAGATGAAAGGGAACAGAAACACAGTGGGAAAATCAAAGCCCAAGTAGCTGTCTCACAAAGACACGAGTGGGCAGCAGCACACAGCTATTTAATAAGTGTATATCCCTCCCCAGAAGCATGCTCGTTAGCAGGCACATAGCACAGAGTAAATGAGCGCACTTAAACCCCTCCCCTGATGCTAAAACTGGCTTTCCAGAAACTTGGCAATTTCCACTCTAAATTCCTTCATGGCCAGTTTATACCCATTTGTTCTGAGCTGAAAATGTCACTCCTATACTTTCAAGAACTCCTCACATGAGGTTACTCAAAAAAACCTCACACCGCATGAGGTTCAGAGGCAAATCTAGTCACCCACAACAGCAAGCACATTCTGGGATATCTTTCATTCTGTGATGCTGGTTGTCCTTTTCCAGTTCTTCATCCCCGTCATTACCTGCTGAATCTAAAATGGTAGCCCAGAACTCCTTTGTCCTGTGAGCTGCATCATCTTCGGGTCCTGTCAGCCGGTAAAGTGACACACAGTGCGGGTTCTTCTGATTACTGTACTTGCTGATGAACATGTCACAGTCCTAGGGAGAAAAATAATATTATCTTGAACTCCTCAGTGCAGCGGCACAAGCAAAAGTGATCATCTCTTTCTGCATTTAGATCTTTCAGATGACACTTACGGACCAAATTAACCCAGAAAGTCTGAGCTCTTTTGATAACAGCAGATAGACTCTGACAAGCTACAGTCCTTAGCAAGACTCAGCTATTAATGCTCCAAAACCAAAAAATACACCTGCAAAACCAATAGCGGCATGAGGACCTTGTAACACATCCTCTTCTGGGTAAAGCATTCCCAGCTGAACGGGCTACTGCTCCAGATGCCTGGAACCCCACCCAAAGCTGCCATGGGCTCATCTCCTCTGGTGATTGCTCCGTAGCCCACTTCAGGCCAAAAGAGCCAGGCTCGGTTTCAAACAGTTCATATCCTTTTGCCTGAAGCGAGCTGAAGAGCAACTGAACTGGGAGATCAAATCTGGTTTCCAGGGTGGGTTTATGCACTCAACTGTACAACATACAGGACCACATACCCCCATGTAAAATCTACTTTTTATACTCAAATACAGCCTTGTCTGCTGATTGCTGAAGGACAAGACTGGTGATAACCCACAGCACACCCAGCCAGCCCTGCCTACACAGGACCTCACAAGCAGACAGGTACCTGGCTGACACAGCAGGCATGAGAGTAACCCCGTTCTGTCAGTCGCTTCACTTCCCCAGGATTCTCGTAGTTAACAACGTACAAGTGATGCTCTAAAGGCGAGTCTTTTGTGCCTTGAAAGTACACCAGTTTTTTGGCTTCATCAACATAGATCTGTCAAAACCAAAACAAACAATACATCCTTCAATATTGGTTCTTGGCAAAACAACACCCAGTTGTACCACCTCCAAGTTTCACTCCCAGTTCCTCCTGCCCCACTTCCATAAAGCCGAGTTGTAGCCCAACAATCTGCAAGAAATAAGCCAAATGACTGTCCTTACTGTCCACAACACTGTCAGTTGATTTGCACTTCACACCTCGTTGCTTGGCTCTCTCTTGCAGGTCTTTTACTCTTCCCAGTCTCTCCTACTGTTTGCTTCACCAAATAACTCTGTCCCCCCATTCTTTGTCACGTCCCCATTCTTCGGACCCTTTCCCAAATCACATGTGATATAAATGACCCCAGAATGAAATCAAGGCAGCAGCTGACTGTAAGCACTGCCATGCTAGATATTCCTCAGTTGTCCCTGCAGACAGCAGAACAGATTCAAATGCAGGTGAACTTCCATATCTCATTTCCCAACCTCATTTCTAATTACCATTTTGGAAGGATTTCAAAGACCTTTACAAGGTCCAAACCAGTCACACAGTTCTCCTTGATCTGCTGTTTGATTCAAACGATCAAAGAACTCATCCAGCTCAGAGTTAGTCCCATCAGTTTAGGGAGCATTCCTTCCCCCCTTATGCAAGCTCACAACACACAAACACTGTGTATTCTGGCTAAAAAGAGACAGGACTAATAGATTTATGCTGATCGCTCCAACAAGCATGTCTTTATTCCAGGACAGCAGTTGGACACCATCACGATATCCCGCTGTTCACGAAACATGGAGTTTTCTCACTGCTGCCTCACCGTATTTTTGCTCTTTAAGCCTTGAATTTCGTGGGGAAAACTCCTTGTTGCCAAGGATCCACACAGAACACTCAGGAAAAGAAAGCCACCTAATGTTCCCTGTGTTGCTTTCCCACACTGCCAAAACCAGAGCTTATGGTCCAGAACAGCTATTAGAGGTGGAGAAGGATGGAAGTACACTGTAGACCAAAAAATCACACGTGATACATATGTTCAACCTCAATACCGGGAAGTGGCAAGGTCCACTCTTCTCAGGAAGCAGAGCCTCATTAATGGAATATGATTTGTGAGGCCCCAGCCATCACCTCCCTGCAGGATATCCGTGCAGCAAGAGCAGAGACTTACATTGGATCCATGTCTGCCAAGCACTTCCCATTCCCCACTGGTGATCGCTATCTCCTCTTTGATGGGGCACTTGAAATCACCTGCAAATAACCAACATACAAACAGAGATTTTACACTTTTACACGTTACAAAACACATGGCCACAATAATACTTGTTCCTTCAAAGCATATTATCTTGACTAAACCCAAAAGTAACCAGCTTTCACAGAAGACTCACACCTCTGCCAGCTCCACAGACAAACGTTAGGGCTAGTACTATTTAAAATTCTGTGAAATATATGTTTAAGGATTCAATCTGAGTACTAGACAGCTTGCTTGCCTTTTTTTTTTTTTTTAATATTTTGTCATTTGCATAGAAATAGAGGCTTTATACTGAAAAATGGGTGTGCAAAGGGACTCTCAGGTGTCAAACAACGGGGAATTTTGCAACAGGGTGGGGAACAACTCTGCTTTTATAGGATGGTTTAATTTCCCTTAGAATGAGGAAGATTTAGCGAGAAAAAGAAGTCAGGTGCATTCAGAGAAATCTTAACCCAGGGTATCTGGAAAAAAAAAAAAAACAACACCCAGTTGCCTGAAACTAGGAATATTAGGTGTATTTTTTGCACATGCAGAGATCAGTAAGTGCCTTCAACACACACCAAGTAAAATAAGTATCACAGCATATAACTGTGTATTAAAGAATACTTGCTGCGGAAAAACCACTCCAGGAGCTTTGCACGCAGCTGTATCGTGCATCTCAGCAAGATCAAACTTTGACTGCAGCTCAGAAGGACATGGCCCTTGAATTTTTTTGCTTGAAATCACTCTTGCTGCATTTCCATTTGCAACAGCTGCCCATAATTTTCTCCTACTGACATCTCTGTCTATACAGCAATACCATGATTGTTCTTAAGAGCAGAGAGGAATTCTCTGAATAGTTGTCATATCGTAGGTTTCGCTGCCAAGGAGGCACGTTCATTTTTAAAGGGACTAACATGTGGGCCCACTCAGACAGGGAGACCTTTTTATAGTGTGTTCAAGCCACGCTCTTTGTCAGCCTCTCTGCCACCAATCTGCTTGTAAAAGGTGGCAAGGACTATGTTGGTTTTACTTGCAAAATCAAGCAAGCCCTGAACTAACGTGCCTTTATTAGATACACTGGACCCTGCACGTCAGAGGTAGCCAAGCTAATGCTATAATGATTAACCTCTGGCAAAGCCATCACAGAAACGGTCCCAACATTGACAAGGAAAAGCCAACTAAGTGCATTTCACAGTATCTCAGGGAGCTTCTTTCCCATCTGATTGTTTGACACTTTGTCCCTCTAGTCCATGAGGAAGAATCAGGGTTAAAACTAAGGCATGCTGAATACAGAATAACCCCTGCACAATTTTAAGAGGAATGACTGTGCAGTGAAGTGCTTTCCTGGACAATAGCAACAGTTTCCAATAAGACAGTAATTCCTGCCACCTGGAAGGAGATTTATTTCCTCACGAGTCAGCAGCAAATGCCCAGTTAAAGCAAAAGAATATTTTCACTTACTTGGAGCAGGGAGGCCTCCAGACGACCGTTTATATTTGCTCTCCTTCAAAACCGAGACGACTTTGTACAGGTGCCGGAATCCTGTTTTACACTCAGAGGCAAAAATGAACTCTATCTCATCTTCATGGGTTTGAGGGAAAACATAGAAGATATCATGGATCTATGGAGACAGAGCAGTGGATTATTGTTATCAGCAGGACTTTGGCACTGAAGTCACACATGGTAAGTTCTTCTTACTGCTCAACACAGAAAACACAGCTCATGCTAGCAGGGTGCAGCACTGTCCCTTACTGGGAAGACCAGTTACGGTTATGAGCCCGGGGGCATCTGCAGACAGCGGCCACATATGCTGCACAGCACCAGGCTTTTTGCAGGTCTAACTTCTGGACACCAGATTAAGTTTTTCTGCACCTGCCTTTCTAGCTTTGATACGGAGGTGGGCCCAGCTCTGCAGATACCATGTGAGAGCCACCCAGAGCAGCCAGAGTGCAGTGGCCTCCTCTCACCAGTGCTGTCTATAAGCCCACAGGTGAAGGATTATTTAAAGAAAGATAAGCTGACATAATTTTCCCACTCATGAAGATGGTGGTTTTTGCTTCAAGGGGCAACCTTTTGAGGGACACGGGAGGATTTATGAGTTGCCAGTCAAAAACCATTCCAGCCAGTAAAAATAATGGAGAAAGGACAACCGACTGCACCATCCTGAAATCATGCAAACAGTAAACATGGTATGATAGAGAGCACTCGCTGTATAGAGATCATTCACTGGAAGGCTTTGTGCAAATGCTCTCCGCTGAAAGATCCAACTATCTGACAGTGATTGATGTTCCCAGGGCTTCCCACACCCTGGCACACCTCCAACAGGATGTCATTTTAGGGACATCGATCGTTATCTGCAGAAGCGTGAACAGCACTCATTTCTACAGCATTAGCCTACCACACCGGTGTCTGGTCTCACCGCAGAGGCGCTGGGACACACCTTCCAGAACACTGCACACAAATTCATTTCATCAGACCACACGTAGTTAAGGAGGGGTTTTAGTAACTCTTAGCAGGCTCTTGGGACTTTTTCACCCAATATCGCCTAGATACTTCTTTGTTGGCTGAAGAATACTTCACCTGTTGGCACTGCTGTTGGTGAACAACTAGCACCAAGAAGCCGGAGGGTGTCAATGGTTAACGCTGCGGCCACGGGGCAGCCCTGGAACGCCAGAGCCCTGGGCTCCGCTCCTTGTTCTGCTTTCACATCCCAAATCTCTCTGTTCTCTACATACTGTGAGCTCTTTACAGCAGGAAGCACAGAATATGCACAGAACTTGCACAACGGGAATATTCTCCCAGGTGCTGCAAGCAGGGCCTTGAACAGCAAACTGCCAGAGAAGGCTGAAATTCAAATTCTTACATTTATCCAGATGTCTGTTGTTTCTTCATAAATAATGAAAGGTGTAACAGAATCTGGTACAGCATCGATAAGTTTCTGTCTTTCCATTGCATCATCTTCTGTGGGGATGAATAATGCAGGAGGGATCAAGACTATCTGAAGACGAGTTTGGGAGCGATCCAGTAAGATGGACCAGATGCTGGTGAGGAGACAGATATTAGAGAAAATAACATGCAACCATGAATATTAGACAGGTCTGAAAATCTCAACAGACACTCATTAGCACTAAGCATTTTGAGGGAGTCAAGAATGTTCAATTTCAGATTAAGCACAAAGCCACATGTAAAATTTCACCCACATAAACAAATCTCTTCCACAACACACGAACTTATTTCACTTCATTTCGATTTTGCATAAGCACTGCTGGTTCAAAAGTTTAATTAATTCTATTCTCCCAGATTTGAATTGTGCTTTAGGGGAGAAAGAGAAGAGAAAAATCAGAGGGAATAATGAAACAGAAAAGTTTAAATTTAAATTTCAGGATACTTGTGAAAATGCTAATATTTTAAATCTATACCTGGCAGAGAATAATACCTGGGCACCTAAATGGACTGGCAGCAGACCTTGCCATACTTCTGATGACTTTACGTGTAGCTCTAACAATAATCCTGCAAAAAGCAAGATAACGGAGCAAATGTGCCCCTGAATTTCTTCCACATTTTTTTTTTGGGGGGGGACACTGAATTAAAAAGGTGAAATCCATCTTTAGATTCAAGAACTGGAGAAGTGCAATTCTGCAGAAGCTTCTGGTGAGTTAGAAACACTGTACTACATCATCTACAGGGTTAAAAATGACATGCAAATGTAAGTAGCACTTACAGCAGGTTTTCTGATCAGTAAGTCTGGTCAGCAAGGATGGTCCAGTGGTTAGGGCGCTAGCCTAGGGCCTGGGGGACCTGGGCTCATTTCTCTCCTCAGCCACAGACTTCCTGTGTGACCCATGGCAGGTCACTTAGCCTCTCTGGGCTTCAGTTCCCCATCTGTAAAATGGGGACAATAGCACTGCACTCTCTCCCACAGGGATGCTCAGAGGACACATACATCAAAGGCTGCGAGCGCCCAATACCAAAGCAGCAGGGCCAGGTACCAGAGAAAGAGGCAAGGAGGACTCCGTTTTGGCTTTTGGAAAAATTGTCCCCTTTGCACAAATTAAGTTTGTAGCAATGTAAAAATGAAAGCAGGCTTAAGCTTGAAGAAGACAAGAGACCACTACATTCTGCTTCTAACTGTAGTGCCCCAAACCCTCTAAGCAGAGACAGGATTAACATACGCACTATTTTCCTTCTGGCGTCCACCCAGCTCTAGCAATGTACTCTACTCCTTCAAAGAGGATCTCGAACGGCTGAACTAGCTCTTTATCCACAACATCTGCAATCTGTTGACAAAGCAGCAATTCAGTGACACTGAGATGAACCCCCACAACCAGTTTTCATGCACGATGAGAGAGTCTGGACACAGAAGACTTCTTCTGTGCAGCTCAGCCAATTTAGATTGTTCAGCCTTTGCAGCACAGGGGATTCAACCCCGTCTGTAGCCAGACACCAGCACAGCCAGGGCTGGGACTTGAGAAATCTGGATGCTGCTCACAAATCCATCGCTCATCTCGGACAAGTCACTCGAACACTCAGTCTCCCCACGTAAAGGGGAGGTGATTTGTACCGAGCTATTTTGTAAGGTGTTTTCATCGGTAGATGTTGAACATCCTGCATGACATCCAGTTATCAACGTGGTTCTAATTCATGCTATGCAGTTCTGCAGTCTGTCCCTGCTGGGACTGGGAACAAGTCACAGTGGTACCCCAAGGGTTGTGACGGCTTTCCCTGCCTTTGCTGGCTGACGTCAGCAGCGCTATCCCAGCAGGTGACTTGATGGCTCAAGCAGCTCAAGAGTAGATAGAATCCCACTAATGCATGGCTGTTACTGTATCTGTTTGGTAAGATTAATTTCCCAACTGTCCGAAGATCTTGGACTGAGCTATGGAAATTTCTGTATCTGTTAAAAAATCCCAGGGTGAAAGCAAAGTTCATCTCTTTCCATATGTCCATGCTTTTGTAAGGTGATATATTCTTTTTGCAGTCAAATTTTCCCAGTATCTGTAGCCAATCAAGAGATCTGTCACATAAGAAGGTCTAACCATCCACACCTAGAATATTCTGCTCTGCAGCTGAGTTCATTAACCAGCGGTAGGGAAGGAAAGCACAGCCTTGACAAATACTGCTGTACACACAGACACCAAGTATCCGCAGAGGAATCAGCCAAGTGCACTGCCTCCAGAGAAGCCGTTAAACTCTATCAACCAAGAAAAGTTTATTTGTACTGAGCTGGTAAATGAATTGTACCAAAAAAAAAAAAAAAAAAAGAACCACAGAAATGATATTTGTTTGGAAAACAAGCAGAACATAGAACTTACTCTGCCTTCCGCATTGATTGTCACTTCAGATATCTTGAAAGTGACCTTTGGATTTGCTGTACCTATAAAAACAGATGTTAGCAGTCAGGCACTGATTGTTTGCTTCCAAGAGGGCAGACGAACTGTGGATTACTGTGGTGTTATCCATAGAGAACTGGAGAAGGCAAACAGCAGAATGCTCTTTGATCAAATAGCCTACTTGCACGTGTGAGAGACAGCACAGAATGAGGCAGGGCAAAAGACTGCAAACACGGGGCAGACTCAGTGGATGTAATCCTGCAAACAGATCTGATCAAGAGCCGTGCTACTGTCACAGCCCCAGCCAGTCTTCCCTCCCACAAAGGATGCACGGACTAGTTGGATGTAAATGCTCAGGAGTGATCAGGATGGCAAAGCAACCTTTGGTTTACTCTTTGGCTGTTATTCTTGAGGTCATGCATAAGAAGTGACCCAGTGCTAAAAAGCATCTTTGGAAATTAGAGCAACTCTCGTTTAAAAACCTATTGCCGTGACTGGAGTGGTGAAGATGACAAAGCTATGTATTTGTGTTGATCAATGAAAATCTAAAGTGAACTCTTTACAAAAGCCGGCACAAAGCAGCAACTCATCCTGCAGTGTTAAATGTCAGGGCCTGCTCCACAGCAAAAGTGGAGATTTCTATAAAGAGTGAAGCCGCTGCCAGTCGATCCACAAGAAGCCACATGTGGCAAATTCCATGTACTCTGAATATTCTCCATGCTGCTGTGAAGTACTCCCACTTCATCAACCTGGTTTATTTACAAAAACTGATGCACTGAGGTGAAATGACTTGCCTTGGGCCACAGTGCTGGCCAATTTAAGTACTTACCTTCTCCCTGGGAAGAATTTTCTCCACTACTTCAAGCTCTGCCCTCATAACAACCCACAGAAAAGGGCAGTTCAGACTGGAAGCGAAGGCCCAGAGATTAAAACCTAGGAGTTTTTGTTTTTAAAGGAATTTGGGCTTTCATTGGCTTGTTTTCCTAAACTGCTGAAACATAGCATTGGGCAAAGCTGTGACAAAATACCCTCAGAAATCTGGGTGTACACAAGCGTCAAAAAACCCATGAGAAGTCATCTCTCTTTTCCTAGGCTAACACCAAGCCTTTCTTCCTCCTTGAAACAAGTAGTAAATCAGGATCATAACCAGAAAACTTTTCCCAATGGATGAGGAAATCCACAAGATCTGAATGAATTCTGCAGGGAACCACCATCATCTATCTGTGAGCAACGTGCTCTGCTGTAACAGCAGGGAAATCTCAGAAGAACAAGGGTCAGACTGTTCAGATTTGCCCCATACACCTGACACATGCCAGTGAATCGGTCCCCAGCACATCTGCATAAGTCTTCCTGCTTTCCTGATTCCAATGGCATTCCATTTAATATGCTTCAAGCCTGCCCTCACCCCTCTACTGCTGAAGCCTCCAGATCATACGCTGTTTGAAAATGTAACAACAGGATTTTTTCCGGTACCCTGTAACCATGCCGAGTTCATTGTTCAAAGTCCAAGAACAATCACAGAGACCAGAAGTCCTCCAAAACTTAAACTGAGGGCACTGCCAGCAGCTAAACAGAAAGCCTCCCAAAAAATCAAAACGCCATAGTTTTGCAGCAATTCCCTCAGAGACACAGGGCTGTAATAAGAATCAACAACTTGGATCTGCCAGGATCTGAGACAGCAGCTCCAAAATAGTGACAATCAGATAGGGTTTCCGCCAACTCCCGAGACACCCAGACTGAGCTCTGAGTAACCACATGGCTGGAATATCAGCAGTCACCAGTGACTAATGTAACCTCCCCAGCAGCAGTCCCCAAAACACATTTCCACCACCTGGACACCAATTCAAAGCCTACTCAACACCTCTCCAACAACCCTCTGCTCCAGGCGAGGAGAGTCACTGCTGTGCCGCACATGGAATAAAATATGTGTCTCCCAGAAACAAAGATGTAAGGTATCAGGTTCTCACCAGTTTTGGGGTACCGGAAAGAATCTGTTCTTCTTGTCTCCAGCATGGGCGATGTGACATGAATAATTTCCACCTCTGACTCATCATTTTCTTCATAAAGAATTCGAAGAACTTTACCCCCGTTCATTGCTGTAAATGAATTAACATTTCCTGGTCAGAACAGCTCTCATCAGCAGTTTTTGCAGACATCAATATTCTCTCGGAAGCACAAGCAGGTTGGAAGGATGAAGAAAAATCCAACAAAGTCTGGGATTTACGTTTCATTAAGCAAAACACTCTAAGACTCTTACAACTCCTACCACTGTTGTGAGAAGGAAAGTCTCTTCCCCCAATAACAGTTCACAAGGTCACTGTAACATGCCCATCACTGCAGATAGTTCAAAAGGAGCTATGAGTTGAAGGTTCTTATCTTGCATAAAGACAAATAACAGAAAAAAAAATAACTCTGCACGGGACAGCATAGCAGGGAGGGGATCTACTTGTGCCTGTCAGACACACTGGATCCACCATACTTACTTGGCTGGGCCTTTGGGCTCCACCAGTAGCCAGTGTATCTGTCAAATTCCTCCTGCAGCACGAAAGTAGCCACGCCAGCAGATTTTGGATCCTCCTCAACGCTGGCCAGGTCTAAAAAAAGACACAAAAGAATCAGTTCATGATGTACTGCTGAATCAAAGCAGTTCTGCATTATCCTAAACATGGCCCAAGTTTACCCCCGGGAACAATTACACGATAATAAATCTGATTTCTCAGCAGATTTGTTCTCTGCTTCTGCCGTGTTCTGTTGATTTACTTAGGGAGAATCTATTCCTCTCTGACATGGCAACTTCTTTTAGGAAAGGAAAGCGATCCACCCTTCTTTCTCCTACCCAATTAGTCTCTCAATTTTCTACGTACTAATTGAAGAAAGAAAATGTGCTTTCTACCTGAGCTCTGTGAATTGGAACCAGAACTTTTAAGAAAATCAAAGAAAAAAAAAAAAAAAACAAAAAACAAAACAACCCCAAACCTTTCTGAACAACTGAAATGGAAAATATCAGAAAATGATTCAGAAAAATGAAAGCATCAGTATTTCATTCACTGTACAAACCGAAAGCAATAGACTTACATAACATCTCAACATGATGACATATCCATAGGGCTTCAATATTTTTCCTGTTACCCTGGAGGTAACTTAGCAGCACTCCATAAATAATTATCATCTGAGAAGGAGTCATTGCTACAGTTTATTTTTAATGTACTTACATAATATTTTAATATTTAACATTTAAATAAGATAAAGCATTATTATAAAGTGTCAGCATTTTTAATTTAACTAGAATTTAAATGATATAGCTCAAACACAAAGCATGATTAAAATACAACACAATCAAATTTTTGAAAAGCGCTTTATCCACAATTTCCCATTTTCCTTCCTCCAGGATATATATGTCTAAAACAGATTTGGAGAGGGCAAGAAGAGAGGACCTAAGTTACTAAGTGTGAGGGGCCAGCAGAGGCCACATGGCTGTTCAGAAACTGCCTGTATTGCTTCTAAAAGGCCTGCAGCCTGATTTCACTGACAGAAACTTTCCTTCAGCTCTCTTCCGCCCACAGCTCCTCCACACAGAAAAGGCTGTTTCCAGTAAAAATGAATGTGCTGTGTTTCAGCAGAAGAGCCCTTCCATATGTATTCAACAAATAACTCACTCTGCCAGATTCCACAGTGGAGGGAAAAGAATCATCCCACAATATTTGCACTAGAAGAAACACTTAGAACATGACAAACAAGGTGGAAACAGTGTCCATTCCCCCAGATTTCAGAAGAACCCCTACTGCCATTGCTTAATTCAGTCTAGCAAGAACAAGTGCAGAGGAGGTGCAGAGATTTTCATTGAGGATGCATTACCATTGTGCACAAATGTTAGCCTCCTTTCTTCTCTGGTTTCTATATTAGATATCCAGATGTCATTGCTATGGATAAATGCAATCCAATTTGGATCAGCAGGACAAAGCTTGGGATCCATACGGATATTTGGACAACTGGTCTCTACGAGAATAGGTCTTAAAGGCTGTTGCTGTTTGAAAGAAAAAAAAAAAAGCACAGAAAACAACGATAACACATGGACAATTAATTACAGAAACTAAACTGGGCTACCAGAAGGTCTCTAAGACCACCGTAGCGTGGACACCGACTTCAAATACACAGATTTACAACAGAGGAATCTTACCAATTTTAAACACCGAAAAAATAATACGCAGATATTTTATAGGGAAAGTTGTGCTTTCTCCATGGTTGCACAGATCCCACCAGGGCCTCACTCAGCAGTGCTGAGGATTAGCCACAAATCAGAAGGCAGCTCGTCTAGGGAAGCCTGGCACGCTCTTAAAAACAGCACCCTAAGTAGGGGCTGGCAGGACATACAATCTTGTCCTCCAAAAGCAACTCAGGGTACAGTAAATTCCCCCTGACAACAGGGTTAGACAGACATCAGGCATTTGTTATAATAATAAGAAAGTATTTCAGCTTTGAAGTCCAACTTCAGCACCAGCAGAGTAAACACTGCTTGTTCTGGAAGTTACACAGCCTAATCTTGTAACACACACAGCACTAAGTGCTGAACAGTGACCCCTAAACCACAGCTTGGGAACAAAAGCTGCTTCTGATGTGACTTCTGACTACGGGAAAGAGCATGGAGGCTTTGTGTGACTTTTTATTGGCATTGCTGCTCATGAAAAACCAACAAAAGAGAGAGACCGCCGAGAGAGACCAGCTCCAGTGAAGGTAAGTCCGCACTGGGGGAGGGAATAGCGGCAAAAAGGATCGGCAAGGAGCTCTTTTTGAAGGCTTTTGAAGCCGGGCAGAGCGGCTAGTCTGTGCCGGTAGCTGGTGGGCGGGCTGCTGAGGCAGCATGGGCAGAGGAGGTTCTGGTTGAGGAAGGCCAGTCGAGTGAGGATGTAGATGATGGGCAATCTACATCACAGATGCCTCCTCAGTCAAATAAGCATACACCCCAGATCACCACTACACCCACAAGGAGAAAAAGAAGGGTTATAGTTGTTGGTGACTCCTTCCTAAGGGGGATGGAGGGCCCAGTACGCCGTGTGGACCCTCCTCGGAGGGAAGTCTGCTGCCTTCCTGGAGCCTGGGTTAAGGACACGGGGAAGGAATGGGGAAGTTGATGAGGCCTTTTACAATCAGCTCAAAGTAGCCTCGCAATTGCAGGCCTTAGTTCTCATGGGGGACTTCAATCATCAGGAGTACAGGAGGTTCCTCCAGTGTACTGATGATAACTTAACTCAGCTGGTGGAGGAGCCAATGAGGAGAGAAATACTACTGGACCTAGTGCTGACAAAGAGGGACTGGTGGAGGACATTAAGGTTGGGGGCAACCTTGGCTGCAGTGACCGTGGAAAGATAGAGTTCAGGATCTTGGGCTATACGCGCAAAACAACAAGTAGGACTGAAACCTTGGATTTCAGGAGGGCTAACTTTGACCTCTTCAAGAAACTGCTAGGAGAAATCCCACGGGATAGGGTTCTGGAAGGTAGAGCCCTCTCTCAAGAGAGCTGGTTGATATTTAAACATCACTTTCTCCAAGCTCAGGATCAGTGCAACCCCAAGAGCAAGAAATCAGGCAAGGGAAGCAGGAGACCTGCATGGTTGAGCAGGGAATCTCTTAAAAAACTCAGGTGGAAGAAGGAAGTTGACACTGAGTGGAAGAAGGGACTGACCACTTGGGAAGATTACAAGAATGCCACTAGAGTATGCAGGGATGAAAGAAGGAAAGCCAAGGCCTCCTTGCAATTAAAGTTGGTAAGGGATGTCAAAGTCAACAAGAAGGGTTTTGTCAAGTACATTGGAGGCAAAAGGAAAACTAGAGAAAATATGGGCCTGCTGTTGAATGAGACGGGTGCCATGGTGACAGAGGATGCAGAGAAGGTGGAGTTGCTGAATGCCTTCTTTGCTTCAGTCTTTACTGCTCAGGCCAGCCCTCAGGAGCCGCAGACTTTGGAGGAATGAGAGAAATCAGAGAAAGTCTGGACAAAGGAAGACTTTCCCTTGGTGGAGGAAGACCAAGTTAAGGAACAGTTAAGTAAACTGGATATCTACAAGTCCATGGGTCCTAATGGGATGAACCCGCGAGTGCTGAGGGAGCTGGCAGAAGTCATTGCTGGGCCGCGCTCCAACATTTTTGAAAGGTCCTGGAGGACAGGCGAGGTGCCCCAGGACTGGAGGAAAGCCAACGTCATCCCAGCATTCAAGGAGGACCTGGGAAACTACCTCTATCCCTGGAAAGCTGATGGAACGGCTCGTTCTGGGTGTCATCTCAAAGCATATGGAGGAAAAAGAAAGCTATGAGAAGTAGTCAACACGGATTCACCAAGGGGAAGTCATGTCTGACTAACCTGATAGCCTTCTACGATGGCATGACTGGTTGGATAGATGAGGGGAGGGCGGTGGATGTTGTCTACCTTGACTTCAGCAAGGCTTTTGACACAGTCTCCTACAACATCCTCATAGGTAAGCTTAGGAAGTGTGGATTAGAAGAATGGACAGTGAGGTGGATTGAAAACTGGCTGAAAGACAGAGCTCAGAGGGTCGTGATTAGGGGCACAGAATCTAGTTGGAGGTCCGTAACTAGCGGTGTTCCCCAGGGGTCAGTACTGGGTCCAGTCCTCTTCAATATATTCATCAATGACCTGGATGAAGGGATGGAATGTACCCTCAGCAAGTTCGCTGATGATACAAAACTGGGAGGGGTGGCTGACACACCAGAAGGCTGTGCCGCCATACAGCGAGACCTGGACAGGCTGGAGAGTTGGGCAGAGAGGAACCTGATGAAATTCAACCAGGGCAAGTGTAGTGTGCTGCACCTGGGGAGAAATAACCCCAGACACCAGTACAGGTTGGGGGCTGACCTGCTGGAGAGCAGCTCTGAGGAGAAAGACCTGGGAGTCCTGGTGGACAATAGGATGACCATGAGCCAGCAATGTGCCCTCGTGGCCAAGGCAGCAAATGGCACCCTGGGGTACATCAGGATGCTAGTGCAGCAATAGCTGATGATCATGCTCTTTTGCTTTCACTCCAAGCCAAAGGAGCTTCTAGCCAGGGCAAAGAGTACTAAGTGAGACAGGAGGAGAGATGAGTAAACTCACCGTGAATCCATGAGGGCCTCCGTCTTTTACATGATAAATTCCACTCCCAGCCTGAAACAGAAAAGTGCCGCTTTCTTGGTGGTAATCGTAAGAGGCAATCCCAATGGTGCCAATTCGCTTCCTCTCCCGCAGCAACTCCTCTTCGCGAGAGTACATCCCATAGTCCAGGATGGCCTGAATACGGGCAGAGAAGCAGAATCAACACCTCTGCTCTGTGTGTCTTACTACACTGTCAGAGCGTCTCTGTGTGCCAGGCTTCCAGGAACAGATGGCTGTACAGACACCCTCCTCCTCCAGAATCCTGCTGGCGGCTAGAAGCCCACTCCTGCTTGTCCCTCTGCCACCAGCACTTGTAGGTGCAGGCCACGATCGGATCCTACACAACTGTAAACCCGACAGCCACTTCTCCCATAGCGAGGCTGGCGTTATTTCCAATATTCACTGGTGTAAAAAAGATCAGACCGAAGGTCTGTTATTTCTAGAACGAGCAGGAGAGTCTTTGCAAACTTCTGCAAAGATACAGAGTGACTGGTCCGGTGGGAGGAGAGCGCAGCATGAGTTTTATGCCTGGCTGACAGCCCCAGGAAATCACATGGGGAAAAAACACACCTAATTCCACATGGGGTTTGTCCCACCTCCTCCAACCCACCCCGGTGCATGAGGTAGGACTGGTGTGGGCTTCCTATACATGGAGGTGAAAAGGGGACACGCGTCCCCGTGAGTGGGCAAGGGATCTTCTGCTCCAGCATGAGTCACGGAGCCACTGACTGATCCTCAGGGGGTGCTCATCACTTTCCCCTGCAAGACAGTGATTACTGGAGCCTACAGGCTCCTTCGGCAATCCCCAGGATCTCACAGCAGAGAATTTGATGCAAATTAGCACTTGCAATCTCTGACAGCAAAGGAGGAATCATCCAGCACACACAGTTTTTATGATGCACAAGGGCTGTAGCTCCAAACACTGCTGAGAAAAGCTGTGCTTGTTTTTGAGATGGCTGTGGAATTACCCAAGTGCAAGGAGAATCTTAAAACATTTAAGACCATAAACTCCAAACCTTAATGACAGGTTGCTTATAGGTGCAACCCCAAAGCCTGTGTACTTGCTATGGTGCCAAGAAGCAAGCAAGAAATCAGGACCCACCGGAAAAAGATCCAACAGAGGCTTCCAGGAAAGCAACAAGACGGCAGCTTTGTTTACAGTTTTGGGAATTTCAGAGTAGAAGAGCGTGTTCTCCCTGTTCTCCCCAGACATTGCTATTGTGAAAGTGAGAAGGAAAAAAAAAGTATATTAGCGTTCTGTTAATAACCCAAACACTCTCAAAGGATACCAAGGAACAGTTTCACAGGCCCTTCCTACCAGAGAAAGTACTGACAGCCTCTGCACTGCAGCCTTGCTCTGGGAATTCCCTGCTTCACAGAAATTCAAGTCACAGAGAAGATAGAGAACAAGGAAATACACCCAGGCTTACCCCATGCTGCCTGAAGTGTATCTGGGTCTTCTTGAAGACTGGGGACCCTTTTATTTTATAAGCTTTTAAAATCAAGGACGGTTTGTCTGTCAATTCTCCTGGCTGGAATAGAGCATGATGCGGCTTGTGTTTCAAAGATAATGTGTCTCTAGGAAGGTCTGAATGTCCCTTTCCTGCTCTTCTCCCTCAGTGTTATTCAGATTCCCGAAAACTCCTGCCCTGGCACAGGGGGATCAGCCCAGAGGGTGCCAAGATGTGCCCTGGGGAAGGTCAAGCCTGATCTACAGCTCAGGAAGTGGCACGTGGGAAACCAGAGCTCCTTTCAGCTGGGGGCAGCCTTAACCCACCCTCAACAAGCTTGAAATCAGCATCACTCAAGGATTATTACCCCCATCCTCTGAAAAGGGGAAAAAGAGACAAATCAGCAGCCTTCTGACTATGTCACTGCACAGCACACGCAAAGACTCTGTGAATGACAAATCAGAGCTTAAGCAACAAGCCTAAGCAGCAAGCAATGGGGCTAGAACATAGAATCATAGAATGGTTAGAGTTGGAACGGACCCTAAAGATCATCGAGTTCCAGCCCCCCTGCCATCAGCCAGGGACACCTCCCACTAGAGCAGGTTGCTAAAAGCCCCATCCAGCCTGGTCTTGAACCCTTCCAGGGATGGGGCATCCACAACTTCCCTGGGCAACCTCTTCCAGCGTCTCACCATCCTCACAGTAAACAATTTCCTCCTAATATCTAATCTAAATCTCCCCCCTTTCAATTTAAAACCATTACCCCTTGTCCTGTCACTACACTTCCTGACAAAGAGTCCCTCTCTGGCTCTCCTGTAGGCTCCCTTCAGACATTGGAAGGCTGCTCTAAGGTCTCCCCGGAGCCTTCTCTTCTCCAGGCTGAACAACCCCAGCTCTCTCAGCCTGTCTCCATAGGGGAGGTGCTCCAGCCCTCTGATCATCTTCGTGGCCCTCCATGGTTCTGGCTCCTAGGCCTTTGCTCTGCCTATCGCTTCTCCTCCTAACCCAGTCTTCCATGAATTTATGTTCGGCTGGTGCAGCTTTTGACAAAAGCATTCCTCTACCACAAGCCCTGCTCCAAAAAGCCACACAGAAGGTTGCTCACAGTGTCACTTACAGTGGCAAATCACTTCAAGCACAGCTGCAATTTAGAAATGCAGATATATCAAATGAACACTAATTAGTGAAACAATGCAGAAGTGAGGCACTGAGGCCAAGAACCATAAATTACATTAAGTTCTTCATTATCAAAACCAAAAACGTTGAGAAAAACATCTCTTTAAGCTGCCCCCAGCCTACATTGCTATTTAATCCCTCCAGAATCCCTGGAAAACCTACTCCATCAGTAGCTGAGGCACAAAGAACTTTCAACATCATAATCTCTGTTTTGGAAGGAAACTTCAAAGGAGAAAAAAGTTCTACCCACTAGTTGTAATTACGAGTAAGGAGATCTAACTGACATAGCCTCTGGAAAGGGGATATCGTACTTGGAAAATGGACCAAACAGACTTAACATGTCCTGGGGAACATGCCCCAAAAGACATTGCACAGTTCTTTTCCAGCTCCACCAGGCCTAATGGGTCACCTCCGCCACACCATTTCTGTGGGAGATTATACGGCAAGTTTGAATGAGACATTACGATCACGATCATGACATCTGACCAGACAATCTGGCCTGAAACGCGTTCTGATATAACTGCCAGAAACACTGAGTTCTCAAGAACAATCAAACCCGAACAGCCCCTGCAGTGACTGTTTAGTCAAGGCACACAGGCTGTCGCAGGAAGCTTACCCAGATAGTAGATCCTATCAGAATGAGGTCCTTCAGGATCATTTTTCTTCACAAACGTGAAGTCATGAGGGGCTTTTGCCATCATGTACCCATGATA
The DNA here is from genome assembly GCF_964106895.1 of Numenius arquata. NCBI lineage: Eukaryota > Metazoa > Chordata > Aves > Charadriiformes > Scolopacidae > Numenius > Numenius arquata. The sequence goes on along the minus strand of NC_133586.1, from coordinate 3,060,158 downwards.
CTTCCGCGTATCTGTGAGCAGTTTCCGAAGCTGGCTCCAGGAATGTCTCTCTACGTAGAAAGGTTCCAGTTTTGGCTGTTCCTCTCTCTGGACCTGCTCCTCACGGCCCGCAGTTTCAAAGATTTCAAGGCCCGGCTGTTCAGTTTCCATGGCTGCTGCCATGTTGCATGTTTCTGGAAGAACAGAGTAGCAGAGGTTCAGCGTTGCCTTCCAGCAGCCCAGCAGACATTCACTGCACACTCCCAAAACATACACAGCAAAACTGCTACAAGAAAACCAGCAGTTCATGGGGGGAAAAGAAAAAACCAAACAGCAGAATGAGAAGAATAGGAAAGAGATTTCTGCTGTGGAAAATGGGCTGCCAACACCCAGTCTTTCAAAAAGGGACTAAGAACTCTATAGAGCCACACAGACTTGCTATTTTTTGCCTTTCCCACCCCCTCCACGTACCAACTACTCATTTCAGTTCATGGAGTGGATAAATTCATCCCCATTAAGCTCCTACCTGCATCTTCCTTTCTGTGAATGCAAGAATATCTCCTCGCTATAACTGATATCAGAATGGGGGATGATTAGGCTGTAGCAAGATCTGGGACAAACAACCGCCAACAATATTAGTAGTTGATGTGGAATCACCCGACCATACACGATGGGCTGAGGCAACTGCATGCCCTTATCCCATTACGTTCCAAGAATTTCTTGGGTTTGTTCATGCCTCCTTTCAAACAAAGCTTGGAAAGGTCTGGCAACGATCATCATTATCGTATCATCTCAGGAATATAATTACAAATAGTGTACGGATGACGCTCTTCCACAAGAGTTAGTTGCTACCAGAAGGGAAGGGACACAGTGAAAAAAGCATTTCCCAAATTGATTTATCTGCAGCATAAGTCTTATCCTCCTGAATTTAGCAGATACCTCTTCCTGCAGTCAGCTGTGTTTTACAAAGTACATCTGAGCTGGAATTAACAGCCCAGATGTCTGGCAATAGGAAACAGAATCTTTCCACTGTAAATCCCAGAGCTGAGGGTAGCTCCAAAAGGATCCAAGCTATAAACTCCTGCCAGCAGAGCGCCCAAGGTGTAAGGATTGTCAATCCTCAAAAAGAGATTTTTTTTTTATATATATAGAACAAAAAGGCTGCACAACAGTTCTGCACACTGCTAGGGCAGAGTTTAGTGGTCTGAGCCAAACAAAAACATTAATATGGACTAAATAAAGCATTCCCATTGAGCAAACAGGCATGAAAGGACCACTGAACCTCAAGGCACAGGCTTGCACAGCACAGCTGCCTGAGACAAAGCTCCCTGACGGACTGGCTCTCCTGCTGCTCTACACAGCAGCTGAGATATCTCATCACAGACAAGTGAAAACCAGACGACCCACGCCTTGGACCAAACCCATTTTAGCACAAACTGCTAAAAGCAAAGCAGGGCAAGTCTGGATTAAAAGTTTGGTTGCACCTTTGACAATGCAAACACACCAAACACAGGTCTTCCATTTGATCTATTTACAACACAAAAACATAGCACAAGTTAAACAGGAAGGGCAGTAAAAAACTGTCCTGTAAAACTGGAAGGACAGTCCAAACCCATACACAGAACGGTGCTCTGCTTAGCGTTAGTAACTGAGAATGAGACCTCAAACCTGAATCAGAAAACTCTTATCGAATTTGCAGAACTCCAACGAAGAAAAAACTCCCTTCCCCACCTACACCCAGACGCTGGTATGTCTTAACCCGACCTACTTCTCACACTCCCCTCCCAAGAAAAGAGATAAAAAACGAAAAGCAGCAGACTTTAACGAGCAAACAAAAGCGAGAAGCGCCACCCGCCAGGGTGATGTTAGTCCAGGGTAACGCGAGGATCTGCCTCCCAGGAGACCGCTGCGGGATCTTTACCGCAGCCACCTTCTGCCACGTGAAGCGTTTTGTGTCCACCTGCCTGCAGCCGAAAAAGAGAGGCCGCCCCATCCTTCACGCCAGCCCAGGGGACCCTCCCCCACTACAACACCGTAGGACGCCTCGTATCCGCAGTGCGCGCCGGAGGAGCAAGCCGGGCCTGAGCGGGGCGAGGGTCGGAGGAAGCGGGCAGACCCCAGACTCCTCCACCGCCGGGGGCAACGGGCAGGCCCGGCCGGGGGCGGAAAGCCAGGCCGACCCAGGGCAAGTCCCCCTCCTTCTCCCACCCCACGGGGTACCACCAGGTCCCCAGGGGATGGAGGCGGCGGCTCCGCTCCCGGAAGGCCACCTCCCCCGGGAATCCCGGTCCTTACGAGGCTCCTCACCCACCCCGGTACTCGCGGCGCTCCGCGGCGGCGATGCTGCCCAGCCGCCCCGCCGGGGCGCTTCCGCTTCCGCCAGGAGGGGCCGCCGGGCCGCGCCAGGCGGGGCAGCGCCCCCTGCAGGCAGGGAGGAAGCGGCGCCAGCCCCGCCGAGCACCGCGGGGTACGGGAGAGGGCGCCGCCTGGCGGCCGGGAGGACCGGGGCTGCGCGGAGCCTGGGGGTAGGAGGCGGAACGCTTCCCTCCGGAGCACCGGGACCCCAGCATCACCAAAATCAGCGCTGTCCTCTTTTAGCCTTATTAGCAGCAAAGTCTCGGGGCGCATAATCATTGCAATGTAAGAGTTTAAAAAGGCTGGGGCACGAGGCCCCACCTCGAGGGCCGCGTCCAGTTTGGGGCCCCTCACCACTTAAAAGACACTGAGGGGCTGGAGCGGGTCCAGGGAAGGGCAACGGAGCTGGTGAGGGGTCTGGAGCACGAGTCTTATGAGGAGAGGCTGAGGGAGCCGGGGGCGTTCAGCCTGGAGAAAAGGAGGCTGAAGGGAGACCTTCTCGCTCTCTACAACTCCCTGAAAGGAGGGAGTAGCCGGGGGGGGGTCGGTCTCTGCTCCCAAGGAACAGGCGATAGGACAAGAGGAAACGGCCTCAAGTTGCGCCAGGGGAGGTTTGGATTGGATATTAGGAAAAATTTCAACACGGAATGGGTTATCAGACACTGGAAGGGGTTGCCCAGGGAAGCGGCGGCAGGAGGCGGCCCATGGGTGCAGGCCCGTGGCAGGGAAGGAAGAGGAGGGGGCTCCCCACCACGGCAAACCCCCGCGGGTGCGAGCAGCGGCGGGGTGCGCTGGAGGGACGGGGCGGTAGAGAGCCGCCAAAGGGGGCTGGAAGCCAACGGTGCCCGAGCGGCGCCGCAGGCCTGTGAAAATACCCGTGTGCTCTCCCCGAGGTCACGGCCACCGCGGCCACCTGAGGGCACGGGGGAGGCCGCACACGGACGGGGGTGGGACGGACACACATGGCCCCGAGGAGCCGAAGGGGAGAGCGGGGACGCACCGGACGATACCCGGGGACACAGGAGGAGCTCCGGGACGCGGCTGGACCCCCGGAAGGCGGAGCGGGGTAGCGGAGTCCCCGCCGCGCCGTCAGCCGTGACCGCCCCCCCCCCCCCGCGGCCCCGTTTTGCGCAAGCGCGGTGGGACCCGCCCACCCCCAAGCGGGGGCGGTGCGCATGCGCGAAGGAGCCCCCCCCCCCCCACCTCCCGCCCCCGGTGCCGCCTGGGGAGCCGGGCGGCGGGCGCGCGCCATGGCGGGCCCCAGCCTGCGGCCGCACGTGCACTGGGCGCAGCGGCACCGCGAGCTCTACCTGCGCGTGGAGCTGAGTGACGTGCAGGTACCGGGGGGGGGGGGGGGGGGGAGAGAGGGAGCGGGTCGGGGAGGGGAGGCATAACGGCAGCGGCGGGGCCGGGCCCGGGGGTTGCGGGTCCGGCCGGGGTGAGTGAGCCGCCGCCTAACGCTTCTTCTCCTCCCGCAGCACCCGGACATCGCCATCATCGACAACGTGCTGCATTTCAAAGGTAGGGGCTCCCGCCATCGCGGGGGGGTGGGGAGGAGGGGGGGTCGTCCTGCAGCGCCCCGGGCCCGCCCCGGTGTGCGGTGTCCTGGGAGGAGAGGCCGGGGTCCCCCTCAGCCCCACGGGGTCCATCCAGCCCCGGGGTCCCCTCAGCCCCACGGGGTCCATCCAGCCCCGGGGTCCCCCTCAGCCCCACGGGGTCCATCCAGCCCCGGGGTCCATCCAGCCCCGGGGTCCCCCTCAGCCCCACGGGGTCCATCCAGCCCCGGGGTCCCCGCAGCCCCACGGGGTCCATCCAGCCCCGGGGTCCCCCGCAGCCCCACGGGGTCCATCCAGCCCCGGGGTCCCCGCAGCCCCACGGGGTCCATCCAGCCCCGGGGTCCCCCTCAGCCCCACGGGGTCCATCCAGCCTCGGGGTCCCCACAGCTCCGCGGTGCCCGGTCCAGCCAGCCCTGGGGTCACCCTCAGCCCCACGGGGTCCATCCAGCCCCGGGGTCCCCACAGCTCCGCGGTGCCCAGTCCCCACTGCTGCCCTCGGCGGCATCCACTGAGCTCTGCGCTGCATGGTGTCACACCATGACAGGCACCCGCCGACAAACCGCTGTAGGAAGAGCAGGTTGTATCTTATCTAATAAAAAAAAAAAAAAAAAAACCCAAAACCAAAACGCACCCACCCTCCCTGTATTTAAATATCCGTGAAATTTCCATACGTCTTTGCTGTCCTGTCTCCGCTGCACCCCGGAGATAGCCGGCAGCAGTTTTTTCCTTGCACAAAGACCTTGTTTTGCCACCGTTATCAAACCTCTGCGTCGGGAGCCAGCGCTCGATTTGAAAGGTAAAGCAGGTCTCCTCCTGAAAGGGGGTTTTGTTCCAGCCGGGCGGCTGCACGCCCCAGCACCCCGCGCTGGTGGCCTTGTCCTGGTCGCACCGAGGATGCGCCGCGACTGGTTTTATTTGGGGTTTTCTCATTTATATGGTAGTTTTCTTTCCAATGCGTTTGCCTCGGCGGTGCCTTGGCCTCCCTGGTGAGCCACAGCCAGGGCCATTTGATAGGGGGGGTGTTGCACATCCTCCTCGCTTCAGGATCGGTTTACGGCGTGGAAGGGTGGAAACTCAACTCGGAGAGCAGGTTTTCGGAGCCTTTCCAGGGACGAGACCCCACGTATGCGGGAGAGGAGAGGTGAACGCACCCTTCCGCGTTGGGACTCCCTCGTGGTGCCCCTACGGACCCACCGGACACTGGCATCCCTGGGTGCTCGCTTATCAGTGTGGAGGTCCAGTCCTCCAAAGGCCATCGGCACAGGGGCTTCCCAGTCGGATTCAAGCAAGACATGAGGAGCATTTGGAGCCCTTCTTTTGGGAATCTCTCACACTACCTTCCTGCAATCGAGGAGCCTTTTCCAGCGCTGTGCAGAGTGGCAGCAGCTTTGGCTGCCAACTCCAGTGACAGCACATCCAAGCCTTTTTTTTGGGCTGTTTGTGTCTTCCCTGTTACGGCGTGGCTTCCTCTTGCCTCCCAGCAGGACACAGGGAAGCACTGTAAATAACCACCGAGCGCTTCTATGTACAAAGCGTCCTTCGCAGGTGGGGTGCGTGGAACTGGCTGGGACCTTCACGCTGACTCTTAATTCTTATCTTTTAGCTCAGGGTCATGGTGCCAAAGGGGACAACATCTACGAGTTTCAGATCGAGTTCCTAGAACCGGTTGAGCCTAAAGTAGGTATTTTTTCTTTTCTAACTCTTGCAAAGAAAAAGTAATTTTTGAAAAACTTGAAAGTGGCTGCACATAAAGTTCACCGTGTGCCATTTAGATTTTCCTGGTGGCTCTGTAACTGCTGCAAACTAAAAGCAGTCTGTGGCTGTCCTCTGTCCCGCTGCGCAGCCACCATCCTCCCCTAATGCAAATCACACGTATCGGTTGTTAAACAGTAGTTGTAAATTTTTTTTTTTTAAGAATTTAAAGCAGCAAAATAATGGGAGAATCTGGCAGTTCGTTGTGTGATGTAGCCTTGACTGGAGAGCAGGGGAACGCTGTGCTGCAAAGTGTCAGTGTGATGTTTCCTGGCTTCTTTTGCAGCCCAGCAAAATAAAATCGTAAGAACTAGTGCTTCTGGCTTGTGCAGATTTCTTAGGGTGCCCGTACAGATACGCTGAGGCTCCTATTGCAAAATCTTTTCCTAATTGCTGTTGTAGTCCAGTAGGAGAGAGCTTGGCTGGAAGAGCAGCCCCTCCATGTTGCTCACAGGTGGCTGTGAAGTCTCTCTTTACCTCTCAAAGCTGTTAGGGGCACAGGAAAAGTCTGGGCTCTGCTCCCAGTGCAGGATTTGTGCTGCTTATGCCTGGCTGCCTGTTGGGGTGGCTGCAGTCAGACTGGGAGCCACCATTCACCCCGACAAGGGAGAAGATCACCGGAGGGTGAATTTCTAGGGTCTGTCAACGGGTAGGTTTCTTGTGTGGCTCCTACCAGGTGTTGAGTGGCAGACAATGAGCATCACTTTATTCCAGGATCTGGTCACTGGTTTGTCATCTGTCCAGTGAAGCAGCAGCTGCCTGGCCCACAGTGTGGGGAGAGGTGCCCACCACTGCCCGGGTTCATCCTCAGTGCTGGCAGACCCGGGCTGTGCTGGGAGCCAGGCCTGGAAGGCAAGTCCTTGCCTCTGCAGAGCAGCCTCCTTCCAAAAGTCTAGTCACTCTGAGTCACCATGGAGGGGCTGGAGGAGAACCAACTCTCTGAAATCTGTGTTAACTACAGATGGTTGGGACCAGGAAGTATTGCAGTCTGGGGTTTTCTCTTTTAGCTTTGATGTGCACCATAAGTGCCTCTTGCTGGTGCCAGGCTGGCCACCAATGAGAGACAGAGCCTCTGACAGGCAAGGACCAGGCATTGGCAGCTGTAAGCTACAGCCTTCAGATGTTCTAGGAGCATGCAGATGGCCTTGACAGAGCAGTGCTGGGGTCATGTGCTCAGTTAAGAACCCAGCTCATGGCTCTTCTGCAGCAGTTTCAGCTGGTTTGAGAGGCAGTCCCGTGCACGGCACCCTTTTGTAGGCTCGAGGTGCGATGGTGACAGTAAAGGTGGGCACCCAAGGCCACAGTGCTGTCGGCTGTAAGGATGGAGAGGTTCTGAGCTGCCATTATGCGGAGTGTGGCCATGGTGGAGAGGCCTTGTGGGTTGGCAGTGACCACACTGCTAGGTCTTCCAGCTCACCACTGTCTGCGGGTGTTTCCTGAGGCTGTTGGCTCTTCCTCCTGCTGTGGCAGATGTCAGGTGGGGTCCCCTGTTTTGGACATGGACCCGAGGCTGATGGTAGTGTTATTTTTACCACTGGCTGGAGGAGGTGGGTGGCTCACAGTACTTAATGTGGAAGGTCTAAAGCCAAGATTGTGGGTTCTGCCTCGGAAGGCTTGCCCCTAGGGTCTGTGCTAGCTCTTTGTGGTGGGATGCACTGGTGCTGTGGAGTAAGGACAGGCTTTCAAGCTGCTTATCAAGTCCTACAGCCATCACAGTTGCCATCTTCAACTGGGCTGCCCTTTGCTTCCATGTCTTGGGCAGCAGAGAGATGCTTGTTCTGCAGCAGTCCATGTCATCTCTGCCTCCTTGATAAGGAGAGCTCGGGTATCAACTCAGTCTCAGAGCTTGTTTCTTAGAACTTTTGCTGATCTGTGTTCCCATCTCTGCCCTCAGCCCGTATGCAGGGTGACTCAAAGGCAACTGAACATCACTGTGCAGAAAAAAGAGAGTAACTGGTGGGAGAGACTCACCAAGCAAGAGAAGCGCCCACTCTTCCTAGCTCCTGACTTTGACCGCTGGTTAGATGAATCGGATGCTGAAATGGAACTGAAGGAGAAGGTCAGTCTCGTGGGCACATGTGGCTTGTGCTGCCAGCTACAAAGCAAGGGTAGCTGTTCTCCTGCGCTCCAACTTGTGTTCTTCACTTACCTGGAGTTGTCTGGCATGCTGATTGTTAATGCTGTTTCACACAGATTCCATGTAAAATTGGTTAAATGCCTCAGATTGTTAGCAGGAGTTCAGAAATAGGGACACTTTTGGCTGGAAAGAGCAGCAGCTCGAATCTGAACTGGCAGCCATGCTCAGGGCTGGGCAGGTTCTTCACCCCTTGCCCTAAGCCTTAGCAGCCCCGTGTCCCAATCTGTATGAAGACCATATCCATGAGCCATGGGGAGCCTGGAGGCTCCAGTCCCGGACATTGCTTGTCTGGAAAGCGGGGATTTCTGAGGCTTTCCTGAGCCACTGGGCTGGCCCTGACGGTGTGTTCGCACCATCTGGTAAGCTCAAGCAGCTTAATGCAGCAGGGAGGAGAAAGACCGTCTTGGAAAACTCTTGAACAGACCACATTTCTGCAAATCTGTTTTACATCAAGTGCTGCCCTGTTCCCCTCCACAGCCACTGAGCTTAGCGCGGAGCAGAAAGGGCTGCTGCAGTGCCAGGAGCCAGAAGGCAGCGGTGAAAGGCAGGCAGAGAGCCTGGGCTGGATGTTCCCAGTTCCCTTCAGGCTACTGGTGGGTCGTGAAATGTTTTAAGGAACAGCTCTAAGCAACATTAATAACTGAGAATTAACACAGAAAACAGCAGGCTTTTTCAGCAAAAGCACCTAATTACTAGAAAAAAAATACATAGTGAAGGTAGGATAGCTAGTTAACACCCTCTGGCTTTTACCATACCATAATTTCTGGATGAGGAATGTGCTGTTTTATGCAGGTGAAAATTTAAACCCTCTAGCAACTGGCTGCTTATTGAGTTTTAAACCCAGTAGCTTTGCAGTAGTATAGTTAACAAATCACTTGCTAATTACAGTAACAGTCTTTAAAACCTTATCCTTCATCTTAAGGAAGAAGAAAAGATTAACAAAATGAAAATAGAATCCAGAGTCCCAAAAGACCGTAAGTAACTGTACCTTTCTAGTGTCTAAGGTGGAGCTTAGAAAGCTTCTGTCACTCTTACGTGGAAGTTTTATTGAGCAATTTTGTCTGGTTTGGTGCATCTTGGAGGGGGATCTTTGTATTACGAGCTATTTAGAAATCTAATGAAAACGGACTGCAGTTTCCAAGGAATGTGAAAAATCTGCCTAGCAAGAATTGAGTTCCAGCAGCTGCTGGTGAAAGCGGGCAGAACCCCCGATGCTCACAGCAACCCTTTTATCACAATCAATAGCTCCCATGTTTCTTGTAAGGTTTATTCTCACAGAAAGCCTGGTTTGCAGCTGTAGTCTTTGCAGGAGTGTTACCATTGTACTCTGCTCACCTGATCTGTTTATTGTTGATTTTAGCTTTCAAACACCTGAAGAAGGGATACTTAGTTATGTATAATCTTGTACAGTTTCTGGGATTCTCGTGGATATTTGTGAACATGACAGTACGACTGTTCATCTTAGGAAAAGGCAAGTAGTAAGGACTTTTTTATTTACATTGGGGTTGGTTTTTTTGTTTTGGTTTTTAGTATTGTTTTTAATAGTATTGTTTTTAATACTTTCTAAATAGTGAACTCTAGAGGAAGACATATTTAAGAAACAAAACTGTAAAAGCATCACTGAAGCACACAACAAAAGCCTCTCAAAAAGCCATCACGGTGTGAAGGAGAGGAAAACACTGTCCTCTTGTAAATCACAACTGCGTGTTCTGATGAATGATACTTGTACTCTGCCAAGATTACTTGTAAAGAAATCAGTTGGAGCAAAATGTCTCGCTTGCTGCAATGTTAGTATTTTTGAAAATGAGCTGGGCAGAATATTTTGTTTTTGAAGCGAGAATGCTTTATTCTGTTGAGGTAACAGCACTATCACTTTTTTTTTTTTTTTTTTTTTTGCAAAGTAATTACTGAAATAGCTCTTGATCTTTATGTTTATGAAAAAGAGCACTTGAGCAGTGTTTCTGGCCTAACTGCTGTGACTTCAAGATATGGCCTATAAAGAAGTTACATAATTATGCATAATGGTTTGTGTTTTTTTTTTTTCAAATCCAGCTAGAATCCTGTTATTAAAAGCTTTGCTGCTGCACCAGCTTCCTGAATGTGGAAGTTCATTTGTTCTCTAAAACGGTTTCCTGTGTCTTACAGATTCCTTCTATGATACTTTCCACACTATCGCTGACATGATGTATTTCTGTCAGACCCTGGCATTAATGGAGATCATGAATTCACTAATAGGACTGGTCAGATCACCGCTGATACCTGCTGTAGTGCAGGTAATGTTTTAAGATTCTTCTCCTTGCTCCCTCCCCCCGTGTTTAAAGTAGATCTCTATTTTAAACAAAGCGTTGAGACTCTGCTAAAATAAGTGATACGGCCTCACTGGCGCTGGACTAGGGAATATATTATTCAGAAGGCAGGAATTTGTGCTTCCCAGTCTCAGCTGTGGCAGGCTGTCTTCTTCTAGGTAAAGTGCCTAGAAGGTACTTTAGGCACCTAGGTGAAGTGGTTCAGGACAGGAGCTGATGAAAAGTACATGATTTTGATTTGGTGCCAGTGCCCTTTTTATCCTGGTTGTGGTTGTTGCACATAAAAAATGAGGATAGATGATTTAAGATTAAGTCCCTTGGATTGCACCTAAATACAGAGCAAAATGCGTGCTCCTAAGAAGCAAGTCACAGCTCAGCTGCAGAGTTAGGTATGTGCTCAGCATCTGTTTCGGGTGTGAAGAGATATCCTGCGTGGTTTTGACAGCAAGGACTTGCGCGCTCTTTTGATCAAGAGTGTGACTGTTCCTTAATTTGTTTTTCTTAAACAGGTATTTGGAAGAAACTTTATTTTGTTTGTTGTCCTTGGAAGCTTAGAAGAAATGCAGAGCAAGCCTGTGGTGTTCTTCATATTTTATTTCTGGAGTATCATTGAGCTGTTCAGGTTTGTGGGATTTTTCCTCTAGTAGGTGTGTACACAACAACGTGGTTGTTCCCAAGAACCCTTTAAAGATTTTGATCCTTATACCTTTTGGAAGAGTGGCTCTAGTGCATTGGCCCCAGAGACTAAAATCTCCTTTAGAGACACGGACTACAACAGCCTTCCTGGATTGCCCCACCTGCCAAAGGCTGGAGTCTGGAACCTGTTGCTTTGGATTTCCATTGTCAAATGAGCTGCACTATGCTGTGTTTCTCTTTCAAAAGAAGTATTTTGAAGGGTTTATTAGGCAAGTCAGGCAGTTAGATTCATCCTTGTGGTCAGAATAATAGCATTAGTTCTGTAAACTGCCAAACAAGGGTGTGCCCATCATGATCTGTAGGAACAATTTTTGACTATTCTTGTGTCATTTGGGAATTATGTTGCCTGTTCTATACAGCAGATATATGCAAGACTAATTCTAGCAGCAGCTTCCATTTTAAACAGTGTCTGTTTTTTCTCACACTGAATTGGCTTTAGGTATCCATATTACATGCTTTCATGTATCGGTATTGAATGGAAACCACTAACCTGGCTCCGTTACACTACCTGGATCCCTCTCTACCCTTTAGGAGGTTTGGCAGAAGGTATGTCCAAAAAAGACAATTTAATAACCAACCAAGTCAAGGCTGAGCAAATAACTCAATTTTTGGTTTGGCTACTGGACTGAAAAATAATATAATAGAACAACAGATAAACAGATGGTTGCTTTGAGCTGAACAAAATGTAAGCATTTTTGTCTTTCTTACTGAATCAAATATTTTTTTCAATTTGATGTGAGAAGAAATCTTCCTTTTGGGCACTGGAGAGGAAAGTAAAGGCAACAAAAGGTTAGCTGACAAAGTGACCAAGCGTGTGCTGCAGTCCATGCGAGCGGCACGAGACGACAACGCTTGCTTGCCTCTGCTGATCCAAAGCAGTGTATTTCCTTTTATCTGCTAGACCTGACTTGGTCAGCCTGGCTTGGGTTGACACCGGCTCACAGATCTGGATATTATCTTGTAAATCACTGCACAGGACAGGCAGTGGCCGGTTCTTCCTCTGAAAGCAGCGTAGCCTGTTCCGAGATGGGCATGGGCTCTGCTCCCTTTCTGCTTGGAGAGTGACTGCTCCACGGAGGAAGCCCCTAGTCTTCTTGCTGTGCCCGCTGTACAGTAGGGACACTTTACAGTGAAATCTGCTGTCTTAACAAGCCTGGATTATTTTAAATTTTAATTTATTTAAGCAGCGTATCACCGCTCAGCATCTAGCTGTAAGAAATGTGTTGTAATCATACCTGTCTGAACCTGTTTCTATCAGCCAGGAGTAGGCTTGGCATTGCCCAACTCCAGACACAGGAAAGAACAAGCTTTTCTCATCGCTGTGCATATTTTTGCATGGTAAATACTGCTGGCGTGGGCCCAGCAGGCTCCACTTGTGAATAAAAACAGCGTCTCACCAGGCAAGTTCACTTTTATAGTTTAACTGCTACACTGCCTGAGATAGCTGCTTCCCATCATACGGAATGTTAAAAAAAAAACAAACAACCCAGCTTTAAAATTGGTATAATAGGAGCTAGCAAATAAGAAGGGAATATCCTGAAAAAGTTCCTGGTGAGGGCTGGGCAATTGTGTATTTTATCTGTGTTTGCTAATGATGGTGGCCTTCTGCTTTCAGCTGTCTGTATCATTCAATCCATTCCAATCTTCAGTGAAACAGGGAAATACAGTCTGGGACTGCCAAATCCACTGAACGTCACAATCCAGTTTTCATTTTTGCTTCAAATATACCTTATAGCCTTGTTTTTAGGTAAGACACTTAATTGTATTTCTCACTATTGATATAAAAAGGCCAGTTTCCTCTAAATATATATGTTTTTTGAAAGAAATTAAATTCCGGCATTTTGGGGATGGTGGCAACACAAATTTGCTTGAGGTTAAGCGTTATCCTTGTTGCTTGTTTATGTAAATTTGTCAGAGATGGAGGGGAACACAGGTAAAATTAGCACTGATTAGCCCCACAAGAAGGAGGTTAAGCGTTATCCTTTTTGCTTGTTTATGTAAATTTGTCAGAGATGGAGGGGAACACAGGTACAATTAGCACTGATTAGCCCCACAAGAAGGAGACCTTGGTAAAAAGTTAGCATTATCTTCTGATCACTTGGGTTAAAAGAATAATTTTTATGTGTATTTATAACTTCAGTATGCTTAGTTTCACCTTTTACATGGTATTTGAACTTTGGAATGATTTAGTGAAAATTTAAACATAATTTTAAATTAAAGCAATGTTTAACTAAACTGCATTATAATCGCTAATGCAACATGAAGCCATGTTTTTCCAGGAACCAGTATAGAAGGCTCTTTAAATAGTAGCATATTTAAAGAAGAATGGTGCTTGCTACATATTTGGTTTCTAGTGTTATATTTTTAAACATAAGTTAACTTGGTAGCACGCACATCCAGTATGCCTGGGTATCCACAACTCAGTAGAGTCAAACTTAGAATTTTAAACTGAGCTTTCCCTAGACTTCTCCCTTTTACAGACATCACTTACAGAATACCTTTTATGAAGTTTCACTCTGAAATACTCGTTTGATCCTTTCCCAGCTGGTGTTGCAACTTTTTTTTAAAAGTGACAAACCAACCTTCTGAGCAGCCCGGTACCAAACAGCCCGAGCAGCAACTCCTGTCTCACCCAGTGAGAAAAAACTTGCTTTAGCTTTCAGTGCTATCCGCACCCTCAAACCATGGCTTTTTGTGTGGCCGTTTGTTTGCTTGGGTTTTGTTGTTGGGTTTTTTTTTTTTTTAAGATTTGGTACAGCCATCTAGCATTAAAAAGATGCAATAATGTCCTACCTAAATGCTTCATTCTTTTTCAGGGGTATTTGTAAACTTCCGTCATCTCTACAAGCAAAGGAAACAGCACCTGGGACCAAAGAAGAGAAAGATGAAGTAAAGAAGGACTTGCAACTTTCTTATCTAACTTATCTCAGTGACAAGATAAGCCTCTAATTCTTACGGTTTTACCCACTGTAATGTAAAGAATTTTGTAAAATTAAATGATCATGCTAGATTTCATGATTTCATAGTGAATTCAGGTAACGTTCCCATATACTGTATTTTGTTCCCTTCCAATCATGTATGCATGGCATTTACCATTGAACAGTAACATTTAAACTTGTATCCTGTCAACTACCATATTAGAAAGAAATCCTATTATCTGCATATAATATGCTTATAAACAGTGGAGCAGCACTAAATAGAAATAGTGTTTATCTTTAAATTGGATATTTGCTCTTTCAATATTGCATGCAGATAGGGCTTCTGATGTCAGGATATACTATTAGCTGGCAGGTGCTGTTCCTAGGGTGCATCTTGATGGCAGGAACTTTTCTTCTGCAGCCTACTGATGCTGCAGAATTCGTACTGGAAATAGCTAATGTCGATTTAAATGCTACCAACTTAGTCTGTTTCTAGTTTAGCCTTAACAGAAAAGGAACGCTGTGTGGATCCGAGCGTTCCCGTAGCAACAAATCCTTATCCAGTCATTAGGGAAAGGAAGCTGCCACTCTGTGACATGGTCAGAAACGCTTTCCTGACTGGAAACACAAGCACTGAAACATAACAAAATAAAGAGACACAGGTGTCAGCTCTCCTAGCATGTGAGCAAACCCCGGCAGAACTTCATCCCAGCCAGGCAAAGGGAAAATGTGGAACTTCCATGGGAGACTGGGCTCTTCTGATCATTCCTGGCAGGGCTGTAGCTCCTATATTTATGTATAGCCATGGGAAAGGCAGTAAAGGTTGCTTTCCTGCTTAAACTTAGGGGTGCAGAGGAGAAGTTGGTGTATATAATTTATTGGCTTGCCCTGGTGGGATGGAGCAGTGGGTCAAATAAACTGTTTATTATTTTGATAGCGTGTATCAAATCTCCGTAAGGGAGATCCCACACAGGGTCTGAAGGGACCCTTTCCTCTGTGCTTGCTTTAAACAACAGCAACAACAAAAAAATGAGGAGTTCCCTCCACATTCCAAGTCATCTACTGTCTCACCTGGAAACCTTTGTTTCAGTTGACTTGATTTCAGCGTGCCCTCTTCACACCTAGCTTCCTGTAGTTAATTCCACATCCCTCTGGCCTCCTTCATCCAGTTAGAAAATGTACAAAAAAATTGCTTTAAACCATATTGTGGTTATGAACAGACTTTTATCACAATAACTGCCACTGCCCCTGGGGAAATGCAAATGCCAGCAGTCCAGAACAGGCACTGAAGTTGAGATTAGCTTAGTGCCGTGTTACTGTTTATCTTTTTCTACTGTAAAACGATATGAATCCTCCAGAAAATTATTTTCTGTATTAAAGGTGACAAACAGCTCACTGTTTGTGATACGGACCCAAGTGATTGTTACTGTAAAGAAAGGGAAATAGTGTTATAAGGAGATTTTAACAAACAACTGGTACAAGCTCCGCACTGCATTTCACAAATGTGTTCTTTCAACAAGAGAAACACTGCGACTTCTCTTCAGCGATACTTGAGGCTTGCACTCAAAGGAGAGTGCAGCTCACTGTACTCAGAAGGGTTCAGCGTTATTCTCACACTTACTGTTTCACTATAGCACACACCCTACCTGTGTTTGAAGAATGTCAAAGGATTGAATTTGCCGAGTAATGGAACAGCAAGGATCACTTTCATACTTAATTTCTTCACCGGGCATTTAAACTTCTGTTATGAAATCCACGTGTATTCATACATGATATTCCTCAGTGAAACTGTGGTACCTAGTGCAAGCTGTCATGGATCTTACACTACTGAATTTTAGTCCTTCCGAAAGAATGTGTTTCTATTAATAAAGATTTACAACCAAATTTTGCTTTAGTGCAGTTGTTTGTTCCTTCCCTGAATTAGAGTTGTATCATTTATTACTTAACTCTCGTGATAAAGAGCTGGGAGCCCAGCCTTCACCAGGGCAACGCTTTAGGCCGCACAGCTGAGTTGCTGTGAAAATGGAACAAGGCCAACTTAAGTCTTCATGAAGATTTAATCTTTATTAATATTACACAAATAAAAAACTCGTCTCGCAAGATTAAGTTACTTTCACAAGCATAAGCATTGCAATGCAAGTGATAACCCTCATTACGGCAGTGGAGACTGGATTTCAAGTTGGACGTAAAATGAGTGACGACACCCTGAAATTAGCTGTGTATCTGATCTCACACGTGTTTTCTTTGGACTAATCAAGTTGGTGTATAAAGTAGCTGCCTTTTAGGATACCATGGAGTTCAGTTATGTAGTAACCACATTTTAGGGAGGCCAAAAGCCATGAGCAGTCTGCTGCCTATGATGGCATTTTCTTTCTCTCCCCACATGAGCTGAGTAACTTTACACGGTAATTGACTTTGGGACACTTTCCCCAGTTTCCAGGTCTGACTAAAACCACCTCAAACTAGCTATGTGGTTTTTTTTAGAGAGCACTGATAGAGGTAAGGGACCCTGTTTTGATAGGAAGTTCTCCAAACGTTAATTAAACAGGCCCTAGAAAGTAAACAAGACAAGAAAATTTGAACCACTTGAGTCTTAAATCTAGAGAAGTTCCCAAAATGGAGACTTCACATCCTTTCAGTGCTGCTACTGGAAAAGTCTGTCTGCAGCGGAGCAATGTTATGATCGTAGGCAGCGTATTCCGATGCTCCAGTACTTGCCACTTTAAGCTGCTGAGCAGCGTGTGTGAGCTGAAAGGCTGCGTCGGGATGAGCCGTGTCCGGCAGCAGGGTGCACTCCCGCTCCAGCATGTCTGCCACCCCTTTCAAGAGATCCAAAAAGCCAAAGGCCAGAGCTGCCTTTCGTAAACGATTAAGTTCCTGCAAAGAAGGAAAAACTCTTTTAAAAACCACTGCAAGCCTTTACATAAAAACATGGATTTATTTTTTAATGGCAAGCTTATTCACTTAAAGGAAAATAACCTGAGTGACCAGTACAGCTGCTGGAAACTGCCCACGGCTCATCAGATAAAAAAATGCTTCAGGGCTGAGGATTGCAGCGGCACAACTAAACAGTTGGGTTTTTCCTTCCTATAAATCTCTACTTCTCCCTTCTGTGCATTCAGCTATTGTACCTGCCTGTTTTGTCTGTGTCCCAGCTGGGGGTAGCCTCCAACTTACTCCTGCTTTTAACGACAGTATGCAGCAAAACGTGTATATATTCGTTTTTCTTCACTATAAACTGACGAGTGCTTATGTGCACTGAGGCAGGGTATTCAGTCCTGAAGTCTCTATGGGCTACAACAATAAACTGCTTCAAAACTAAGCTTACAGTTACCTCCAGCTACAGTCTAGATGATGGGTTATTACGATGTGGCCAAATGTGCCTAGAATGTTGTGTTTCTCTGCTTCAGTCGTAGAAAAAAATGCAGGAGACACTCTCAGACTCAGAAGGACATCTGTGTTTTATTCCTCTCTGGTCCCTCAGTTTATTTCTGCCTGAACAACAGCATAAGATCTGCAAAGAAGTTCGTCAAGGAAGTAGCAGGGATCACAAGGGGCACTTGGAAACGTGACACATCTCTGCCACCAGACCCCCTTGCCTCACCTTAACTAATCTCTAAAATGGACACAAGATGTTTCCTTTACAGAACCATGTATGTTTTGCAGAGCCCTACAAGCTCGCACAGAACATCCCATGGACATAGACAGAGTGTGGTCCTCTGTCACATGCACCGCTATCACTATGGATCAAACTTGGGCCGCCCTGAAACGTTACTCACTTTATAGAAGGTTTGAGTTTTTTCAGGGAGTTTCCTTGCGTTTCTCAAGATCTTCTGTACATCTGTCTGCACAAAAGGAAAAAAAATAAATAAATTAAAAAGTGTTAGCAACTGCTGGGGAAGCTGCAGAAAAAAATCCTCAACTGTTCGTTGTTAAATTATGCTGACTATTCACAAGACTGCAGCTCACAAAGGCTGAAACATAAATGGTAATTATGCTAAATCCAATAAACTAAGCCAGATGCTACACTGGAGACACAGCTTTCATTAAACAAGCTATGCTTTCTGATTGCATTTTAATCATGACATTTTGAAGAGGCCGAGTTTATAAAAATGAAAGAAAAGCAATAAAGCAATTACATTAAATGGACAAGACCCAGACAGACTCCGCTTTGCTGGTCAGATGGCTACTGCTCATCCAAGTAAAGCAAAACCTGCATCATTACCTGGAGGCCACTTGGTTTAATCCATACGGTAACATTCTGCGCGTAACTGCGCTTGTTCTTGGGCTGCAAGGGGAAAGGGCTCTTATTGTCATCCTCTCCATAAGGATTTTCTTTCGCATCTAGGCGGGGGGGAAGAAAATCAGAAGAACTTAACAACTAAGACTTGGCAAGGTCATTCACACAAGAAAACACTGAATGTGTAAGAGTTATTCAAATGAGTGTGCCCGGTACCTGAAATAGGTCCAAGCTGTGCCATCTTCCCCAGCCACGGAAGGGGCTCAGGACCAGGTTCAAAAAGCGACATCATGAGGTTTGATTTCTTCTTGCTGTCAGCTTGTGAATAGAGCATTCCGTACCACTCTGGCCTATGGAAAAGAGCAAATCCCGAAGGCTCAAAACCTGCCACCTCTCTTTGCCTACAATTCACCCCCCTCCCACTGTGTGGAGGCTCACTATTTGTAATTTATACTGGCAGAAAAATATCCACGATTAAAAAAGCACAGCTTTGTCTAGCGGTGCAGAGTTCTGTACAGAATACAGATATAAATAAGCATAATTTATAAATAAAGCATAAATGAGCAAAGTAAGAGATTTTTCAGGCAGACATCCAGCTCCATACCCCAACTGGACGACAGCCACCATGCCTTCCACTTTCAGGCTGCCATGTAATAAAACACAGAAGTTGGGGATTTTCCCAGCAATCTGATTAGCTGAATTCTCATCTTCGGTGTCATCTGTGATCCCAGGTCCCACCTCATCACCTTCTGAGGAAGAATGAATGCAAACAAAGAGACAACATAAGAATAAATTCAAAGAATAAATTCAAACACCCTAGTTCTATTTCCATGATGCCACCCTGTATCCTCTGCCATGCAAGAGTCCATTAATAACTCTGTAGAACAAACAGCTGCTGAACGAACTGTTTAGGCAAAGTGGCATTATAATGTTTATATATAAATATGCCACTGCGTCCTACTCACAAAACAGAGTTACCAAAAAACCTGCAAATAAAACCTCGGCCTCCAAGAAACTAGAAGTGAAATGGCACCAAGAGTCTGGCAATGAATACACAGCTGCTTCTGAACCAAAAGTATCCTGAATTTCAAGTCCTCCTCTCTCCTGTGCAATTTGTGGTCATTAGAAGAAACTTAGTATGTTTCAGTAGCTGGAATACAGCTGTGATTTAACTGTTAATATCTTCTAAGGTGAAAGGCCTGGCAGGCTAAAAGTGTTAATACAGAGATGAAAGCATATCTGGAGCTTCCATTCTTCTTTACCAAGAGAAATCTCAACTTTCTCTTTGCTGCACTCCAAAGCCATGATAAAAGGAAAGGGGAACTTCTAAATGCACACTGATGCATACAAATAGCTGCAAGTCAGTAACGTCCTTAACCATCCTCAAAGCCTACCCCAGTCATTTGTATAGATACATATATACTTAGCCCCAATGAGGTGCAATTAATGCTCCAGTACAATTGAGCAATCGATTGTCATTAAGATCAGATTTTTCACAACAACAAATCATCTCAAGAACCAATTAGATGCTGGCATTAGATATTCATCTTGAATATTTCATGGCCCATAACTATTTCTAGCTTGAAGTTTAGCATGTCTATTAATAATGACAATATGAGGACACTGTTCCCTCTATTAACTTTCTGAAGAACATAGTATTTAAAAAAAGAAAGAGCTTGTGTTCAAGGTTTTAATTTTAATGTAAACACACAAACATGTCTTTAAAGACATCTGGCATTTTGATAAAGCATAAGACCTGTGCTTCTAGTCTAAACCACCACAGACATTACAAGGGAAGTTAAAAGCAGTTTTTGCTGAAAGAAACAAAACTTGCTTACCTCTGTTCAGTGCAATGGGCAGTACCAAGTGTCTGGACAAGACAGGAGGGCTAGAAATGTCAGCTATATCTACAAAACCAACAATTTCTAGGTCTGTGGGAAGACAACAGGTTTAAGTCAGATTTGGAAATAGCTGAAATGCATTCAATTTAACGTTACTACTTCTTACACCACTAAGTCTTCTGAAGCAGTGACTAGAGGCAGCACAAGAGAGCCCCAGCCTTGAGTGGGGTGTCCAGGTGTTAATAAGATACAAGCATTTATATGTAATACCACAACACTTTAAGGTGAGAACATAAACTTTTAACTTCTACCACACACATACTGCTGTCCATGAACCGTGTTGCTAGACAAATACAGGACTGTGCACATCGTTTTTTATACTGAACACAAACCACTGCCGTTTTATACATTCAAAAGGAGAGAAAACAAAGGACTAAACCAAAGCTACTCGCTTCAAACTGGCATCACAGAACCTGCAGGAATTCCCATCAACTCTCTGGCAGGGTTAGCCCCAGTGGGGCACGTTCTCAGGACTGGGGAGACTTGAGTTGTGGTTCTTGAGTTTTATATGTCCTCTGGAAGTTTAAATCCAGCTCCGTTTCATACAGAGAGGCACACTTAGAAATTCACCGCGTTTCCAACCTGTACTGCAGCTGGAACTGGGGAGTGGAGTCTTCCCCTCGACAGCTCAAAGGCAATTCAATAGATTTTTCAGGGGATGAGCAAACCATACGCTGCATTTTAATGCACATAGAACAAAATTTCCTTCAGGCCAAAGTCCCATCTTTGGAATGATACGAGGAACTCTAAGACTGAATGCAAAACAAAGCCTCCCTCCTCAAGACACACCGCATGCTCTTTTTCTTACACTTTCCTGTTTTGGTACAGATACACTCATTCCTATTTAAATAGTATGCACCTACAAATAAGAAGTGGTCACACCCCAAATGGGAAATGGTTTTTGTCTCGCAGATTTAAAAAAAACCCACACAAATCAAGGCAATTTTGGTGGCAGTAATTTATAGGCTGCAGTTCACTCCCTTGCCAAATTTCACCACTATTGTGTCCTTATTCACATGCAAGCTGTGCACATTTTGTTGATGAACACAGTAAAAAAAGGAAGTCTCCAGGCCAGATGCAGGAAATGAAATTGCCAGTAGAGTTAGAAACTCATGCAACAGAAAGTATCCAAAAGGACATCTGGGCACATGATCTAACCAAGTCGCTCTCTTTGCAGTCACAAATAGCATGGGAAGGCTAGGAAAGGTTTTCTTTGCACAGTTGTTTTTAAAACGAACTTAGTATTGGTAAGAAGTGCCAGGATGACAGACAAACTATAAAGACAGAGATTTCATAAATCTCAACCTTTGCTCGTGCTGCCTCACCAATTCTTCTTGACTCCACTCCTAGTGGATTCCTTGAAGAAACCTTCAGAAAGATGCTAATTTGTCTCAACTGATAATGCAGGGTCTTTCTGATAAAGGCAACTCTAACACAAAATGCAGCCACTTCTGCAATACACCTCTCCTGTCCTCCTTGAAGCTAATGAGGGTATCCTTGGAAAGCAGCCCGTGGCTGTCTTCCACAGTCCTTGCCCCTAGAAATAGGCATCCTGAGCTTTGAAAGTGCCTCTACCCGACTCCAGACCTCTTACGAGGTACACACGGCTGGAACAAGATGATGTTCTTGTCCCCTGGTGCCACATACACCAAAAAATTACACAGTCTGCAATTGATCCTTGCAGGGAGAAAGTGGATGAAACAGTAACTATACAGGATAAGAGGTGGTAGTGAAAAGGTAGAAATCAAATGGATTTAAGTCAAAAAGCAATCAAAGATTTGTTACCTGTATTAATTGCTTTAGGGATGGGGTCTATTTCCTCATCTATTATGAAAGGTTCTGGTCTGGGAAATACTTGCACATCAGATGTTAAGTGGCCACACTTGAGAACAGCGTGGAATGGTGTATAAGCCAGGTCTATTAGCTTTCTAGAACACAATCAGTAATTATTAAGGAAAACATAATACGTATCAAATGAAAATATATTCTCTATGTATTTCTCTAATGTATTTCTCTATGTATTTCTCTAATGTATTTCAGTACATTAACTTAGGTCCCAAAACTTTTTTTTTTTTTAACTACAGTTAACTCAATAGTTCCAGCATTGCTAAATTACAAAACAAAGCAGCATATTATCACACTGATGGCCAACTAACAATAACTGTGGAAACAGTATCTTCTATCTGCCAATCATAAACAGACACTATGGTTTGTTACAGAATGATTAAAACAAATATTGACCTTAACCAGTGAACTGAAAATACACTTAACAAGACATAAACTAAAAGAAAAAAAGGTTAATTAGAACACCCCATATCATCAGGTTTCCTGTTATATTTGTTTTCTTTTACAGATACTAACTGGAAACCTTCATAAAGGCACATTATCTACAAGTCTACTAACCCAAACATAGACTGTACGTTCTTCAGGCAAAGGGGTCCATCAATGGTGAAAATTTGCCCTTCCCCATTGTTTAAATCTATGAGCCGTTCCAGACAGTCTAAGGAATCTGTGCTTTGAAGCTGTAAAAAATATAAAGTGAAATGGTTTTATTAAGTTTTCGTTTTACTCTCTTTTTATTAACCAGAAAATATACACAACACAGCAAAAAGCATTTGTTAGGATGCTACCATGATTTTTTGTTGTCTCACCCCTTTCTGAATAAACCAACATTCTTGGTCTCCTGGGCAATGTACTCCTTACGTTGCATTTATGTTAGACCAGATGCAGCATTTGGCCTAGTAACAAATAATCATAGAAGATCTCAAGTTGGAAGGGACCCATAAGGATTAACGCATCCAACTCCCAATACGTTGCTTTATCATGTTAAGTTCTGCTTTGAAAGCAGGTTCAAGCAACCAAAAATCCCAGAAGCTCTCAGTCTTCCAGAGTACAGGAATGCCCTAACTAGTGTAACATTCCATTGGTAATGCTGTTTCCAGCTCCTTCAGGATAATAAAATTTTTAGGAGGGAAGGCAGATATAATTCTTTCTGAGACCTTCTTAGAGAATGCTTGTGAAAGCACCTAAACTTATCAGTAACAGAAGATTTATTCCAAACGTTTTCCCAGTTATTCTGATGTGTAAACAATGCTTCAATCCCTCAGCTTAATCAAGAGGATCATCCTTGATAGAGACCTTGAAGTGAAATATCTGTTGCATGCCTAAGTAGAAAATCCTTCTGTGATGGACAGAAGAATACAGGTGTCAAGTTAAAAGCAAGTCTATTAATAAAATCCAATCTAAGGAACTTTAGTCTATACAGGCTTCTTTTTAAATGTTTTTTATTCAACAGAATCCTAACTCTGGTGAAGATTTTTAAAGCTGGTTTTGAGATTTTTAAAGGTACCTGAAGAGAAAGAAAACAGTCACCTTTCCTTCAAAACAAGGAAGCTGGTTTGAACACCAGCTTGGAGAATTTTGCTCACTGACATTTCTACATAAAGCTACTCTTGTTTTAAGTGTTGAGCATCTTTGCAATAGAAGTCATTTATTCCAGAATTTAATTGTAGACTAAGAAAAGCCCACAAAAGCATTCAATGTAATTAATGCAGTAAAGGCAATAATACAAACAGAGAAATAAAAATTGCATAATATTCCCTAGAGAGAAACTGACGTGATTTATAAAGATTATGATAATAATGCAATAGCAGTAGATAATAGTAGTGCAATAATAAACTTTTAAAAAAGATACTACAGTTACAGTTATATTTCACCAAAGAGCTAACACAAAGTACTGGAATGTCAACTAAACTTTAAGCACAAGAACATCAAAGTGTGTTTTGTGCTGACCTGATCATTAGTTCAGAGAAGACCAATAATTATCCAATGCAACAAAGAAGAAGGTATGTGTTAAAGACATCACCTCTTCGAGATTTGCCATGCACATGACATACAACTTGGATGGGAACGGGAAAGGCAGTGGAAAGCGGTTGCTTTCACTTCGCTGGTTGTGAGTAGCGAGTGAGTGCCGCAGGGAGCCTCTGCCGATCCCCAGGCAGCCATCGGTGACAAGAACAACCTGGAATGACAGAGGGTAATTCGCATTTCCACATAAAGACACGTTTCTGTCTGCAGAGGGCAACTACACGCCGACACATTTCAACAGTCTTCCCAGCAGCATGCACTTCTATACCGAAAAGCCCTGCTCACACGAGCATTTCCTCCACCAAGCTGGGGAAAGAATCCAGCAACAGGTACACAAATGAGAAACGGAAGATTTAACCATTGCAATTTAAACTATGTGCAAGGTAAATACAAATTTTGTTGTAATTAGGCACTAAATATAAATATAAAATAAATATATATTTATTGCACTAAAATATAAATTTCATAGCCAGAAACACAGCATGCTGGGCATAAACGTGGCCACTTTTAAGTGTACACTACAAGAACAGTGACTATACAGCCAAAAAAAGCAGCCTACTGCTGATGGACTCAAGAACTTCAGTTTTTTTTTCAGATGGAAGATAAAGCCCATTTCTTCTGCAGAATCTGGAGGGCAACCCAACTTCCACTACAAGCCACAGAAGCCGTACAGAATGTAGTATTAATTACCTTAATTCTTTGCAAAGAAACACAGCTGCAGTATTTTGCAGCAGAACTGTTAAAGCAAAAATATGCATTTTTCCATTCGGTTGCATGTCCAAAGTCAGTCCTTGTAGAAACCTGCACTAATAGGTTACGCTGAATAATGGAACTATTTACACTCAGCTGACTCCCAGTCATTTCCAGGGTAGTAAAACAGCTGCTCCTTCAACACTGCACAGCAACAGCAAGCGTTATTCTTGGTTGAGAGGTAAGGAAAATCAAATCCAATTGAAATCAATGTATACCTGCTACATCCAGATTTGTATTCTCTCTTCATCCTCAGTCTCTCTCTTTTGCAGTCTCTTCAGTTACCACCTGAACTGTTGGTCACCCGTAGTGTTTTTCCCTATTTCAAGACCCTGCACAGTACATTCCCCACTGCCTTTCATCACCCATCACCTGAAGTTCCAGTAAAATGAGCCGTGACACAAGTGAGAGACCAAATTGTTGAGGTCTAATCTATGCTTGGTTTTTACATCTTTATAGTTCTTTGCTCTGAATGTCTGCTTTTTCAAGGTGCCTTTTATCCTTGTTAGATTATGAAGCATTTCCTACACAATAAACCTCTATCTTTTTTCTCCTTAAGGAATACTGCTTGAGACATCTTCCTAGGTCACTGAGCTGCAAAATTACTGAACTTAAATCCTAACCCAGAGCAACAGGCTCTTAAGGGTCTGAGGAAACTGAATGCTAAAAGCAGATTTTGCCATAAGAGGCAGCAAATTCAGAAGGCTGCGAGCTGCAAGGTCTGCATGGAGTTCGTGAGCAGACACATGTCAAATGACTCATTAGGGAAAGAAGACAGATGAAAACAGACTCAGCAGTAGTCCCATGCTGTTGCTTGAGACCTGGAACTGTTACAAGCCTTGGAAACCACCAGGTACCGGAGGAGAAAGGCTACTGTATGTGTGACTATACCCTTTCCAAACTGAGTGAGGCTCCTGGGACAGAAGACTGCATTCAGATCAAATACCAAGCATCTAAAATGGTACTCTTGGGCCAGATTTTATAATCCACTCCACCACAGTAACACATCGGACAGGAAGCAGTCTAGCTTTTTGCTGCTGAATATTTTAATAAATATCACCTGTTCATATTCCAGATATATCCAAAATACTGATTTTTTGTCTCCCTGTAGCACCAGCATGCCTGAGAGTATTCAAAGTTTCCAAATTACATTTCCATCTGCAACTTACAGGGAGTACTAAGTAAACACCTAGATTCTAAGAACAGTGAAATCAGTTGTACCTGGCAAGGAATTGCTGCACCCCATTCCTGCTGGACAATATTGCAAACCCCCAGCAGCGCTGACTCCAGACAGGTTTTGTCATAATCATCCATGTTACTCAGGGCTTCCTGTAAAGACAAACATCACTGTTGTTGCTGGGTGAAACAGCGCTATCAGGAAACATAGAAAAGTTATTCACAGTTCTGTGGGAAAGAAAGAAATAGTGAACATCGTTGTCATGAGACAACGACAGCTGACTTTGAAGGAACTATAATATTATAAACACAGCTCTTTGGGAGAAAAAAAAAAAAAATCCTTTGCATGCCTCAAAGAAACAGTAAAGTCAAAATTTGAAGCAATGTCTACCATGAAACATTTAGCTTAGAAAATCTGCCCAGGTATCAGAGCAACTTTAATTTCCTAAGAGGTTCAGAAAGTAGGCCATAAGGAGCTTGTCTCACAAAAACTCTTTGGTAGAGAGAGTAACAGAATCTAAAACTCATATCCACATCTTGTTTCTATAAGCATAAACCCGCTTTTCTCCTTAAAATGAAAATGTCAAACTTAAACACAGGATCGTAAGAAGGGTGCAGCTGTAAAACTACCGTGCCAGAGGAGCTTAGCTGAGTTCTTGGCTTTCAGAAATTCCTCAAATGAACTCTCAGGGAGTGGAAAATAAAGCAAAGAGAATGCACTCTGACAAATTCTCTCTGCAAAGAGAATTCATCTGCTAAAATGCAAACATAACAGAGAATATATTTTAAAGTCTGTATGTGCCACACCTGACAAACCTGGAACATGGTGCCTTGTGGCAGTGATGTATCATTCCTTTTTGATATTACATATGATAACCAGATACACATGTACAATTTTTACTGGCTTCAGAGACTTTCAGTGCCTTACTGCACTCATACGAATTTTCCTTCTTGGACTTTCTCCTTTCCATTTTCTCCCCACTTCCCATCACATCTGCGAGGCCTAAAATCATTTAGTCTCATTCTTGCCCTGCTTCAACTGCTACATACTCTTAAAAGCACCTTCTCTCTACCAAATCACTTGACTCAAAACCTTCCTAAACGGTCCTTTCTGCTGCATCATTCATCAAGAGCAAATCAACAACTACAGAGAAAAACGTGAATGTCACAGAACCACTGGCATTTTCAAGAGCTTCATCAGGCAGCCCTTTCTCCCAGCCCCACTTTTAACTTAGTTAACCACGCTCCAGAGGTCATCTGCAAAGTAACATTTGTGAAGCAGCAAAACTTTTCAAATGCATTCATTTCACCTATCCTTAAAATAAGGATAAAACACTCAACGCAAGACAGCGTGCACACGATGATATGAAATCACACAATGTCACCATGATTTGGAAACACGTGTGGGGCTTTGGTGTTTTTTGGATTTTTTTTAATGTTGACAGCTTTCTGCTTTTGTGTTTCGACCACCCTACCTGCAGCGTGTTGTAATCTCTCGTAAAGGGCACCATCAGCTCCCAGAGCGAGGAAAACACCACCAAGGCCGTGAACTCCAGCTTGTAGTTGGTGGCCATGTGCTCGAAGAGCATGGTCAGGCCATGGACAGCCAGGTGTTTCCGCTGGTACTCCTCCGAGCCCTCCACCGACACCGGCCGTGTCATGGAGAGCGACACGTCCATCACCACCACCGTCGGCATGATGAGCTGCTCCTCTCTGCTACCGCCACGGAGAACAGTGATCTGCTGCATGGAGGGGGAAGAAACAGGCCACACATGATTACTGAAGCCGCGGTTACGAGGCGACGCATCTCCCCCTCTCACACTGACCCCACTGTGCAACGGGTCAAGTGACAATTACCCTTAAAAAAGCGGGATTTAGTGCAGATTAAGTCAACAGCTCTGCTTCCGAACCACACGCAGCATCTCCAACCGGCTGCAACGGCCTGGAAACGGCGAGCGCGGCCAGGGCTGAGCCTCGACGGGGGAAAGGGAGTAGCCGGGGCACCCCGAGAGCCGAGGAGAGGCCCGGGAACCCCCAGCAGGGAGCCGGCCCCCCTCCCCCCCTTCCAACCCTTCCTCCTCGGCGGTGCCTGAGAGATGGCCCCCGGGGCCAGCCCAGGGTGTTCCGAGGGGCTGAGAGAGGAGCAAGGCGAGAGGGGGAAGAGAAACGGTGTGGCTCACCCCCGGCCTGCCGTGCCGCCATGGGTCCGTCGCGGAAAGCGTCCCCCCCGGAACGCCGCGGCTGGGGCGGGAAGGGTCCGGGCGGGCTCTCCACACAGCCCCGGGCGGGAAGGGGCCGGGCGGGCTCTCCACATAGCCCCCAGTGGGCGGGAAGGGGCCGGGCGGGCTCTCCACACAGCCCCGGGCGGGAAGGGGCCAGGCGAGCTATCCACACAGCCCCGGGTGGGCTCTCCACAGAGACTCGGGCGGGAAGGGGCCGGGCGGGCTCTCCACACAGCCCCGGGCGGGAAGGGGCCGGGCGGGCTCTCCACACAGCCCCTGGCACCGCTCCACGCAGGGCCGAGTGGGCTCTCCACACAGCCCCGGGCACCGCTCCACACAGCCCCCAGTGGGCGGGAAGGGGCCGGGCGGGCTCTCTACCCAGCCCCGAGCTCCATTCCACACAGCCCCCGGTGGGCTCTCCACACAGGACCGGCCCATGGAGCAGTGGGAGAAACGGCATTTTCAGCCGTAAAAGCAGGATAAGTGTGTAATACTGCATACATGAGGGAAAGCAGTTCAGTTAGATGCCAGTATTGTGGAAAAGTACTGCCACAATAAAAAGACTGCTTTATGTGGAGAAGAGTATCTGGAAAAGCATCCCAACTAGCTGGTGGGGCTCCTTGTCCCAGCTGTGTGCACGGGGGAGCAGGGATAGGGGGGTTCAATAAACGCCATTGCAAATCTGGGGTGTACCCCTGCAAAGCTGCCCATTCAGACAACAGTTGGCTTTAAAATTATCGAATCATCATTTCTACTTCCCCGGTGAGTGGATTTATAGGACCGTGAAATCTTTGACCAGGAAGGTGGTTATTTTTTCCACGGTGGAACTGCCCCGTGCCAGCGCCAGCTCCTGAGGGCACCCTGGGCTGCTGGGCCAGCCAGGGACTGGGCCCTGAGCATCCCTCCCTCTGCCTCCCCCAGCGCAGAGCCAGAGCCGAGGGTTTTTTTTCCAGGAGACAGCGAGTTTTAAATCTCCCTCTGGCAATGCAAAGTAGTCTCATATCATGGCAAGGGCCAGCAGAGCCGCTCATCTGGCTTGTCAGCAGTACGAGGTGCCTCGAAACACAGCTACGTGCGAGTTGTCTTGTTTCAGTGACCACTGCTCCAGCGTGAGTTGCCTCCGCCGCTCTCTTCCACAGCTGCCGTGAGAATGATACGTGTCTCAGCTGGTGCTTTCATCTGGAAGGGTGTAATGAAGATAATCCCATGCCCTCATACCGAGAATAACCTGTAGTAGCAGACAAAGATATTGGCTTCAGAGATAGACTCAAATCTATACAATACTATTTAATCTTCTTAGGGACTGCAGGTATTAAACTGGATTGGCTATTCCTCCAGTAATATGACCTTCACACCTGACCCTCTCTTGTATTAGAACTCCACTAGCAGAGACGTTGTGAAAATGGGATCATTTTCATCTGCCTGTCTCTGCAACAGCATCTCCCATCTGGCTGTTCCGCATCAAAGCAGCCTCCAGCAGTACGCTCAGCCGTTGGTACTCCTCTTCCTCTTGGGCAGCGTCTTTGGAAGGTAAGCTGGGGAGGTTTGTTCGATTGCTTCAGGTCTCTTATAACTGAGACAGTGAGAAAGGAGTTGATCAGGAGTAAGAGGCAATGCACTCTGGAAAAGAACCACTAAACTTACAAGACTAGAGAAACACAGAGGCTGATGGTCAGGTATTGTGAAAGGCCGGAGAGCTCTCACAATTGATCCTACCTTTGGATATGCTTCTGCTTGCAAAAGGTCTTTTAGGTAGTTCATTTTGGAGAGGAGCAATAAAAACAGCGCTTAAGTAGGGGTGTGTACATATGTCTTCTGTTCTCTCTGTCATTTGTTTCACTCTCTTATCTTCACTAGGAAGGGTTATTTTCTAATAATGTGCAATTTGTTATACATATTATATTATGAAATTCTGCCATATGCATGTTCGTGTTCTTTTTACATATGAAAGGCAAAGCTTTTATCGTCTATTTATCTAGGTACTCCCATGACCCTCTATTACTGTTGCCTTAGTGATCCTCCCAACTATTTAAAAGAAGATAATAATGCCTGTCTTGCAAGAAATTTAGGCTGATTACTTCACTGGGTGTTATGCAAGAGGGTAAGTGTGTACTAACTTGCATGAAGAGCTTATCTGAGAATGGCTTACAAAACTGTGATTCACATCCAGCTCAAGTATAACGTAACATTCCCACTCTGGGAAAAAAAAAAAACAAATCCACCAAGAGCAATATTCTAAGGTAAAACATTCATCCAGTGCTGAAGGGTAAATTCTGTCCAGCCCCAAATCACTGTCTCCACACTGTCAGAGCTGCAGGCTCCGTCACTCTGGCACGTACAATTTCTCTCCCTTTCTAAGTGCTGTTCAAATAATTATGCAAGATATGCTAATTACCCCTAATAAAAGGTATGATTACAGTTCCACTTTGCCAGTTCTGATTTCTACAGAGAGGCTTGAAAAGATGTAGTCATAGAAACAAACGAATATTCAGCACCCTCAGTTTTACTAGAGCCAAGTCTTCCTCAAGCTGAAAGAGAAAAGCTCACCGCTGGTTTGTATTCTGTGGCAATCAAGGCTGGAGAGCACAGAGCAGCAGAGCCGTGAACTATCAAGCACTTTTCATCCTCCTGTTGAGGTTACGTCGGTGAATTAACGTGTCTGTTTGGAAGGAGGTTTTAACACCACGATCTTGTCTTCAGAGCGTCATCTTTTCTAGCAATTTAAAGTAGGTTCCTTGGCAGAAGCCGTGTCCTCTCCTTCCGCAGAACGCTGACCCAGTTGTTGATGTTGCAGAATCACAATGGGACCCAAGTGAAAACACAAACCTTAATAGCTCCTGGATATGGGCATTAGGTGGAATAAGAACTCGGCTCAGACTGGGCTGTTCATCCAACTCGTCTCTATGTTAAGCCAAACCCATGTTTATCAAGCAGCGGAGCCTACAGTCACAAAAAAAAAAAAAAAAAGAAGAAAAGACCAAAACTTGAATCTAGATCTTAATGATTTTACTCATTTAAGTCCATTTATTTTTATTGAAAAATAGAGAAGCAGTCAGTGAAGTAATGTTACCCAAATGGTGGAAAGTTGCAGTACTTTATTTTTTACACCAGATTTTCTTTTGCAGGATTCTACACTTTGTGTCATGCAGTTTCACTCCTGATGCTTAAGATCAGCTCGAAACTCCAATGGTGGATGTAAGTGCAAACTGCTGATCAAGAGAAGTCTTCAGTGGCTTCTGGACGCAGCCCTGATTTTTGAACCTTTAGGAAATGCATTTACCACGGAGGAGGCGGCTACAACGGAACCGAATCTTTTTCTTGCTTGCCATAGTCTTGGTCCTCTCTCTCTATCAGCTCCAGTTCAGCCCCTCTGCCCTTCCAGCACCACACACGGCACCGCCACCCACGGACCCTGGGAAAGTCACCTCCAGGGACCTCTCCAGCAACAAGACTGCCGTAACAGGCAATGTCACAGCAGCACCCAAAATAAGGCACTGTGTATATGTGGATCCTGAGCCAACTGTGCCCATCACTACATCAGTGGCTACGACACCACAGCGAGAAAACATCAGTGAAATCTACCCAGATGAAAAGCGACCACACGAGTCCAAAGGAGAATATCCCCAGGACCTATTCAGTGTGGAAGAACGCAGGCAAGGGTGGGTTGTACTTCACATCTTTGGCATGATGTATGTATTTGTGGCCTTGGCCATAGTGTGTGATGAGTATTTTGTCCCTGCTTTGGGAGTGATCACAGAGAAGTTGCAGATCTCTGAAGATGTGGCTGGAGCCACCTTCATGGCAGCAGGTGGATCAGCACCAGAACTCTTCACCTCCCTCATAGGTGTCTTCATCTCACACAGCAATGTGGGCATCGGTACCATTGTGGGCTCAGCGGTGTTTAATATCCTCTTTGTCATTGGCACCTGTGCCCTCTTCTCAAGGGAGATACTCCACCTGACATGGTGGCCCTTATTTAGAGACATCTCCTTCTACATTGTAGACTTACTGATGCTCATCCTGTTTTTCCTAGACAGTGTCATTGATTGGTGGGAAAGCCTCCTTTTACTGACTGCCTATGCCACATATGTATTCACTATGAAACAGAACGTGTACCTAGAGCAATGGGTGAAGCAGGAGCTGAACAAGAAGCTACATGCTGTGCAGGCAGCATCAGCAGAGCATATACGGAAGGTTGGTGTCCTTATTGTTCAGAGGGCAAGTTGGAAATCGTTCCTTCTAGCGTAAACCACAAAGAAACAAACTGCATCTCCTTCACAAAGTGCATGTTCAAACAAAACCTCAGAATACAGGTACTGGTCAATAATTATGGTTATAAAATGAGGGAAATGCCATCTGGATAGTAGAGATTCTAAGAAATTAGAGACCACCACTAAGAGGGAGTTCTACCCTTGCAATTACAAAAGATACCAGTTGCGGTCACTTATCTACTTTCAAAGACATGCCTGGGATTTTGCTCACTCGGTTGTTGTAAAGGAGTTTAAAAAAAAAAACAAAAAAACACTTACAGGAACACATTATTGGTCTGGGAACATGATTGGCCAATTCTGTGTCAAATAGAGGAAAAAAGGCTTCTGGTAAGAGGTGCTTTCTAAGCCTCTTATAGATGAGAGGTATTGGCAGAAATTCTCTTTTCCCATTCTGAAGTGGGGTGTGTTGCTGGGACATGGGTGGTGTCACTTGTTACCCGATCTGCGGCACAGAAGGGGATGTGGCAGCCTTTAGCAACCATTGCCAGCTCTCCCAGGCAGCGTTTGGCAACAGGGTTGAAATGCCCCCAAATCCTGCTTCCATGCGCTGGCCACAGCTATGTGTGCTCAGAGACACAATTCCGTATGCCACCGGCGCTCAGGCAGGTTGTAACTACACCCTCCAGATCTGAGACCAGGGACCTTCACTCACTGTCTTTTGAAGCAAGAGTTCACTGCTTACTCAAAGGCGGTGTTTGAAGTTGTCCCCAGAGGCAGTTACCCTTTCAGATTGGCAGATCTGCAGGACGCGCCCTCCAGAACACTTGGGACTTTGTCTTCTTGAGCGTGCCTGCCCACTTCTCCCTCCTCTGTCCCTCCCCAGCTCTCCTCTTTGGCCTCTTGACCTGCCAACTGTTGGGCAGAGACCGCTAGATTTCAAGTTGTCCTCTGGCTTTGGCACACTTTACTAGTCAGATGCGTGTCACTGGCATTTAAGCATGCTTTGCCCCTCCTGGTCTCGGCACTCCCTTTGCATAATATAAGGTAAGAAAGGAGGAGGGATGAGGATAGTTGAAGTGGTGCAGAATCGAGAAAATGCTTTTCTTTCCTCCTCCTGGTCTGTCTTTCAGCCAGGGCTTGAGGCTGGGAGTCCTGAAAGCTCATGTGTTAGATTCCAGTGGGATTCATGTGCAAGATGCTGCAGCTTGTAACACATACATCGCTGTGGGCATCACCAATCAGCGCAAATTGAATCCACCCCTTCAGACTGAAGGAGAAAAAACCCTCCACTTTAAGTTTACAGAGAACTTTCACTAGTGTATGACAGAGGGCTGCTGGAAAAATAAATTACCTGTACGGAAAGTAATGCTGATGGCTGGAAAAAAAATAGCCCATTGCACCTTCACTCTGCCTCTGCTGGAAAATGAGTAAGGATACAGGTGTTTGGGGATAAAGTCTGGGGCTGCCTATACCTACAGAATTCAGATGGTAGAGGCCAGTTCAGTCCATCTCCAGGTACCTGCATCCTCACAGAGGAGCTGTAGGTAGAACCCTGTTTTTCTTGGAAGCCATAGGGTTTTAAGGAGAGCAGGTGGCTTTGCCTCTTTCAGTACCATCCATGCATAATAGATGTAATTTGTAATAGATGTCTCACTTCCTCACAGACACTGACCTGAAGAGCTATCGTTATATCGTGACAAAGCAGGTGAAGCCATAGTAGTGTTCAATCGTTTTTGTTCTTGCTTGCACACAGAAAAGCAGTGGGGCAGTTGCGGATGATGGAACAAAGAAGCCAGCAGATGGGAGGAGGCTGCAGGTAGGTCCAAGCAACTTTACAGAGATCTGAAGTCATTGCATTTTGAACCCCTCCCCATGTCAGGTCATGAATAAAGGTGTGAACTTCTGTGTCAAGAAACCTGGGCCAAATCCTAATTTGTGCAAAGAACCAGCCGTGCTTGGCACGATATCTACAGCTTACTTAAGAGGACACCTGGCTGAGTTGTGTCCTCAAAGGCATTTTTATAAAAATTAAGAGACACTTCAGGCTTCCCAAGTGGATTTGCCTGGCAGAGTGCTAGTCATTCTATGCTTTAAACAGGCACATAGAAATTCAGAGCATGACTTTTCTTACCTGGTTTCATGGCCAGTTTTCCCCCGGGGCTCCCACAGCAGAGGCTGGTAGGGTCTGTCCTTCCCTGTAGCGAACACTGGAGAGCTGGTTCCTCTGCTCCTGGTTAAACTGGTGACCCTTTGGCCAGCCATTGCACAGAGAGGCCTATCTGATGTAGGGGCTGCATATGCACATACAGGTGTTAACTTCCTGTTTAACACCTTCATTGATGATCTTGATAATGACATAGAGTGTATCATCTGTAAATTCACAGATGACACCAAGTTAAGCGGGAGTGTTGATCCGCATGAGGACAGGGAGGCTCTACAGAGAGACTTAGATAGGTTGGATCGATGGGCCAACATTAATGGTATGAGCTTCAACAAGACCAAGTGCCAGGTCCTGCACTTGGGCCACAACAACCCCATGCATGGGTACAGGCTTGGGGAAGTGTGGCTGGAAAGCTGCCTGGCGGAAAAGGACTTGGGGGTTCTAATTGACAAGCAGCTGAATATGAGCCGGCAGTGTGCCCAGGTGGCCAAGAAAGCCAGTGGCATCCTGGCTTGTATTAGAAATAGCGTGACCAGCAGAAGCAGGGAGGTGATTGTCCCCCTGTACTCAGCACTGGTGAGGCCACACCTGGAGTATTGTGTCCAGTTTTGGGCACCTCAATCCAAGAGAGATATCGAGGTGCTGGAGCGGGTACAGAGGAGGGCAACGAAGCTGGTGAAGGGCCTGGAGAATAAATCGTACGACAAACAATTGAGGGAGCTGGGACTGTTCAGTTTGAGGAAGAGGAGGCTGAGGGGAGACCTCATCACTCTCTATAACTACTTGAAAGGACATTGTAGAGAGGTTGGTGCTGGTCTCTTCTCACAAGCAAATAGCGATAGAACAAGAGGGAATGGCTTCAAGCTGCAACAGGGTAGGTTTAGACTGGACATTAGGAAGAAATTCTTCACAGTAAGAGTGATCAGACACTGGAACGGGCTGCCCAGGGAGGGGGTTGAGTCGCCATCCTTGGATGAGTTTAAGAGTCGCTTAGATGTGGTGTTGGGGGATATGGTGTAGGGGAGAACTTTGTAGAGTAGGGTAGATGGTTGGACTCGATGATCCCAAGGGTCTTTTCCAAGCTAGATAATTCTATGATCCTATGATTCCTCATGCGGATCCTACTTTTTCCTCTACGTGCTTAACCTACCTGTTCTAATTAATGTTCAGTCAAAAGCTCATTAGTACTCTGGAGTTGACTGTAAGAACAGAGCACCAGAGCTTTCAAGTTTAAGTCAGGACACCTGACATTACTGTAGCATTACCTTGTAGCAGCATATAAATCTAGTCATAAGTTTATAACTAAAAGCACTGCATGCTTTGATTATTATAATTTATAACAACATTGTGTTGATGCTGAGTCTGTGCAAGCCCATTGCATTTATCTAAGGATGGGTTGACCTGTCATCTCAAGAGCACGTCTCTTGCTTTGAACAGTCAGTACTGACAGCCATCCTGTGAATTTGAACGAAAAGGCTGTTTAAAATCCGTGCTGAGGCTGCTCCTTGGGTTGGGGAGATCAGCCTCCATGTAAATGCATCCTCAGGGCAGAGGTGAACCAACAGTGGAGATGTTTTGAGGAGGAAACTGCTATTGACTGCTGCATTGTACCTTTCCATAGCCGGGATCAGCCTTACAGCGAGGCAGCAGTTCAGCCTCCCTACACAACTCTCAAATGCGCAGCACCATCTTCCAACTCATGATCCACACCCTGGACCCCCTGGGAGAAGGTGAGTGAATGCTCCACATCCGAGGGACTTGGGTTTGCAGCCTGGATCGCGGGGCAGTTTAACTGGGAATGGAGCCTTTGTACGTCAGGGGGTTGGGGATCAGCAACTCACCTTGAAATGCAGCTTTTGAGTGTCACAGATAATGTCAGGTGGGGGGAGCTCTGCAGTGGTGGGACATACCCCTTCTGATCCTGGGGCTAGCCAGGACAAACACTTCACATTTCAGCTCTGCCGTATCTACTTTGCCTGGGCCAAACCGGTTACTGCTGTGGTGGCAGCTGCTGCTGGCGGAGGGATGTGGTGCAGGTCTTGTTGCCGCAGTCCCTCCAAGCAGTGGCGGTCACTGCAGTCCCCCATTAGGGTGGTGAGGCACTGAAACAGGTTGTCCAGAGAAGCTGTGGATGCCCCATCTCTGGAGGTGTTCAAGGCCAGGCTGGATGGGGCTTTGAGCAACCTGGTCTAGTGGAAGGTGTCCCTGCCCAGGGCAGGGGAATTGGAACTAGATAATCTTTAATTAAGGTCCATGAGGAGGAACTTCTTTCCTGTGAGGGTGGCAGAGCCCTGGAAGAGGCTGCCCAGAGAGGTGGTGGAGTCTCCATCTCTGGAGACATTCAAAACCTGCCTGGACACGTTCCTGTGCAACTTGCTCTGTGTTACCCTGCTTTGGCAAGGGGTTGGACTAGATGATCTCCAGAGGTCCCTTCCAACCCCATATCATTCTGTCATTCTCTGATTCTGTCCCTTCCAATCCAAACCATTCTATGCTTCCATGATCTTCTGCTGTCCCTCTGACAGCAGGCGTAGCAAACATGAGTTACAGGCTTCCTCCATCTCATAGCACGTCACATCATCCTTCCTCTTCTTAGCTGAGATCTCAACCCTGGCCTTCAACAGCAGCATTCAATGCTGACTACATTTTTGAGAAAGAACTGCGCAACCTTTCAGTCTCGTTTACAATGGGAAAATGAACCCGGGGAGAGCTCATTACCCATACACCTCCCCAGCTGTGCACACAGCCCCTCACAAGGCATAGACCTGAAGAAAAAGAAGTTAAAACCTTTGAAGAATTATAATTTTGACAGTGGTTAAAATCCCAGCTGGGATCTGAAACACCCAGCGGCTTCCAATTGTGATGGTTAAGCCAATCGGTATGTGATTTAGACCAACACTGAGCAGCTCTAGAAGCCCACCTGCAGCACTGCAGTATCATCGCTGCCGAGGTAAACTGTACCCACGGCGCTTTGCAGGCAGTGGGCCAACTCCCCAGGGCCGAGGGCTGGTCAGCTCAGGACTAAGACATCTTTTATAGTGCCCAGGGTGCAGAGAAGCCACTCTTCAGCCAGACCCAGGGTCTTTGTACACAAACTTTTAACGTGCTGCTTTGTATCAACTTAATCCAAACACAGTGCGGAGGTTCATTTTCCAAGAAATGGTGAAGCATGTTAAAAAAGGACCTTTTTTAGCTTTTCTTTCCTACCTCAGTGCATGCATCGCCCCTCCACTGTCCTACTTGTTCTAAAGAGATTATCTGTTGTCCATTCAAAGAGAGATTGAAGCTAAGCAGATCAACACCTCTCGTGTCTATCACAGAGGTTACTAAAAGGACTCTCCAGATCAAAATCCCAGCTGCACAGAGCGATTGAGGGAACAAAGGAGGCTTGATAAGGACAGCAAGACAGGGAAGTGTCCGCTTTGATAGATTTTAGTGAAGACACCCGTGATATTACTGAGAGTAGCCAAACAAGAGCCCGACTCTTCAGGGTTTGCTGGACTGCCCTTGCCTCCTGTCGCCCCTGAAACACAGTATCAACAGCACGAGGGTAAAACCAAAATCTTACTAGAGGACATGCCGTTGCCTTTAGCATCAGAAAGTGCTGGACCTGAGGGATTGCTGCCACTCAGAGACCCTCCAGCACATTCTCATCCTTCCTGCACCTCTAAATGTCTTTGTGCAGCATCTGCCCACCCCGGGCCAGCACACGCTTTGGGTCCAGGCTGGTGTCCTCTGTTTGGTGAAACCCTGGGACCTCAGTAGAAGTTGGCCTGAGGATGCCAACCCAGGCCAAAGAGAGCGCTCCAGTGCTGCCCCAGCCAGCTCAGCCCAGAATACACTGCCGGGGGGTTTCAACGCAGCTGTGAGCCCCTGGCCTTGCTAAAGAGGCCGGTATTAGCACGATTTATGAATATTGAATAAACGAGACTGGGGCAGGGAGGGGGCAGTTTGGATCTTCTCTGAAAGACAACTTCCCCTCTCATTGCAGCCAGGCAGCCTTTGGGTCACTGTCTCAGCGTGCGGCTCTCAGCCACTAGATGGGAGTGTGGCCATAGCTACTTAATTCTGATACTCACAACGGGGACTGCGCGAGGCTGGGCCACACTCTTCCCAAAAGGTTGTTGTTTCTTAAACCCTTTGTTATGACGATGCCCCTGAGTTAAGGGCAACACCTCTGCCCCACGTACATGCCTGTTCCACTCAGCGCTGCCAGAGCAGATACAGCTCCTTAGAAAAGGTAACAGTAAAGAAATTTACTGATATTACAACAGCACAGCACTCAAAATCAGGGAGCCAGTGTCCCTTGTGCTGTGTGTCCAGTAGGAGACACTCGTTACCCTGATAGATTCATACCTAAAGAAAAAGGAGTCTGGAGAAAAGGAATCACTTATGAATAGGCTGAGAAACCTAAGTGCTTTGAGGATCTTGGCCAAAAAGGTGAAATGACTTCCCCAGGATGACTCTGAAAAAGGATTTGAACCCGAACGGCCCATCAGGACTGCAAGCTCAGCCTTTGTGCTGATGGTACTGCAGCCCTTTGGTACCGTCAGCGCAGCTGGGTGCCTGTTTCCCACCAATCACCCACAAAGCCCTTCCCGTACCGGACACATTTCTGTAATTAAGCTGCAACATAAAAGATGATCCCAAAGCAATTTATCTTCCCCCAAGGGTCTTTGTTCCTTCTCGCCAATGCCTGCAGCATCAGCACTTAGAGGCCGTGGTAAAGAACACTCCACAAAAGAAACACTTGCCAACTATTGCTCAGCAGTTCCAGCTTAACCTGCTGAAATTAGAGTCTCTGTAGGGTTTCCTTCCTTACGTTGCAGTTGCGTTTTATTTGGGCAGCACAGAAGCAGTTTCAGGGCAGCAAGAGTAAAAAACCTGCCAGCACTGGGCCTCCAAGCACGACTTCCAGAGGCAGAGGTCTTAGAAACAAGGTAAAAGTTTGAAATACAAATTTTTTTTCACTGTTCCTAATGCAACACGCCTTGTGTGAATCAAAATTTCTCGTTTGAATGGTGGATTAAGTTCAGAATTTTTGGGTTTTTTTCTTTTTGTATTAGGAAGGGATCATTATTTAAATCTTTGTCTACAGAAGAACAGGCATTTTACTTTAGAAGTTCTAACATTTACATTGCATCTTGAAGTACAGTTTTGATAGAAGCTTTTATTTTCAAAGTGCCTTTCTTATTTTTAAATAGGGAATTTCTAGCACCTTTGGGTTTTCCCCACTTTCTCTGAAAATGTGTAGAAGCAGAGCTTGAGAACTTTTCAAGATTTTGCAGCTAGACACCAGAGGGAAATTAAAGGGAACAGGGATTTTGGAGAGTCTGAGGAACCCTCTCATTTTTGAACCTCCAGTCTTACCATCGAATTATTCTTTAAACTCTAGTCATACAGGGAAGAAGACAGAAGCCTGCTTTTACTGCTGAATGAAGAAAAAGGCTCCAGCAGCGCGGTTATCAGAGCTGTCTACTCTCAGCGTGCCCCAGTTAACGAGCTAATGATTTTGGAAATTAGACCAGAATAAAGCAGCAGGCAGCGTTGCAGGCTTGAGTTGAGCTAGAAGACTGAAGGCGGCTACAGTTTCTCTGTGCTTCATTAGCATCCAATCACTCGTTTTAAGAGAATCGTGATACAAAGGAGCAAAAAGAATCATGAGATTATTTTTTTTTTACTTCCACTTTTAGACAGCAGAATCTCCAATGCCAAATTTTAAAGAAAAAATCCTTCCTGCTGTTCATGCTGTAAATTAGTCCTGTTAGTTTAAATATGAGAGGCACAGAATTAATTAAATATAAGAACTAAACTCAAGGTAGAAGCTCCGCTGCCACCATAAGTCCAGCCTTGGATGCTATCAATCCATGGGACAGGAATCTTCCTGAAGAGCATCTCAGGGCCCCTGGGCGCAGGTGTGTCCCCTGTGATGGGCTCTCAGAGCAGGGGACGGAGTTACCAGCCAAGAACGCCCCAGGGGGACCACAGACCTCAGAGAGCTGGGGACACCAGCAGTGCCCTGCCCAGCTAATCCCCAGCACTAGCAAGGACTGGGCTGACAGATATCCTTCCTCCCCGTGCTGACCTGCAGATCTGGCCGGCTTATAGCCAACCCTTCCTCCAACCTCAGCCCTTCCTGCGTGAGATGTGTGTCAGGGGAATTAACACCTTTTCAAACGAGGCTGATCTCATGAGACCCGGATAGCGGCCTGGACCTAATCTGTTTATCCTGAGGGAGAGGGATGCTCAGAGCCTGGAGCTTGGGTGAGGGCAGGACACCAGGAGCCTGAATTTATATAATCTCTTTCGGGCTGAGCCTGACCGCCCTGACCCTGCTGACAGAAGCTTTTGCAACAGCTTCTGGGGAAAGCCGAACAGAAAGATGCGCTGCCCAGGGGTCAGAGGAGACTGGGAGCCAAAGGTCACCTCTTGGTTGCCCTGCACCGATGGGTACACTTGTGCGTAGCATCAGCAGAGGGGGAAGGAAGCAAAGTGCTTCACATCCCCTCTGGCAGGCTTCAGTATTGATGAGGAGCACGGGAAAGTCAGGCTTTTTAGACCAGAATCCACTGATTTTGAGGAGGTTCAGCTCAGAACGGCAGCTCTACCCGCACAGCTCAGGGCCTCGGACCTGCTATTTCTATTAACTCGGAATCACGGCGATGGATAAAGTGGCAGGGCCCTGCCCTTGAGGCAAATGACAAGAACACGTTCTGGTTGCACAGTCAACAGTACAGTAGATTAAATCAGTGTGATAAAACTGTCAGAGGAAATTAATTTACAGGCCCGCACACAAGCCAAGCGTAGCACAGCCCGTTTCTTGTGGCTCCTGTCCACACGCAAACCCTGTGACCCTCAGCTCAGTCACTGGGTAGGGACCTCAACAGAGGATATAGATTAGAGCAAAACGAGGCTTTTGAGTTGATGACTTGCTCACTTTCAACGAGAGCAGGAGTTAAGATATTTGAGCACAACATCTAACAGTGGAGAGACGGAGTTTCACAGTTCCCTGTAAAACACCAGTAAAGCAGCTGAGCTGAGCAGTGCGTGGTTTACGGTGGAAGAAGTCCTCAGCAGTCCCAGGAATACAGTACTGGACGCTGCACTGGTGAAGGTGACCTCTTGGGTAGCCTGGACCATGTTAAATCTGGATACCAGGAATTTAGATCAACTCCAGTAGAGGAGACACTCACATATACTTAGGGAAATAATTTTCCAGATAACTGGAATGTAAAAGTTTTTTATTTTGCCTTACCATCAGGTCACCAGGCCGCAAGCAGCACAGTAAAGCCTCTTCAGCAGTCACACGGCAGAAGGCAGGCATCATTTTTAGCTTGGACATAACCTAGCCTGAAAAAAACCCAGCAGTCTTTTGGGAACAAAACGATATTGCATCAAACCCCCTCCTCTGTTCTTTCTGCATTTGCTTCCTAGGAAGCACAGACGTCCTCTGTATGGAATGTCTAGAAAGGATTTCTCTTCCCTCTACCTCCTCTTTTAAATATGAAAGTATTGGTTACATGTCAAACTGCTGGCAGAATTGCCGTGGTCCCAAGCATTTCAATATAACCGCTATGATCAACCAACCGCAGCCAAAACCTAGGGCCCCAGCCAAAAAGACAACTCCCAAGTGGGTGCCGACTGCAATCCGTGCAAGAGGAAGGGGGGAGAGTGTGCGTGAGTTGGGGGGAGGCAGGTAAAGGGGAGTTTTGTGAAGCTGATGACAAATGTCTCCTCCTCATCCACAGCAAGATTTAAAGACAGGGTTGACATCCTGAGCAACATCGCCAAGGCCAAAGCGGAGACTCTGGCTGGACAAGGATCAAAACCAGACGGTGAGTGCAAGAAGAGTTTGCTTCGTTTTGCGCTGCGACCCCCTCACCCTCCCAGCGCTCGGCACCCAAGGGCTGCCAAAGAAACACTGCGGTCTCACACACATTTCCCGTCATTACTGGTCACAGATGGCTGCTCTAATAACACAGCAGAAATCAATCAATATGCTCCAACGGTGGGCAATAAAAGCCATCCCCGGAGGAGTCCAGGAGTGGTCGGTGAGAGCATCCAAACAGAAAGTGCCTCAAGGATGTAGCGCAAATTGCCACGGGAAGGTCATTACAGACAGCGGTCGGGCGCTGCTGTACTGCACCTTTGGCAGACCCTGCAAATGAGGTATCGGTTAAAACAAAGCACCTTCATTTTAGCTTGGAAACTTGGCACATTTGCAGAAGAGCACGAAAGATTCCTCTGCAGAGAAGAGCTGCACTGACTTAGTCTATAACAATTCTAAGGGTC
The DNA here is from genome assembly GCF_964106895.1 of Numenius arquata. Lineage (NCBI taxonomy): Eukaryota > Metazoa > Chordata > Aves > Charadriiformes > Scolopacidae > Numenius > Numenius arquata. The sequence continues at coordinate 3,017,639 of NC_133586.1, read as the reverse complement.
TGTGCATCCTCCCTTTTAATAGTTTTCCCGTGTCGCCACTGATGCGCAGGCTTTCTGAGCTGGTTCAGAGGCAGCAGCCTGTGCCACCACACAGGGCTGTGCTGTCAGTCAGGCTAGAGATTCTGAAAACCAAGCAAATGTTTGGGTGGAAGGTCCCACCTCCAGAAGCACCCCCCTGCAGCACAACAGTCACCCGGGTACCTCACAACACTGAGCCTCACCTGTGTGAATGAGGCCAAACTTGAGGAAAATACTGTTTAACAAACAAGTAAATTCTTGATGTGGGTTATCAACACGTTGACTCCACTGATTTTCACCCCATGACATGTTCCACAAGCTTGGTTGGTGCCTCAATAGAGCTGTGAACATGCCCAAAGCACTATCGCTCTGTCTCCCACTTTGGGCTGAAAGGATCTCACGTGAACTTTCTTAAGGCCTGGTTTCAGAAATCCCAAATAGCGCTCACTGAAAACATACATTTCGGAAAATCTCCCCTCTGGACTTGCTCCCTAGTGCGGTTGTGAGGCTCCGTACCGGACCAGCTTACCCAGTTCAGGATAAGACACCTTACAGTGCCCCGTCCCAGTACAATTCATGGGATAACATGATCCTACTGAAGTGCCAGGCTCAACTGTGTGATGGGGATCCCTTAACCTCAACGGCAGCAGCCTGGAAAGGGTCCGTGCTGTGCCCGGGCAGAACTCCAGGCGCCCCCTCTCGCCTCTGCTCTGCATCACCCACATTCCCACACCATTCTGCATGGAAGTTTCCACGTTCCTCTTGGCTATGCAGGTTGACACAGGGACAGCGGAGAGGACATTGCAGTTATTTCCTTGTAGGTGTCAGCACTCTTCTATTTGCATTTGAACACCTCCCAAACGATTAGGGATTAAAGTCTGGCAGCACATAACAGTCATTTCTCAGAAGCCTCGAAGAATCTCAGTTCCCTGGAGAATGCCGTGCTCCGCTAGAAAAAAAAAAAAAAAAAGGGATAGCAAAGCTTTACATCCTTTCTGGCTTTTAAGGATGGCTTTAATATGATCTTCTGAATCCAGACTGAAACCAAGAAACACTCATCAGTTGTAGATCAGATAATTAGCATTTCCCTGTTGTTACCCATGTGCCTCTTGCAGCAGTTTCAGACAGAAGGTCGTAGGAGCACCAAGGTATCACTCTGTGCCAGGTGGGCTGGATTCTGCCCAGCTTTTACTAATCACAGTCCACAGAAGACAGAGGGGACAAACAGAAAAGCCATCAGACGGGGTTCAACATGAAACGCCACATATTCTTGTAGGAAGATCAAGCCTCCCTGCTGCTTGAGAGGAAGATGACCGCCTGCCGCTAAGATGACTGAAACCAATATTCCTTCTTACCACTTTTAGCAGAAGAGGAAAAGAAGGCACCAAGCAGCGTCCAGGTAACTCCTGCCAGTGACTCTGAACCCAGCAAAGACAAACAGAAGGCAAACACACCGCAGGATGGGCAGGTATTTAAATAATGATAAGGCAATAAGTCCAGATCAAGCTTCTCATGGACTTTCCTTCTTCCCTCTCCAGAGCTTTCAGGATAGGACCCAACCCATTTCCCGTAACTGCCAACTGTGCATAGGCCGTGTGTGGGGGGGTGAGATCCATTAAGGCGTTAGCTGAAACATTTCTGCTTACAAACACTAACCAGATCCAAAACATAACACCAAGTGTTATATTGGGCAGTATTTTCTCCTCCAATGACTCTTCTGAGGTCAGAGGGTGACTCCGACATAAGATACGAGTACCTGTCTCTCTGCTGCTCGCCAGTGTACAGTTCTGTTTTCTCTCCTGAATCCTTTCAGTTGATGTAATTTGCTTTTCTGATGAGGAAAGGTTTTTCAAGGACAGACAGTAAATGTTTCATTTGTGTCAAAACCCCATCTAAAAATTGGTTCTATTTAACCGATAGAAATTAGTTGACGTAACACACAGGTGCTGAGGTGGGGTGTGGGGTATGCCTGGGTTTTGCCCCGCAGCAGCAGGATGTGGGCTGTAGCTGCCCTCAGCCCCGTTACAACCGTGACCTCTGCCAAGGCAAGGCCCTGGGGAATAAATGCTGCCCAGCTCCTTCTTAGTTTGAAAACATACTGGTGCTTTCCCCCCCCTTTTTTTCCTGATCTACAGCCCTCCTCAGACAGCAACACCTCAGAAGACAGCAGCTCTGGGAGCGAGGAAGACAGTGATGATGACAGCACAGATGATGATGAAAACGATGAGCCGTTATCGCTTGAATGGCCAGAAACCAGGAAAAAACAAGCGATTTACCTCTTCCTCTTCCCCATTGTCTTCCCTCTCTGGAGCACGATGCCCGACGTTAGAAACCCGGTAAGAATCTATCTTCCTTCTGCTACTGGGTTCGTTAACTGAACTATAGATTTCCTCTCGGCAAGAGTCCCCACTTCTATTTTTCCACGTCTCGAGTCTTTGCATACTTGAAGTGCTGTTAATGCTGCAGGGGGTGGGACAGGAGCCCCAGCTGCAGCATAAAAGAGTTCCAGAGACTAAATTTAATAAGCCACAGAAGACGGGAAACTATCGGTCATCTAATCGAGCTGACAAAAACCAAATACAATTAGAGAGAGCAGGGTCCATGTTAAAGCAATTGATTGCAGTGAAGTGTTTCAGGTGAATAACTTTCACTGGGGGTTGTTAACTTTCCTGAAACTTCTCCATGTTTTTCTTTCCAAACTTGCTTTTAACAGGACTCCAAGAAATTCTTTGTCATCACATTTTTCGGCTCCATCATCTGGATTGCTGTATTCTCTTACCTCATGGTGTGGTGGGCTCACCAGGTGAGGGGTTTCTTTTCTCTCTGCCAATAAGACTGTTCCAGAAGAAGTAGATGAAGAGAGAGAGGGAAGTGTCACTGTGACGTTTTATCGGATGAGTTACAGCTGCGCTCATCCATCAAAACAGCAGAAACTTTGTTTTGTTAGAACCCAAAAGGGAATTTTCAATTTCATTCTTTTCCATTTGACAAACAGTCATTCTTTTTCAAGAGCTTCCGAGGGAATTTGTGCATCAGTGAAAGGAAAAGTGCCATCAAGATTTATCTTAATACCGCCTTTTCATTGATGAATGCTTCTGTGCAGAACGTAATTACCCCTTACCTAATTAAAATTCTAGGAAAATACAGGTTCCGATTCTGGAAGCTGCTCAATGATCTCAACCCCCTTCGCCTTAATCTTCAACCCGGTATTCTGGGAAATAATACCTGCATCTTGGAGAATCAGACCCGCAATTTGTATTTGGTGATGTATTGCACACTCACAGTGCAGCTGATCGAGCCATAAATCCAAAGGCTGTCATTTCCCAAAGCTCTCGGATAACGCAGAGCTGATGTTAGAGTTGGAGAGGGAGAGGTGGAAGCCGTCCAGAAGAGGTGAACTTGGGACACAAGAGCTGCGCTGTGACCGACTTGACCTTGCTTGGCAACACTGTGCTGGGGTGCCCTACGCTGCAGAGCACATCCGAGATCGATTTACACTATGAAATTTAACGTTTTATCCTACAAAACAGCAAAAATGCTGCCACGTTTAAGGGCATTAAAATATTTTAACTCAAATAAGCCTCGAAACATAAAAGACTGTACAGAGCAATAAAATTCCACGTTCCAAAACTCACAGCCCTACCCCACTTTCTTTGTATTTATTAGGTTGGTGAAACAATTGGGATATCAGAGGAAATTATGGGGTTAACCATTCTGGCAGCAGGAACTTCAATCCCTGACCTCATCACCAGTGTCATCGTGGCCCGGAAAGGCTTAGGGGACATGGCCGTCTCCAGTTCCGTGGGCAGCAATATCTTCGATATCACTGTTGGGTGAGTATGAGTTCAATGCTAAAAGACGCATTTCTTCTGAAATACAAACTAGCCGGGGTTTATTCTAAACAGGCTCTTCATTTCATTGTAGTTGGACAACCAGTTACTGGGGTTTGGGTTGTTTTTTGTTGTTGTTTTGTTTTTAAATCTCAGCTAGTGAGGAAAGACAGATTTTTTTTATATCTTAGCGCAGCAGAGTGACCATTAAGTTGCACAGTTCAGGTCATGGTTCCGCAGCTTAAAATAATGGTACGTAGCTCAAAACAGAAGCACCGCAATCTTCAGTTAATTCGGAATCAACAGAAAATTACTGGTTTTTCAAGACAAAACCACAGCAAACCTTTGGCCAACATCAAAGACATCAGTCCAGGCTCAGTACCTGTGCCTGCACCTCTCATCCATGAAGCATCAGGACTTCCTTCTTTATCAGAACGTGCTGAGACACTTAATTCACAGGTACTATTTTAAAACCACTTTTAGATCCTTGGATTGCATTATAATAGCGCAAGTACTATCCCAGTGCATTTTTTGACACAAACCCCATCCATTTGAGATTCACGCTGAGTTACACTGAAAGCAATCATGCGTATTTTTTTTTTCCTGTCACAGTCTGGAAGAATTGCTCAGTTACGATGCAGAAAATGAACCGCCTTAAAACATTTATTTCAATTCTTTTTCCTTTACTTGCAGTTTGCCGGTTCCTTGGTTCCTTTATTCTGTCTTCAACGGACTCAGCCCGGTCGCAGTCAGTAGCAACGGTTTGTTTTGTGCAATTGTTCTCCTTTTCCTCATGCTCCTATTTGTGATTATCTCAATCGCTGTATGCAAATGGAAAATGAACAAACTGCTGGGGCTCACCATGTTTGCTCTTTACTTCGTGTTTTTGATCATCAGCGTGATGTTAGAAGACAAGATAATATCCTGCCCGGTATCTGTATGACATTTGGACACTTCCAGGTGTATGTAACCAAACATCAACATCGCAAGGGGGTTAAGGTAGCGACTGTTCTACTGAAAAAAAAGCAACCAGAATTATAACAAATTTACTGAGAATAAAATATCTTTAACATACTAAAAGTAATAAATCTCAAGTGGTGTGTCAGCCTCTACTACTTTTCCTTAGGATCAGAAAAGATCAGATAACGAGGTGACCAGTATCACATAACATACATGTTCAGGCACTCACGGAAAGGCTGACACGATCCAGATGCCTGAAGTTTTCAGAATGGCCGATCCCATCAAGCCAATGGAGCTGATTTTCAGCACCGAATATTTACTCATTATAGAAACGTTTTCAGAAACACACTCTAAATTACTTAGTAAACAGCTCAAACCCACTGAAATCAACGGACTTTACTTCGGTGGGCACAGAATCAGACCTCTGTGGCCTGTCCTTACAGAACCACTCTGCTTCAAACCATTGTGTGCAAACCCACATCTCGGGAGTGAACTCCCTCAAACTGTATAGGAGCAACAAGCGCTTCCCGAGGCTTGTGCTGCAGCTGCTTTGCCAGGACTTCCCTACACAGAGGCAGTTTCCATCCTTTCAGCAAACCCCACGATAAAGCAGCCACAGCTGGTACTGGAAACACACCTCCGGGAAAGCGGGCACAGAGCAGGAGATGCACTTCAGGGGCAACGCTTCTTGCCGCCCCTCACGACTGCAGGAAATGTAATACTAAGGTTTTTTGAGGAAAAAGCAAAGCAGTAAGAATTATTTCTGCCTGCAGAACACCACGGGGTGCAAGAGTTGCAGAGAGCAATCCTGGAAGGTACCCGTATGGCTCCTTTTCAATCCGTATCTCATCTTGCAACGCCATCTGGGATTAGAACACCGCATTTCCGTTAATAAAAACTAACACCAGGAATCAGAAAAACCACAACAAGACATTGAATTGCTTAAGTTTTGTCTTCATCCTGACACTAACCTCTGAAATTTACGGATTATTGTGTCCAGCACTAATTATTCTTGTTAGCACTGACTTCCACATAACCACTACGAAAAAATGCCACTGACATCGGACTGTCAACAAACCCCACAGGTTTATTGTTAATAACGCCTCACGTGAGCAAACAACGTAGTTAAGAGCTGCAGACATTTCTGTCATTCTAATCCATCTAATAAAGTGTTAATGAAAATAACCAGAAAGATTTTAAGCTTTTTATTGACTCACTGTAAAACTTTTTTTCGGATGAGACAGAAAAAAAAAAAAAAACCACCCTTAACATTGTGAACACTGACTTGCATATTTTAAAGGAACTACAAACCAAAGCAAACATCCAACATACTGCTTTTTGGTAAATAAAATTTAAACATTACATATTTACAAATCTACAACCATTCATTTAAAAAGTGCTGCTTGCAGACTAACAAAGTACCATTTTTAAATCCCAGTGAGATAATACCCAGAAATACCCCTCTCTATTAATTACTATTTGCATCTCCCATTTGTTATACAAAGATTTTACATGCAGGAATTTTCTCTTTCTTGGGGTATAAAAATCATTTAATTTGCCGGTGAAAGTCTGATTCCTCAGGCTGTAACTGTACCAACAGCAAACCTTCTCCAAACGGGAAACAGCGAGCAGTGTCAGAGAAACAGCACAATTTCTATTCACATTTCAGCATCTCCATCTCCAATAATTATTCCAGTGGAACCATAAGTAAAGCAAAATATATATTGCACTGCAAACGTAAAACCTTTGTTTAAGGTTTTTGACGTAAGCATTATTTAGTACACAAAAAGAGAAAATTCAGTTCATACAAAATTTTAAATTGAAAATATGTCTCAAATATTTTTCTTTATCCATCTTTGCGGTATTGGAAAATAGACTCAAATTGCTTTTCTAATAAAGGACAGTGAGATTTGAAAACTGTTTCAACACTGAATTGTACGATGCTTAAAAACTATGCACCTCGGGACCTACGTTTTGAACGTTATGACCGGAATGAGGAAAATTTCCCACTTTAAAGTATATCACTACTCCAACTACATTTTATTATATTGTTTCTACAGCGGACTGACTTGCAACAGACTTTATAAAACGATTATGTTAAGTATAACGATTTCATTTGATGAACTACCACATGATAGAGGAATTTAAAAGCACACCCGAAAAAAAAAAAACAAAACCCAGCAAGGCTTGGGGAGTGCCTCTGAAGATGCAAGATCGTTTGTCCGAGGGATGCACAATCCTTTCCGTGGCACAGTATATGCTTTTCTGATAATACTGTGATATTTGAATGAAGCGGCAAAGTCGTTGGAAGTACTTACAGCTAAGCTGGGAGCAGAACGGAGAGGGTGGGCCCCGTACTCCAAGCGTTGGGTCTGTTCCTGCGCCAGCAGCACCCGGGGGCAGTTACGTCCCAGCACGTGGGAGGTGGTCAGAGACCGGGCTCAGTCGCTTCTGCCGGGCTAAACTAGGAAACGTGAAGCTTCCCGAAGCCTCCTTCATAGCTCGGCGCCTCTAACGCACCGCGCAGCTCTGGAAAAAGCACTCACCCTCCTTCATGGCTTGAAGGTCCTGTAAAACAGCGGCTGCCCCAAGGGGTAAATGAGACGGGGAACAGAACCGCAAGGAGCCAGGAGCACCTTATACACAGCACAAACAGGGGTGAGTTTATATACACAGCAACTACTGTTTGCAGCTTCTCCTGGGTAAATACAGTGCAGGTACTGTTCAGAGCAGAGCACACATGCACACCAATCGCTACTTACAGTGAATGTTAAAAAATAACCTGATGTTTCTCACACTAGTTCAGAAGAATGAAGGGGGTCTGTATCCACCCTACACCGATATACTCTTTACCACGGGCCGGGGGGGAAAAAAAAAAAGTAGCTGTATTTCACACCCGAGGAACACTTTGCAAGCCTGGCAGTACAAAAGAGAGTATCACAAATTGTTAAAATAAATGAAATGTGAAAACTGTTGGTTAAGTGTAGCATTGCCAGCTCCACCTCAGGCTGGGGGGATATTTTGAAAAAGGTCAGCTACATAATTAGCAGCGAATTAGAGAGGAGGTATTACCTAAGACTGTATCTTGCAATTATCATCACCGTATACCTGCAGCTCTACAAATTTTAAATCCTTTCTCTTTAGGGCAGCATCTTCTTACTACTTTCCAGAGGTCTGGGAGGAGGTTCCATAGAGCTTTATAGCAGCATTACTTCTCATTTATGCCTCTAAGAGGCTCGCTCTATTTCATTTAATAAAGTAAACGTGAGCTTTAACTTTAAACTTTAAAGTTTATCTCCTTTCTAACTAAATATTGCTCTACTTTTACACCTGCAAACTAAAGGGATTTTAAAAAAATACCTGCTGGTAGGCAGACCAAAATATAAAATCTAATGTAACAGCTGGGTATTTAAAAGTGTTATCAACAACCAGAAGAAATTAGAATTGGAAACCCCATTAACATTACTTAAAACGAAGCTGTGGTTTGAATTGTATCAAACACCCTAAAGAAATTAATGTCTGTTTTCCCACCTCCACACAAGACTTCTGGTATTTTCTACCCTTCCTTCCGCTGAGGAGCCGCTAGGTGACTGAGAGCACGGAACGTTGGTTTTTTTTTTTTTTAAAATCTCTAGAACAAGAAAACATGAGTCAAAAGCCATGACTCCACCACAAGGACTGACATAGAGTTTTTCTTCACAGAAAAAAAAATAAAAAAAATAATCTTATTTTGCCTGTGAAATAGAGACCAAACATTCCAAGTACATTTAACTATGCACAATATGCCCCAATAAGTTACACTCCCTATATATTCCCTGTAGCGCGTTTGTTGTATCTACTTTAGTTAAAAGCTTTGGATTAGCATTACGTATGTGTCATATTTAGTGTGTTTCCAACACATCCACCGAGACTCCGAACACAGCGTTCTTTATGAAGAGCTTCCTGCAGGCTGTCATTTGCTTGGTGTCACATCAGTGATGAGGTCACGTCAACAAATGCCACCAGCCGAGATGGACCGATTCCTCGCAGAACCTGTAGGACTCTTCCACGTGCTTTCTCTTTACCAGGGAGTGAAGAGGAGGAGATTTCTACAGAAGTGTTTCACAGAGACATCAGTGTGTTCGTTAGTAGAGCTGTACAGAAGTTTTCCATGCCTGCCTTCCGACCGCTGTGGTAACAACGTTTTCCATGTGTGCACGAGAGAAACCCTGGATCTAGAGCACTGTCTGGGTGAAGGTTAACATTTTCTACTCCGCTTTAAAAACAAATCACTCTTCAAAAAGTAACTGGACAAGTTACTATAAATAGCAGTATACTGCAAAAAAATAAGCACTGTATTGCTTATGCAGCAAGTCCATTTAAAATTCACTCCAGTAATTTAAAAAAATTAAAAAAATATCAACTTACTATAAACAATTTAAAATATGTATAATACAACTTTGAATGCTCTTCATAACATCATGAATATTCTATGTAAACAATAGATTTTGAAGAATTTACTTCACTCACATTAGTTTCAGTGCATTGTTTCTGTCCACCTGGTTTTGTTTTGGTTTTTTTTTTAATTTTTTTTCTAAGAAGGGATCTGTAATACGTTGTCCCAAGTTAAACAACTGATTTTGTTTAGAATCTTCCTTTCTACACCTTGATTTGCAGAAAGGACAAGGGACAGGGAAATAATATTTGGCCCGTTTTTCACTCTCTCCTTTTCCACAACTGTAGATCGGCCTAAGTCTTCCAAGGCCTTCTGCCACGGTACGTTGGTACACACGGTTTTGAACACTGAAGACTGAGATGTTCCTTGTGACTGAAGTGGTTATTTTACACAGCTACACATCACAGATTCCACCTCTTCATCTAGGCATTTTTAAAGATACGGTTCTCCAAAAATCTTCCTGCATTCCATCACTCCAGTGCTTGGTGGTCTATCACAATTATGAGTGTTCTTCACTTGACTGGCTGTGAGACGATCATAGGCCATTTTGTACTCTCTGTCAAAAGCATCTGCAGAAATAGAAAAACAACTTCTATATTCTGTGCTCAAAACCACAACCCAGATAGAGTGACAGCCGGTACGCTCATCAGTGGAAAATAACCGCAAAGTCCTTCTCATTCAGCTCTTACCATAGAATGGCACGCATCGAATCTACAGATTTATTTTTTGAATTTATTTCGGAAGCTGAAAAACTAGTTTGTGTGCATTCATCATCTGTGCTCATTTACAATAATACAATAATTTACAAAACTTACCTATATCAATGTTATCTCTTCCTAGGGCAACAAGGGAAAGGAACAGTATTTCTCTGTAAAGGCTCCTGGAATTGTAAAAAGAAATGTCAGTTTATGTACTGCAATAATATACCACGATCTAAATTAAAAAACGGATTGAAGAAAAGTGGAATATTGGACAGAATTCCTGATTGCCACCTCCAAAGTGTTGTCATTTCTGACCTTTGGAGAATGCCCTGGGCTCCCCACATACGGACATCACTCATGGTAGGCCCTGGGCACCCATTGACGTGTTGGAAGCTGCACCAAGCACCCACAGAGGGAAGCGCCCACTTAAGGAACTCACCCAGACCCCACCAAATCTGACAAACAGGTAAGGAGTTTGCTTTTCTGCACTTCTACATTATCTTGAAAAAGCAGGCAGACAAGCAAATAAACACCTTGTCAATGCTCCAGCTGTTGAAAAGGCTGCTATATATCCTATTATACATAAAATGAGTAAATCCAGGCCAGAAATATAAATCCATAGGAAATCATTTTCACTAATTCAACTGCTAATGGAAAAAAACCTTGCTATATATGAGACTTAACCTCTCTCCTTAGCTCCTCTTCTGCTCTCTACTGCAAACTTAAAAACAAAAAAAATCCACCCATGCACCCTAGGAACAAGTACAGGGTTTTTTTATTTAAAAAAACCCCACTAATATATAAATAACATTTAAAGAAAAGAGTCGGCGGTAGGAGGGAGAGGAAAATTGAAAAACAGTTTCTCCAGCTTTGTTCTAATGTAAGTTTGTGAAAGGTATCACAAAAAAGAATATTTACCAAACGGAATGATAAATTTGAGAACACTGCTGAAAACCAGTGCTTTCTTCTTTAAAGAACACACTATGAAAATGTAATTCATATTCTAACAGCCTTATTGTTGTCCAACTTTGCTCCAATTAGGCACGGTTGTATTCTTACCGCTGTCTTTTAATATGTGGCCATTTGTTCAGTCTCTCCAGTATTTGACTCATTGGTCCATACACATCATTCATCTTGATGCTTTTCACCATACTTCTCAGGAGCTCCTGATTAAAAGAGTCATCATCTTTTTGCAATAAATGAACCATCGGGTACTTCTGGGCTGAAAAACATTAGAAATGTTGTAAGAATAAATATATTCTTTGGGTAGGAAGTAGAAAGTTATTAAAAAAAAAAAAGGTGGGAGGCTAGGCAAACTGTGAAAACATTGAGATATATATATATATAGTGAAGGAAGAACGATAAACATGAAGTCAAAATAATATTAACATAAGAAACACAAAAAGCACATAGGGGAAAACTCAACAGCTGTAATGGGTCATGAGCTATTTTCAGGCATATGATCCAACCCCAGCAACAAAATTCTTAGTAAGCAAATTCTAAAAAGAAAACAACAAATGAAGTGGATGAACCGTCAATGTAAGTTCAGTGAGTGTATCACTGAAACATAGCATTCCCTCTTGTTCCTCCCTTCCCAATGAAGAAAAAGCGACTGGAGATACCGGTCAATGATTTCAAATAGAAATGCTGGGAAACTAAACTTGCTCAAGCATTTTACTGCTAAACATAAACCCACCCTCCCTCCTGAAACAAGTGACACAAACTGAGAATAGCAACACCAAACTCAACACTCACTCTCAAACAAAAGAGTGCGATTTTGACCTGCAAGACAAAAAGCAGCATGATCAAAAATCAATAATGTATCTTGCGTGAACTATCCACAAAGACATCTTTTTTCAAAACACATTTTTCAGTTGCTCAAAATCGAAATTGTTCTTTAAAAAAAAAAAAAAAAAAACAGAACAACAAACACCAAAAAAAGCAAGTAACAAAGCTTACTCTGAGCATTCCACAAAATATACAGAGGCTGCCTTGGATCCTGATGCAATTTCATATTGTCCCATAGCATCTGAATAAGAACGTATTTACTATCCTCTGACATACAGTTTCGTGGGATCTGAACAGGAGAACGCATACATAAAGACATTTTATTACAAAGCCGTGACAGAGGACATTAAAAGTAAAAATTAAAACATACCTTTCGATCTATAGGCCTCATGGTAAAAAGCTTTAATACTAAAACTGCTGTAAAACCAGAGAAAGCTAAATCTGAACAGGGCGTCAGTGACATAGCAAATTAGTATCCTGTGTACCTTCCTACAGTTCTAAAACCTAATTTCCTCCTTCTACTGCTTAAATAGTTATCAAACTGCAATTAAACCAACTGGAACTTATCTTCTTTGTAACTGAGGATCACAAATTACAGCACGACCAGCAAGAGCTAAACACGTATCCCCCACAAGTACTGCTGAGCCCAGGTTCCAGAGTTACACATATTGTCCTTCAGTTGACACATTCTTTACCCATTCGGGACTGGGCCCAGCACGCTGTAAGACACGTTTCTAGGAGTTACTGAATTATCTACTGATTTCCTCTATGTGAAATCAAGCCTTCCTCACGTGTCAGTATTTCTTAGCTGATTCCATACCTTGGAGTTTTTATTACAGTGCTCAGAAGAAAGGATTAATCCTGGTAAGTTGCTGGGCAAGTCCAAGCGTCTGAAATACCACACCAAATTCCAGAACACGATAGGATGATGATCTACAAAGTCCGCCACCGTTATTGCATGATCACCTTCATTTTCAAGTAAACTCTCAAGCTCTTTCCATACCACCAGAGGACTGAGATAAGGAACTGTTATGGGATCAGGACTAGGTAAGCGCCATTCTAGGCCCAAGGAATCCTATGGTAAAGAAAAAAAAAAAGTCATTAGTTGGAACGTAACTATTTTTACAAAGTCTTATGAATGCTTTTGCTCCCCAAGACACACCAACACTTAAAAGCTACAACTAATAGTGGTTTCAATAATAAAACCTAGCATTTCTTGTAATTTGGGATGGTTAATTCTGTTCTCCTAATTAATGCTGTTTCACATTTCTCTCATTTATCACTCAAAGTGATAATTAAGGTAGAAAAAATACGCACTGTTGGTCCTTGCAAAGTAGCAGGGAGGCTACCGGTAGGAATGATATGGCTGATCTTCTGGTTTTCCTTCTCATCTTCTTCCAACGGACCAAAAGTACTGATACTCCTTGCTACAGGGTGACTTGTACATTCTGACCCAGAGGTATTTTGTCTTCTTCCTGAGGGGATCTGGATACTTCTGGCACAAATATTGTCATGCTGCTTAGATTTGCTAGGGAGAGGAAGAAAAAAAAAAGTTAAGAATCTCAGCTTTTTGTTTTACTTTGAGTACACAAGCAGACAGAAATAAATGGGAAATAATCAGCCTGACACCTCAAATTCTGCCTTGTCAGCCACCACACTCGTTCATGCTACAGTGCAAGTTTTATTCCCCCTTGCACTGACAACGAACACAAACATCCCAAAAGAGTTCATAGAATTTGCAGAATTACAGACGTCTACAGGATTTTTTTATATTAGGGATGAAACGGTAAATATCGCACTGAAAAAGCATGAGGTGGCCAACCCAGGGATAAGGGAGAGGCAGCAACAAGATCCTCTCTCAAATCAGTTCCTCCTCTTCAGACAGCATCTTATGAAATGTATTTCCGTTGGTGAGGAATACATGCATGCCCTCGGAGACCCTGAGTAATTTCTACGCAGAAAATGCAGGTTTACCTATTTGAATTTAAATCCTCTTGAACAGACATTAGAGATGTAGTAAGGCCAACGGTAGCTGCAGTGTTACAGGACTTCCCGCTCTGATTCGTAAAAAGTGACGGGAACTGCACGTTTTCTGTAGAAGGGCTGGACTTCAAGAAATAACTGCAGGGAAAGCAAAAGCTTAACGTTATCTAAACGCAAACAAGAACTACTCCACAATTATGAGCATTCAGAACTGAGGAAAATTCAAATAATACTATTACCGTCCAGGTCGCCGAAGATCTCGGATTTCTATGCTTAGAAAAGGCAGAAATAAATTGCCACAGAATGGACACGTGGTATTGAGATTTGAGTCATCTGCCGTCCAACCTGCCATGATTTCTTCATCGTGAACTAAACAGTCACACGTTCGACATCGTGAACAGCTTGAGATGAGGACCTGCAGGTAACCGAACTCGGCTATTACACATTCTCCAAAAACTGTTCTTCTTTTACAAAGCAGTTAAAACTACAGCCAAAACCTTTGCCCTTAGATGAACGTTGCTCACTGCTTGCATACAAGTTCAGCCACATTCCCAGGCTTCAGGTTGGAACATCTGGGTTTAACCTTATGTATTTCAGAACAACTATTAAATCTTAAATCCAAACTGCATTAGCAGACAGCCGATATGGTAAATGACTGGAATAAACACTGTCTGAAAAATTCATTAAACACCGGTCTTTGCTCTATCGTAGCAAGTAGACTGGGATCCAGAACTAAGCTAAAATATATTTATTTCACAAGAAAAGTGGGTTAGGTGATCCCTCTACTGCTTCTCAGACTAAAACCAGCCAGCTATTTAATAATATTTTTATTAACAAGAACATGTAATCTGTAACCTGTTTGCAAACATGTATAGTACGGGAATACGCGTGCAGCTACATAAATTATTCTTAGAATTTAAACTTCCTTCTGTGGTGACTGCCAGTAAAACAGAGATTAAGAAAAAACAGATTAAAATGACCACTCAGCCAAATCCACTAAAACAACCAACCAAAAAAAACAACCAAGAAGAAAAAAGTCACCCAAAACCAGTATAATAGTGAAAAGCAAAATGATTTTACTAGAAGGTACAATATCAAATAGCTAGTTACCTACTCTGTATTTTTAAATGCACGGTGCTATTTAAGACTTGGTATTTTAACTTTAAACAAATTTAGCTGTGCAAGGGATTTAGATGCCCTAAATCAATGGCATCCAATTCTCAAACTCTTGAGAACTGAAACTTTGAGAGCCAAGAGACGTGACTGCAATAAAGACACTTCTTGAGCAGGATTTGAAATGAAACCTACTCTGTCACAGAAATAGTTATCTGTCTTTCAGTGGATTAGTTTTAAGCTTTGAACCTTAACAGATATTCAGATCGCATTTATATTTAAAGACGTAGGCTTTTAGTGTATCAGTTGAAATCAATAAATCCTCCTGTACCTCCATAGCGTAGTTTTGAAACACGCTGGTACTGCTTGTACTGCAAGAAGATATCAACTCTGATTTGTCAGGTAACGGGAACTTTGAAAGAGAACCTATTAAGAGAAGAAACCCGAGGTATTGGTTATTCAGAACATGCATTTTTAGTAAACTGTTTTTCAATCAAACAATGCCACAGTTATAAAATGTGTGATGGAAGATGCAACAGATCAGATATACTCAGGCAGAAAAAAACGTGGCGCTGGAGTGTGAGGCCACCATCTGCCCAGCACCACCAACGGCAAAAATAACATCTACCAACACAGAATTTCCGTATGTTCAGTTTTCTTCTTTTACAGCAGTTGGTAGCTTGGAAACAAATTTCACAGATGAAGTAATTCATACCCACACTTTCTGTCCGGATAAAAAGTAGGGAAGAGTTAAGAGGTGTTGATTGTGGCTGCAGAGATCCCCGACCCTTCTCTTCTCCAGGTTCCCCTCAATGCCACAATTGCAGCCTCCACTGCCCCTCTCCAGTTCCTCCACATCCCACAAACTGGGGAGCCCAGTCTGGGCATGCTCTTCTAGGCGCTACGCGGAGGGATCTAAGTAGAGAAGATCTTCCGCTCATCCTGATTCAGCTTAACAAACTGTACTCCGTAATGGCAATGGTACAGAACTGATGTAACAGTCACTACCAGTTATCCAGCACAGATTAGGAAAAAAAATACAAAGTCTGTCTGATAATCAACAGTGGCTTATAGAAAATTGTAACAATTTTCCAAAACCAGTTTTTACTACTTTTAGTAAAAAGCCCCCTACATTAAGTTGCCATTTGAAAGTTTTTACAAATGTTTTCTGGAGCTGAACAGCTGACACAAATAAGGTGATTACATGAATACTGAAGGACCCAAAGGGGCTCTCATTTCACAGAATCACAGAATGGTTAGGGTTGGAAGGGACCTTAAAGATCGAGTTCCAACCCCCCTGCCACCGACAGGGACACCTCCCACTAGAGCAGGTTGCTCAAAGCCCCATTTGCACAGCTGTAGCATCCAGAAACACGTTCAGGGACAGGATGTTACTATGCACATTGTTCCACACGAAAGAACACCCAAACCAATGTTCTACAATAAAAATGCCTACAGGTAGGGTCATGAGTAATAGTTTGCAGGTATGAAAAGAAAAATTTACTTCTTCCACAAAAAGGACTAATGATTAGGATGATCCCAAACTGAGAATTACAAAAGAACTATTTCTAGAACTGGAATATTCTTGTTGAGATCGATGAATGAAATGCAAAAGCTGCCTCTTACCACACTGGTCAAATTGTTTTGCTGAGCCATCATGGGAAGCTGAGCTTTCTAGGCTTGTCCTGCTGAGGCCAATTCCCTTAATTTCTGACGTGGTATTCTCCTGAGGAGAAGCACTTTCAAAGTCATTGCAGACATCTTCATCAGTTAGAGAAGTAGATTCCGAGTCCAGAGCTCCAAGAGAGGAAACACTTGCTCGGTCTGAATTTTGATCCTGAGAGAAGAAAACAAATTTCACTGAGAAAAGGAAAGCAAAAGTATTTCTGAAAATAAGAGGCAGCCTTCTGCTTCTCAGTAAATTCAAGGCATGACCTTCCCGCCTTGGAAAACCATACGGCTCAGGCCTATGTTCAGAACCAATGTGAAACAAGGCAAGTTTCTCTCAGGGTTAAATATCTACATGGGGATTCTTTTTTAAAGATCCTTCTAATAAAGAGATATCTAAAAAACTTAAACATTTTAATCCTATAACTTTTTCCCACCATTGCTATAAGTTATCAGCAGCCATAAGAATACATTAGGATAGGCAAGGCATCATTAACACTTCAGTTAATCAATCTCAGATTGGTTTTAAGCACATTAAGACAATACACCAACAGCAAATTGCATCTGCTTTAATTTCCAAGGAGTGGGAACGAAGTGAGTTTTGGTTTGAATTGGAAGCAACAAAAAAACACTTGAACCAAATGACCTCAGTTCAAAGTTAGCCTTAAATCACTTTGGTAATCAATACAAGCAGATTTCCCTTTTTTCATAAAGGCAGTAAAGAATTAAACCCATTATCATTTAATTAAATATTTTTTTCTTTAGGTAAATAAGGGAAGGCAGAGCAGTCTTCTCTGCCCTGTCAACACACTAGAGTATACTTATATTTTCCCATTAAACATACTCTGAACTCATGCTAGACCAAATTTTTCTTTGATTCAGGACAATAATCACGTTTAATTGCCAGGACCCTAATTTTAAAACATCTTAATGCACATAGTCTACCATGATGCATGTCATTCAAATGGGGGATTCATCACATAGGAGTCAGTGATTAAACCTTTACAAAGCTTTTCCCTTAATTTATAGGAATTTAGTTTTGGAGGGGGGGAAATAGTAATTATAAAAATTTACCTTTGAGGATGCAGCATACATTGTAAATTTTGAGTACCACTTGCTGGCTTTCTCTGCAACCCCTTTTCCAGCAGAAAACATGCTGCTTTTTAGAACATCGAACTTGGGTGTTAGCAGCGTATCCAAGTTGAACGATGGTGAAGACACAAGCGTTAACGCACTAGTTGCATCCTGCGGCTGTTCCTTTGCTGGGCTGTTCGGGGAATAAGCTGGGGAGGACCAAAGCCTGTCTCTCTGCCTTTCGTCATATCTTGCGTGGTAACTCTTGGATTTGGTAAGACTTGATGGCCTTGGGGAGTTAGGGGGAAGGCTGGACCTCCTACAAGGATGGATCACTGTTGGGCTCTTTTTATTGGCATTTCTGTCATCGTAGGGTTTTTGCAACTCAATGCTTGGGGCACGACTGGACAAAGGGCTGCTCATATTGTTCATGTACATGACTATTTCCTCAGCCAGATCTCGTCTTGCAGATGGAGTAGAGACACTCCTATCATCCTCATCCTCCTCCTCCTCTTTCTGCTGTTCGGTCTCAGCAACCAGCAGAGACAATGGGTCAAATCCAGTTTCAACATCTGTCTTTTCAACTGGCTTTACTGGAAAGCTGCTCTTTCTTTGCAGCTTTCTAGATGTTTCACTGGAGGGTTTCGCTGTTGTAGATGTTTCAGGTTCTGCATCCAAGTCTTCCAGATCAAAGATAACAGGAGACTCTGTTTTATCTGTAAAACTGCAATCAAAAGCTACGTCTTCATCACTAGATTCTTTCTCCAGGCTTTCTCTCTTAGATCCTAAAGAGGAAGTTCTGATATTAAGAGTTTTTGGCCTTATGCTTTTCTGCAATGCACTCGATAGGATTTTGGCATCAGCTCCTAGTTTTTCAACAATTTCTCCAGGGTTTGCTTCCTGATTTATTCTATTCATCATGAGTCCCACTAAGCCATCTCCACTCAGGTTGCGGTTCCTGCTTTCCCACGATATCTCCCGTAAGTCAGGTTCTACTGCGCTTTTATGCCTCTTCCTTAAGGATTTACTTTTTATAACTTCTGCTTCATTGGCATCCTCAAAAGATGATGTAAACAGCAATCCTACAGAACTCTCTGAAAAACAGATGAAACAAGGTGCTTTATTTCTTGCTATGCAAAAAAAACTAAACAAAATTACAAAAGAATGCAAATTTGTCTCATCTTTCAAACGGTTTACAACACAGAGAAGGAATTCACTATGTATTGTGCTACTGGTTGAAAAGTTGAGGTGACCGTGGTCATAACTTTTAGGAAGGGTGATATGAAAAAATATTGAAAAGGTAGTCAAATCATACAACTCAAAAGTACTTTGAGAGACACCATCCAGAGAAGTCTTAGATAGATGTGTTTAACTTCCTCTTTTGGAGACATACGCCATTATTAAGAATGGAGTTTGAAAGCGCGGGACAGCAAACGTATCTAGTATCTAGGAAATGGCAAAAAAAAGCAGCACATTTTCTAACCTGATGAATTAGAAATAGAACCAACAAAAGGAGTTATTGGCAGCGAAATCTGCATTATTTTGCCAGAGCATAAAGATGCAGACTTTAAAGTATGATAATACAGTATTTCAAGCACAGCTGACAGCATTATAACCACCAGATTTTACATTACTGAAGATTTGTGAAAATGTTTGAAAGTTTCTTTTAATAGTACTCCATAGAAACCTCTTGTCCATCCTGAAGGAATTTATTCTTTGCTGGAGGTTGTAAGAAAAAAAACAAGACCTGGGATTTTCTAAGCAGATGTTGACCATAGCAAAAAAAAAAAGTAAAGAAAAAAATCTGGAAGTGCAGAATATTCAGACGCATGTCCCTGACACAGCACATGCAGACTCTAACCTAAACTCACAAATTTCATCAGCCACTGCCATTACACCAGTAAAATACTGTAACTTGTGTGGACAAAAGAACTTAGGCACATTACTTAGAGCTCTTGTTAGAAACGGAATATACATTGACAAAACTGCACAAGAATCAAAATCTAATATTTCTTCCACTCACCCGTGGTGGCTTCTGCTATGGTATTGTCAACTGTACCGTTGAGTCGCACTATGCTGGAAGTGGCCTTCTCATTACTTGAGTTCTGATAATTCAGTTTTGGTAGGCAGTCACCGCTCCCTTTTGTGCTCTCCACTTCAGACACTGGACACAGAAAAGGACAGACAGCTCTTTAGAATCAAAGCAACTTAATTTAAATCTCGAGTTTCCATTACCTACTAGATGCTTTATGCAGGATTAAGTGACAGCAAGTTGTACATATCCCACAATGCACAGACTGGTATCTACTTGGGCGGAGGTTTTCAAGCTGGAACAACTGAGCTACAGATATTTAATTCCCAGAATTACTTTTATAACTGGAAGTTCCATAAGCTTCTGTACGCAGAGTCCAAGTAATCAGTACTTGCATACCAAAATTTGTGATGGTTGCAGAGACTAAGACCACCCTTGTTCACTTGCAAAGGCAGGAGAAAATACTCTTATGCCTGTCTTTTGCAAGAGCTCAGGGCCAACAAACCTATTTTCAGACAGATCTTACTGCCCCCCAGGACCACACAAGAGAAATGAAGCAAACGTTGCAGTTTTTTATATTCATCTCTTTTAGATATGAAATTCTGTTGTCAGGTGGCTACCCAAAACAGACAATTACTCCTCTAAAGGAATTCAAGCAACTTAATATTCTCAAGTTGTATTCAAAACTACAAAACCTTTTCAGCACATAATATTACTATAGAGCGCCACAAACTTGTTTTAATTATGCCTAAAAATAACACAAGCTTTCAGCAGAATTCACATTTTCCGTGTCCTCAAAAGTTTCATTAAACCTAAATCACCTGCCTGCCATCTTACACGTATGTCCTTATCATCATGGGTAACACTTACACAAGTTTTCAAGCATACTGAAGAAAAAATACTAATGCTGGAAGGAAGACTGCGGTGAAAAGAAAACACTGAAGTAACTTTTCTGTTTCCATGTTTATTGTACTTTTACACCATTTCTAATTGACAAGGGGATAGTTAACTCAAAAACGAGGGGAAAGCACACTGAAGAACTTAATTATGTTATTAGGAGAACATTTATTATGAAGAGTGTTGTCAATGAATGTATATGAGAATCTATAGTACTTCTACATTTTTACTACACCATCTGATCTGCTATATGCTTGCATAAAGTCTATGCTGCTCAACTGCAGTTAAGGGAATCATGAGCAGCAGATGTAAAACCTGAAGAAAAAAAAAAAAAAAACACAAAGGTCCACAGAAAATCCAAAGCTGTTCTCATTTCTGATGCATATCCTAAATTTTGATAATTCCAGGGAGCTGACTAACTTAGACCTCTCACAGACCTGCAAAAATTCTCCTCTTATGTGATTTATGAAGAAAAGAGATTGGTAGAAAAGGCTTTCAGTAGATTATGCCTATAAAGCAATTTAATTTCAAAAGAC
The DNA here is from genome assembly GCF_964106895.1 of Numenius arquata. Lineage (NCBI taxonomy): Eukaryota > Metazoa > Chordata > Aves > Charadriiformes > Scolopacidae > Numenius > Numenius arquata. The sequence continues at coordinate 2,996,604 of NC_133586.1, read as the reverse complement.
AAAAACATTAGGCTGCAATTATCATTAAGCCTCTGTATTACCATTATCATTTGTTTGAAACGGAAGAGGGAAAAAAGAATTGTAATTTTAACAGTTAAACTATTAGACATCCAGAAAATAACACTTAGAGGAAAGAACTTAAGGCATGGGCATAGACTGGAATTATCACATACACTCACTGTAAAAAAATCAGCTGCCCCACTTAGCTTTTGCTGAAATCCCTATTTATCCACAATGAACTAGATATCTGTATTCACAAGATACATACAAGAACTGGAGTCACTCTCTCTCTTGTCCTCTTTTTGTTCTTGTATATCTTGAAGACAAGTTTTCCCTTGCCTGGCTTCTTCTTTGAATGACGTGTTATTGCCCAAGTCTGAAAGTCCCCCTATCGTAACAATGACAGAAAAAGACAATTATGGTATTTAATAGCGTGACACTGTTAAACAGAATAAATTGAATATCCACAGTAATTCAAAGGCCTCTTATGAACTACATTTCAATTAACAGTGAACATTTTACCACAAAAAAAAAAAAGTAAGAAAAAAAGGTTAGCTTACTTTTACAAATATAAACATTGAAGCGATGCTCTACAGGATGAAATTTAAGGGGTAATTTGCAACATTTCTTTTTAAATACTGTACTAAAGCACTGCTTGTCTTTGATTGTTGCCTGGTTTATTTGATCAAAATGGCACACCTTTTCAAGAACTCTAAGAGGCATCTAAACATGGTTTCATTTTAGCATTGTACGTTTCTCAGAGTTAATGCATGTAATTCTCATGGTTTTACTCTAGAAAGTAAAAAAATTGAAACAAGGCAGCAGCAATCATGAGTTTGTTTGCAAAATAAGATTAAATTTAAAATAAAAAGAACCACCATCACCCAAAAAAACCCCTACAAGCATTCAAGCCACTATCTGGTCATTCTTAAGACAAAATACTGCCCCAAGTGTAACTAATATAGTCTGACTGATTGATTGATTTCAAGAACAAAATTTACTTAACACTGACATAATTGCTCCTCTTCCGAGTTGTTATAAAGCATTAGCACATAAAATAAAGGAAATTAAGAAAGCAGACAAGAAAGTTTCTGTTTGCTGTAAGTACTAGTGAGCCCTCCAAGTCACACGCATTCCATTGTCCTTTATCCAGGACAACCTGGACAGTCCCACAGCATCTTTAGAGAGTTTGCTCTCATGCAGTTTAATAGATAATAGGAAGCACCTGGCCAGGATCAAGAGGGTACAACATGGCTGAAAGTCAGCTTCCTTCCCTCTTTTCCTAAAGATGCTGCATTAAATCTCTACAGTGAGGGTAAAAAACCTTGTTGCTATTATAAAAGTAACAGAATATTCTGGAATTTACGGAAAAGTTTTTGGGACTGCCTTAAGAGTCAGCATGCATTCTAGCTATGTGATTTCACACAAAGAAATCTCGATAAATCAGACGATGTCAAAAGCAAATACCATTAAGCATATAAATGTCAGTTACTTACTAAAGGACTAATTACCTTTCCTTAGTTTACATGCTCTGTCTTGCAACCAACATCACTAAGCTCTTATATAGTGCTTTGCACAGCTGGGTTTCAAAAGGGTTTATCAGGAAGGTCAACTTCATGAAGAACAGGCAGAAATAAAGTAAATTTGTTCAAGTTCAACCAGAAGGACAGTGATGGAGCCAGAAGTAGGACTGTAGTCTCCTGAGCCTAGGAGAAATACTCTAGCCATAAGGCCATCATATCTATTCTGTTTGTCAAGACAAAGATCTATTTGCACGTATGTGGAATCATAGAATAGCCCTGGTTGGAAGGGACCTTGAAAGATAATTCAGATGATCTTCATATGTTTATACATGTATATTGTAAAGGTCTTCCAAGGTCAACTATGACTAAGCTAACTATATTGCTGGTACTTTAACTACAGGTAATCAGCAGCATGGTAATATGGCCATTTGAATATCACGTATATCTTTACTGGAAAGAAAAGGAAAGAAACCCAAAATTTACAGCCTCAAATACTGTACTTATATTGTAGATAAAACGCAGTATGACAGTTTCAGTTGGCACACAGAACCTGCAAACAGTATTACAAACTCAAGAACGAGTTCTAGTTGCCTCTTAACTAACATCAAAAAAGGGGGAAAACAAATAAAAAAGGCAAGGCTGGAGAGAAGTTTCTGCCAGTCATAAGACTGGCTACTGTGTGACTGAGGATAGTTACCACATTGATTTCAGGTTCATATTTTGTCTCCGTGAACAGCTGATACAATAAACAAATAGTAGATTTTGGATCCAAAGACACAAAAGCACGCTGTTTTTTAAAAATTATACAAGATTTCCACCCCCCCCCCCCCCTAAAACTGTTTTAACATCAAATTCATAACAAAGCTTTTTGGAATAATTTTCTTATCAGCATGAAAATAAAAAAGAAAAGGATGTGAATACTCTACCAGGAATGGCTGTATGTGAGGTGCTCGCTGGTAGCTTTTTCAATGCTTTTTTAAACTGTGCTATTCCTAAAACAACATTTCGTATTTTCATCCATAGGAAATAGCCACCTCGATTGCTTGAAGGCCAGGTGCTTTCCAAAACAGCCTATTTTGGAAACATCAAACAAAGTCATCTTAAGGAACAGTCAGGTGTGAAATAATTAACTTCAATTTCAGATTGGGTTACATTGGCAGTTATAAAGTAGATTTCTAAACCTACAAAAACAAAGACAACACAATTATTCTGTCTTGTATTTCTTCCAGTTACTAGAAATGACAGAATTACATCCAAACTGCTCCCCTACTTTGCTTGCTTTTATTTGCCTGGATAAAAGAGCATATATTTTTTTTGCCCTCTTTCAAAAATACTTACCTTATTGTAGTAGCCGTAAGTAATGGCATTAGGGTCAACACCAGCTTTCTGCATTTCAAAAAGCACTCTCACTGCCAGCACAGGCTGGCCATACTGTCCACAGAGTTGCATGAGTACTCGGTAGCACACCTGAAAATACACACAAGTTTGTGTTGTGCTTCTATAATCAAACACAGACTCCATTCAATAAACCCCACGGGCTGTTTCTGGAATTTTGGGGTTGACTTATTTTACCTCATCGGGTGGATCTATTTTTTTGGTGTGCATTTTCTGTAGCACATCATACGCAGTTCTCAGAGCCCTGACTTTGGAATGGCAGACTTTCACGTACGCGGGAAGGCAGATAAACCAAAGACCATAGCAGTGACGTAACAAACACCTGGACCACATCTGGGGTATGGATGAGTACTTCTTCGCAATTTTATGCGCAGACTTAATTTCCTGTAAAGAATCATAAAGACTATTTGTGCATGTTTACATACACATTACACAAACCTACATGTTAAAAACCAAACACGTATCACTATACCTACAGAAACTGCAACGTTCATGTGAACACCACACTCAAAGTGGGAAGGAAAATGAAAGCAGAGTGAGTGACACCAAAAACAGTTGCAGTGCAGTATTTTCCTCCTAAAAACTTGCATTTCTTTAAATTTATGTCTTTCACTTTCGGTCTGCATTTTTTGTTAACAGACATTTGAAAGTTAGAGCCTCTCTTAAAGTCCTGGACAGTGAAAAGCAATCAAACAGTGGCTGTGGAAGCCCAACAGTTGACGCTCATGGAGAACAGCGTCAAGAAGGCAGAAGGTATGTGAACAACACAGCAAATGACAGTCTGTGTACAGAGGCCCTGGACAAAACAGTGTAGGCAAGAAGCATGGGTAAACATCCAAAGAACAATTAGCAGGGCTATCCTATAGTCACCGTATCAGTGAAGAACCATTAATTAGGCTGCAGTCACTGCCAGTCAGCCTTTACAGCCAAACTGTAGCTGAAGGCAGGAACCTGCCACTTCCCAAAGCGCCTCACAATCCAAGAACATCTGCAAGTACCTGTTTGGTTCTTCTGAACATTGGCGATGGGCTGTTGGGACTACTGGCTTTTGAGGACAGTTTATTATTTGGTGCTGTGAGAAATCCTTCAGGTCGCTCAAACAGATCTAGTTTTAATACCGGAAATCCATTATAGCTGTAAAAGAAATGCGTCACTTAACTCCTGTAAGGCAGTTCCAAAGTAAACATGTCACAGAATAGCAAATGAAATCAATTATACAGTTGCACTAGAAGCTACAGAGGAAATAGAAAACACAGAAATAAACCTTTAAAGACACCGCTGACAAAGTGGTTTACTAATCCATCTGCGTGATTTCATAAGCCTGCGTAGTCTCTTAACCTGTTATTTCAGTGTAACCAACTTAAATGGATAAATACATTTGCTTTCATAGTGTTTTCTTTAATTAATGTGTCAAATGCATTAGTATTGATTCTAGTTAATTAAAAAAAAAAAGCGTGGCTTAGTCCTTAGTGAGCATCACATAACAGAGGCTTATAAAAAAATCAATATGAGCAATATCATACGAACAATATGAACAAACTATCTAAAAGATTAAATTAGGTTTTAAAATGTTTCTCAGAATTAATAAAGAAACCAGTACACAAACTCATTTGACATAATTACTAAATTAGTAACACCAGTTTTCAGTGGTTCTTTGAAATGTACTATCTCCTTCCAAAGACTATCTGCAGCTTGTATTGTTATCAGTAGTAGCATCAGACCAACCGACTGCGTCCATTAATTTAAAATTTAACCTTAAAACATGTCAATAGCTCACACAATGTAATGTGAACACACGGCCAGCTTTATTAAGTATTATTTTTTCTGTGTGTAACACACACACACAAAATCATTAAAAATTCAAAAGTGCCGGCACACTAGGAATTTTACATACACATTTTCACTGGAGCAACATAAAGGGACAGGAAAATTCTGTAGTTCATGGCTATCACAAGAACCTAGAAACTAAACTCTCCAAAAGCAGCTGTTCCAGCCCAAATCCTGTGTCCTTCGGTTACCTGTATTGTAGAGGGTGCTCTTCACCATTTGGCAGATGAGGGATCTCGGGCGGTGTTATGAAAACTGTATGCTCGCTCTTGTATGACTCATCCAGCTCTATAAGTCGCGTTTCCCCGGTTTTGTCCATATCTACCTGGAGAAATCATGTTAAAAGAAGAAGTAGTTACTGGTTTTATTGTATTTTCTGCTGTTAAAGCTGTATGGTCAAGCAGGGCAAAGTCTGTGTCAGCATGAAAGGACTGCATCTTAAAAGTAAGGATGCCTTGCAAAGTTGTGATGAGAATAGTTAAGTGTAGCATCGTATTTGTAAACTTTACCCCAACACAATAATCAATGCTTAACAATATACTCCAAATTGACTGCTTTCAGTTAAATATTTTAAGTAGTTGTACAAAGAGGTTAATCTTCCTGAATGCAACCATTTCTGGAACCACGTTTCCAACTGCAGCAGTAACTTGAAATTTATTTTTAAATATGAAAGTAAGTGCTATTTTATTTCCTCTATTGTAACCACTGAAAATAGTAACAAACGTTATCCAATGGTCTGATGTATGCAGAACCTACAAACAACACTACATAGCAATTTCAGTCACTTTTTCTAAAAAAAACCTAATCTGAAAGGTCAAGGGTAACAATGACTTTTTTTCCTCTTTCAGATAACTCAGTTGTATGTGTGAAAATATTTGTACACATTGCGTGGTCCTGTCTCTCACAGCTAAGACAGAAATTCAGTTCATGGATAAGGCAACTTGTAATAGTACTATCCTTAAGCACAAATTACAGCTGCACTTGTTTTCGGCTTGTAACTGGCAATTTTACCATAAATCTTTGCTTTGCTAGTCTGGCTGTTGCAGAGAGGAGGAGAAACTTTCACTTCCCAAATTAATGCCCCTGGCTTTAATGACAGCAGCAGAGACATACTCCAAGGCTCCAGGCAAATTTAAATCATCAAAACTGCAAGGTCAAGCAGGAGAAAACTGTCCAACAATTTTACTGAAAGAATTTCATTCCATCGCTTGAGACAAAAATAAAGAACCGAAGCAAAACACAGCCATGCCAAAAAAGACCTTGGGAGACCATGAACAGTTTCGCTTTGAGAAAAAGAACAGACAAGCCTTTACCCATATTACAAGCTTCCTACTGCTACTGTTCCATTACAGAAGCCACCAGGAACAGAGCAAATATAGTATGTATTACTTTCCACCTGAGAGCCTTTAACTTGCTATTTGTACTGGTATTTGTATTGCTTTGTCTGATCTTCTGTCACCACTTGTGTCTCCTCCAACACCTCAGAAGCGCTGCTTCTGCGTGGGGGATGAACCACATCTCCATCACAAAGAGCTGGCAATATCAAAATCTTGTTACTTCATAGCACACAGAACATGCTTTTTATTCACATATTGAGAGCCCCACTGTTCAGTTCAAATACTGTCACAGTTTACATTTATAGCCATTAAGTAGTTTAAATGGCAACCAAATTACAGCCAAATGGTACATTATTTCACAGAAATGAATAAGCAACCTGTGGAACCCAAGGATACGTGTTCTTCGTGCCTTTAGAGTTTAGCAGCAGAGAATTAACGTACAAAAAGCAGCATATTTCACAGTTCTCTCCCTCCAGTGAGGTGGAAATACCTCAAGTAGTTTCAGTAGAATTCTTGAATATTTAAAATTTGATAAACCTACACAGAGGTGTTCTAATTACACATTTTACTGCATGAGACAGATGGAAAGTATTAGCAAATCAAACCAGCCAAGTAGCAAGAACATATGGCTCCTGAAAAGTAGAAATAAACGAAACCTTACTTGGCAATTTAATTACTTCTAAGGATGTAAAGATCCCAGAGTTACACATCTCACCAGTGAAATACAATAAAGCCAGTAGCTTAAATATGTATTGAATTGAGGTAATTTTTGAATTCCTGGAAAAAAGAAAGCTTGTGAGACAGTTACATTGTATCTTTCAGTAGACAAAATGGGTAATCAATTATTGTCTCTGCTGCTGCTGTCTAGGATAAAATAACACGTCGAAGAGATTACTCTTCAGCTCAAACTATTCTTATAAATTATTTGAGGCAGGGCTTAGATTTTATTTTATAGGTAACTGATTTCACAGCACATAAAATTTGTCTCAACCTAGTGGCCTATAAGTACCCATAAGAAAGTGTTGTTTCATCTTTCAATCCATGACATCACTCTTTCATGCACACCCTTTCAGGGACCGGTTAACCTAGTGAAAGGCATTAATATATAGATAGTCACTTTATTGGAATAATTCAAATTTGGTATCTGGTCAAAGGACTTCAGCATCTTGGCTAAAGCTCTAGTTCATACAGCACTCCTTAGTATACTTCAATATTTTGACTTTGTATGTATCAGAAAAAAAGAGAAATCAAAAAACAGAAGCAGGAAAGAGAAGGTGATGCCAATACATCATTGTTCAAAGAAATCCTACATGGGATCCACTCCCTCATATCAATGAAAACTTAGTTTCCCAAACAATTCTAAACCCATGGGAAATTCTAAACGCATAGTAATTCCAGCACCTCAGTTTCCCCACAATTATCGCCAGCGTAGTAGTAGTTGTCCCATTAACAAAACTGAATGAAGTCCTCACTGACAGATATGGAAGTTGGAGAAGTAGAAGTGTTTTCTGTAAAAATTATTCTCATGGCACTGCCAGGAGCATATTTTTTTATACTGGAAAGAAGCTGCCCATGGCATCAACTAGCAAAATAACTGGCATTAGAACAGATGAGTCTTCTTCAGCTGTACGAGTGGCAACTTAACCTTTTAGAAAAGGTGAAAAAGGTCTATCAGCTCCGCAGATCTTATGTGCTGTCTCACGGTGGCATCACCAACCTAAGTATTATGTTTTCAGAAGAACTGTTTGAATTCCCAGGCCAGATAACTTCCTCTTGGGCATCAGCTTCAGTGCCCTCATATATTTCATTTTATAGAATGGTTTAACAGGTGGAATTTGGCACTTACATAGTCATTGTATTCTGAATAAAAATCCTATTTAACATTAGTCAGAGAACTAACCTGCAACAGAATGGAAACTAAGGACTGCTCAATAGTGTTTAGTCACCGGGGTATACTCCTGTCTATGAGACCTCCTGTTTTTAAACACTAACTGGCAAACAGCAAAGTCAAGAGCTACGTGTTGAAGGCTTTTTAACTGAACTATAGGATAATCGGGTGAACATTACAGAAATGATTGTAATTAAACCAATTTACAACCCACAAATACCGACAATGCATGCTATAGAACTGTGAAGGACACTTTTGAGAAATACTAATATAATATTGAGACTTAGCAAAAGCTATAAAGAACATTAAATACCATTAGACCATGCTTTTATATTGCTCTCAAACTTAACTGCTTTTGGATTTGATTTCAAAACAACTCCTTTTAGCTCTTCTGCACTTTCATAGCAGAAATAGCCATAAATAGGAACTGTAAATATCAGTTTTCATAGTCTTCAGTATTAATTCCTGTGGAACAAACAGCAGGTGACCTACTTTACAGGAAATCCTAGACAACACGTGCATCACTTAAACATTAGCATCCCAGAATAGAATGCTACAGGTAGCCAGTAAGATGACAAGTTGGTGTGGAAATCTTACAATATTAATACAAATTTCTTCACACAATTTTTCTTTCTTTCTGCGGGTTTCAGTTCAGTTCTTCTGAAAACAAAAACTAATGCAAAAAAAATTTCAAGCAGCCTCAAAACTCTTTTTGTAGACCCTCTTTGGAAATACAATGAGTTTTCAAATCCTAATTTATCTATACTTTTTAGAAAATTAGTTCTTCACAGTGCTCAACATTATACTAATGTGGACCGTCCTTATAAATATCTTAGGATTTTAAAAACTTCAGTGATGCTTCCACGGAAGACTGAAAAAGAAATCCACTTTGAACTGGGAAATCCAACATTCTGTGAGCTCCAGTCCAGCAGAAGTCCTAAGCTTATTTCAAAAAAAAAAAAAACACTGATTGTGTTGCACTTCCATGCTCCTTGTCACACAATCCTTAACAATTGCCTTTTCTTCTCATTACAAATGAGAACAGCATAGCAAGAGATAGCAAGGTATTCCTTTACTGCAACACAAACACAACGGGAGAGTAACAACCCACAAAAAACGTCAGCTTATTGGAAGTGTACGTGACACACCATAATAAATTTTGCTTACTATAAGAAACCCATACATTTCATATCTATCAATAACAAGGTCATTAGAAAATATTATTATCCAAGAGAAGAGTATTTACATCAGCAAGCTGGTTTTGAATTGGGGGAAGCAAGCGACAGCAGCATGAATGAAAGGAGAATTGATAAATATTTGTTTTAATTATTTACTTTTAGTACAAGCCCTCTAAAAATTCTTCAAGATTAACTAGGGAATTACTACTAGAAAGAACTGGCCAGCACATTGTTTAAAACCAAGTCAAGGAATCTTCTGTTTATAAGGATTAAAAAATGGTGAGACAGCTTTGAATCTTTTAGCGTGCTGCTCATCAACCCCATTCCTAAATGGCTGCATGAAATATTACACGATCTATAAAAATGCTCGCAGTTTTAACTGAAGAATATAGCTCTCTGATAAAGAAGCTCAAAGCTGCTACTTTACAGTCAGAATATTACACTTCTTACTATGGGTCACTATTTCAGAAGCTTACATACATGTGAAAATTAGCACTTCCAGTTTGTTATGTTATTATATTTACACTTTCAAGAACATGAAGCGGAAAATTAAATTAAGCCCAACAAAAAAGGAAAATGGAAGGCTCCAGTGGCTAGAAAAAAGGAAGTAAAAGAAAAAATAGAAATAAACTTGCACTTGAAATATATTCTGCTTGTACTGTATCAGATAATGTAAGAAACAGAAGTACTACATGCACATGAAGACATGCTTACTTTGTCTACACAGTCATCAAAAAACGCAAGGCTTGCATCCTTATCGCTGACAAAAGAACACTCTTCAATGAAGCGAATAAACATTTGAGTTTTGGTCATCAGTGTGTAGAACTTCTGATGTGAACGATCTCGACTTTTGAGGAAACCTATAGAGGGAAATCAGAAACGTGTAAGAATGGCCCAAACAAAAAGGTTCTCATCAAAAGTCAGTGTTCATTCCACTAACGCGCAATAACCTTTCTGTAATCTTTGCCACCACTACGCAATTTTTTCTGCACTTACATTTCTACCATCACTCACAACACTAACACTGAAAAAGGTTTTATTCTTTAAGTGAGAAAGAATCTAAAATAATAAATTAATATATATATAAAACAAGTTTATGACTCTTCACCTTGTAGTTCAAAGAGAGAACTAGCATCTGTGGCTGTTTCAGAGGGTGCCTCTGTTATTGGCCTGAGGTAAGACCTGTAACCTTTTAGTATCGAGGCCATGAAACACAGAAATGCTTCCTGGAT